>NC_089565.1:2470545-2779363 GCF_040115645.1 Euwallacea fornicatus | reverse complement strand
CCATGAAAATGCTGGAACGCGGCAAATGTTGTTTTTATTTGTGCATTTATTTAGATAACCCACGTGTAAACAGGTTTAACCATGCAGTAGATAAGTACTTTTTACATATTCGAACTGTGGCCCGTTGACTTTGAGACAGTAAGCAATGCGCAAGTTAAATTTCTCTAGAACGCTTCGTAGCATTTGAGGAGGTATTCGTTGAGTTTCTTGAGTAATTTCATTTTTTAAATCTTCTAGATTCTTGGTATTATTTATTCAAGTATACTCAATATTTCGGACAACCCCATTAAAAAAAAAATCTATAAGGTTGAGATCAGGCGATCTAGCAGGTCACCCTAATTACCATGTTGCCCAAATGTTTCAATAATTGTTGAATTTAGACATAGTTATGTTACATGAAATGTGTTCAGAATTTTTCAAAAAATTCAAAAACGTCATGATATACATGGCGTTCCGCAAGACGAAAATGAAAAAGTGTATTTGTCCACTACATGGATAATCCATCATTCCATTACGTCAAAAAATGCACAACTGAAAAAAACGTTTGACATGTTCTAGTATTTTGATCAAAGATGTTTCCTTGAATTTTGAACGAATCCATGGGGGACGTTTGATCCTCTAAGTATGCATGTATCTCAGTGCAATTTACTGGATTTGGCTTTTTTGTCCATTATTGCAAAAATAGATGGCAATTCTGATGTTATATAAAAAGCCAGGGCTCTGCTGAAGTAAAATCATGTCCATGATTCTGGATAGCTAAGATGGTGTCCCTCTGGGCTGTAGCTGAAAGACAATCTTGCAATATTTATACATAAGAGAGAAGTGAAAAAACCATATATATACTTTAGTTTCAAGTGATAATAATTACTACTCAGGATCATGACTGGGGTAGTTAAAGAACATCGTTTTTTAGTGCCTCTTTCCGTTCTAAGAAAAATCATAAGTACAGAAACATTTCGTATTGTCAGCATGAGCTATTATTTGATCATGATGGACGGTAGAAATTCGAATCGGGGTTGTTAGAGTCGAGGGTTGAACCCTTAAAAAGTTAGAACCTAAAATTATGACTCGCCATGTATATATGTATTTCGGTACACTTATTGATCCCATCTAAGTGCATATAAGTGCCGGTTTTATTTCGAAATTTACTGCATAAACATATTGTACATCACAGATAATAAAATTGATTAAGTAATTACGTCATATAGAGCTCAAGTCGTGCGGTCAATACGAAAATACGCTCATTTTTATTTTGAAATAACGCAGTAACGGCGTATAATACAGGGCCGTTCAAAAGTAACGTACGCATAAAATGGACAGGTGGGCAAGTATTTTATTTCAAGATTTGCAAATCACCCCCACTGATTCAGTGATGATTTGTGGGGTTGAACTTAAGTTTCCATTACGACTTCATGGCTATTACAGCCTACATCTCTTACACAAAAAACAATGACAAAAATATCTAATAAGTCAGATATTGTAGTAAAATGTTATCTACACAACAAATCACCTCACGTAGACGCTCATTGTTAGCTGAAGCCGAAACTAATGAGGTCATGGGCCATATAGGGGGCGTTATTTGCTTCCTCTTGAGGCCCTTATGTTATGAATAATTTACCATTTTTTCATATACAATTTTTTTTTTTATTGTTTGAAAGAAGAGTAAGTCTTCGCCGATTTTTCTGTGCCTTAAAACTGCTATTTTAAGTTTCTACCAAGTAAAGGGGGCCTAAAAGTGACATGTTAAAAAACTAGTCAAATATTAGCGACAATAAGGATGTAAAATTACAACAATTTTTTGCCTCAACATTAACTTAAGTCATTTTACTTGAACGTAAAAAAAACTTAGTATAGTCATTATAATTTTGATTGAATTAGACTTTTTTACGCGTTTTAACATTTGTTATAGACGTAAAAATTGAGCGTATAAAATTCCTTTGTCACTTTGCTACAGCCCTGTATATGCAACGCCTTCCGTGTGGTACGTTTGGAACTCTGCCTTCTCTCTATTTCGTGGCTATTTTCCAAATCGGTACATCGCGGCCATACCTTTTTGCGTTTGTATGAACAAAAGACTTAAAATAGAAATCAGTCAATAGACAAAGGTATAATTGCATTAAAACCGTGACGCATAATGAAAACGTAGTTTCGAAAAATGGAAACATAAATAAAGCAGAAAAAGAGCAAAATAACGAAATTAAGCCCCAATGGATTAATGAAGACCCTACAGGCTCCATAACCCCTTTTCTAACAATTTATTTTTGATATAAAACCTATGCTAGGCGGTAAACATACCTCGACTAACCCCGCAGACTGATTGGTTGACGAGAATTCAACCAGCTCCCCATTGGTCTATGGCCACGGGAGAATTTCATAATCGTTACATGGCAGAGGCGGCACTTCGCGTGGAGTTTAGAGGGGAATACCTGGGCGGAGTTTGGAGAAAATCAGGGGTAAAGAATTTTTGTCCTTTGGCAGCAGTTAGTCCAATACCGGCTAGCTTTCGAAGTGTATTGCGATAGTATTATATCGGTGCGTTTGAGCTTCGCAAATTTGCAAAATAACTGTCAAACATTCCGGTGGATTTTACGATGTTATTTCCTTTTTGACATGCCTTGAAGAGGCCAGTTACTTATCTAGTCAAGTTTGCTGTAATAGAGATGCGGCTCTAAACACTACAAAAAGACGCGATGCGACGGAAAACTCAGTGACTTAGGATTTCAAATAGTCCTCAATATATTATTGTGTGATTTGTGCCCTCAGAGGATCGTTTGACATGTGTATATGTATATAATGAGTTGTTCTGAAGTTATGTACCAGGCATATTATCCGTACTTATATCAAAGGGCGGGGGCGGCGCCCCCCGTCTCTGCCCATCCGGTGCCTAGAACGGGGCCGTTTAGTTCACCTTTTGGGGCAGCTCATCAATATGATAGGGTGAGTCCACGTATATGGGGTTTTGCCTAATTTAGATCCGATTTCTTGTGCTGAAAAAATTGTTGCTGTGTGCCCCGAACTGCGCAAAAGGCGATATTTTACTACTTACATTCACAGTGTCGTGGCAAGAAATAGGTCAACATGAATAGAGTGTGATACATACAATATTATAAACTGAAATGTTCATTATAATGTATTCAATAATATTTGCAGGGAAGTAAAATGAAAAGTGTGAAGGTTCTGGTAAAGGGCGTATTATCAGCCCCGTAACGTATCTAATTTTGGTACAGGATTTACTTGAAGTCACCTTAAAATTCTAGTAATAATATTGATTTAGTTTCTTGAATTCCATGGTTATTAAATTCCAATAAGCATGTCCTAACAAGCCAATAATTTATGGCTTCTGTGCTTATACGGCAATTTTACATTATACTTTTAACGTCTTACCATGATACCCACTGTGAATACCTTCAAGGCGTGAAACAAGCGTTATGGAAATTGTTCGATTCTTGCAAAAGTGGCTTCTATCATAAAGGGTGCCCAGGGCTGTTAAGAGTTTAACAGTGGACATCTTCTCTTAATTTGAGACATCGGTATATTAGTGCCTACCCAAATCTTCGGACCATTATTATTGTGCTTCCTTAGAAGGAGAAATGTTGAGGACAATGAATAACTCGTTCATACGGGGTATTAATTAAGCATGCAGACAAACTTTAGGGGATGAAGCTTTCAAGAATTTCGAGATAAAAAGGACAGATTAACACGGGCCGCAACGGCTAAGTTCCCGAGATACAGAGCGTTCAAATTTTAATTTTAATTTCGTTTTCTAATATATTTTTTTGACTATAGAGCGGTGTTCTGACGAAATTTTGCGTTTCCGGGAAAGGAATTTCCATTTTTTTTTTGCTTCCAGAGAGGGACGTCGCGTACTATGTTACTTTTAAAGCTTACTGTATACTATTTTTAGATTAAATATGTACGTTTCATTCACTATTACCGACAAAAGGCACTCTTCACAGTTCTCGCGAGAAGCGGCCTTTTTGAAATAAAGTTTATCTCCAAAGCAGCGATACACGGGACAATAACGCATGCAATGCAAGCCAGGTTGTCAAAAACTGAATTTGATGTGCATTTTGAAAATGTTTTTAATGTGAGTTTATGAGTGATCATGAGATGTGTTGAAAAATGTTCAATTTACCAATGCGGGAGTGGCAGACAAGCGTTTTGCTGCGAGGCGATTCACGGTAATGCTTGAGCTGCAAGACGAACGCATCGAGTGCGGCTTCCCCACCGAGTATTTCTCTGGAAATTTTCGTTAATGTTCACGCAAGATTTCATGAAATTTGCAGCCTTAAAGGGACAATACGCATCATAAGGAGGCCTGAAACTGAACGGTTGAGATATAAAAAATCTATCCCAAATAAGGTGGAAAAATACTCCCAAATTAGTGAACGAATGAACTGAATGAACAGCGTGGACAACTTTAAAAACTTTATCAGTTATCATCAGCAAAGAGTGCAAGCTCCGTTGCCTAGGAATTGTCCTTTTAGAGTAGATTCTTCCATTGGGTTATGTACTTAATTAGCAAGAACTCAGACATTCTAAGTAATGCGTTATTCGCAGATGAGGCTTCCTTTTCTTGTACCGCCATCACTCATTTTTAGAATGACCATATTTGGCTTCAGGGAATCTGCATGCTCTCATAGTAATCAGGCACAATTTTCTTTCGACATTTAAATTGGTATTATCGGTGTTTATCTTATTGGAGTTTGCATTCCTGCAAAAAGACTTAATGGCGAACAGTCTCGAAGGTTTTTGGAGTCCGATTTTCCTCACTATTTAGAAGTTGAAGTTGATTTGAAGACCGGAAAAAGGATTTAGTTCGTGCACGTTAACGTCCCGGCACATTCTAGTTCAGCTGCTGCTGAGTTTCTTGACAACAACCTTAACCGGTGGATAGAAAGAGCAGGAGCTCTTGCGTGGCCTTTCAGTTCAAACTGAAGGAGATCCGAAAAACAGGGTATTTGAATTTTGTGCTATAATTAAACATAAACTGTGCACATTCGACAGTTCGCCAATCAATATATTGCAAATTTTTTTAGTTTATTTTAGTTATTGTTCCATATTTAATGTTTCGATAATCATTTTTTTGCGTCGAACAGGCTTTTTTCAGTCTTTTCCATCGAAAGATGCAGAAAGTACCTTTTATCGGTGAAAATGATGCGAAAGCAAGTTTGTCTACATATTTAACTCTAGTGTAGATAAAAACCATCTTTACCTTCGTCGGTAAAGTTTCATTACCTGATGGTAGGCCTTGGTCTTTCATAAGCCAAAGTCATCCAATTTACGGATTATTCACGAAAACCGGCGCAAGATATACTTTATGCATGTCGTGGTCTTCGGTGAAGAGACATTTTCTCCAAGTAAAACTTTTCTTACGGGCTTACAGAAATTGTATCACAATATCTAGTGCTTCTCTCCCACTCACTTAATTTTTAATAAAACAGTATAAATTACCCACAATGAAGAAATTAATGATGGCAGTGATTAATCGTAGGTATTCACATTAGTTCAGGATGTTTGCTAAACGATCTATTGGAATTCAGCGAAGTCTTATTAATTTAATCTGAATAAGGTTTTTACTGGTTTTCAAAACCCAACCGGTGTCAAATTTGGTTAATAAGTCCATACCGTGGACTTGATTGTTGATTGGTTTATAAATGGTGTTGGCTACCAAGCGGTTATAGAATCATCTGGAACTTGCCTGTAAAAAATTAGTATTCAGGACACTTTGAAATTCACTTCTTACTCGATTTTTAGGGCATCTGCAGTTCATACATCTTTTTGATAAAATAGCAGATATCCTCTTGCTTCTGTGTTCACCATGCTCCTTTTAGAACAAAGCGATCACACTTCATACAACTGCAGAACTCATCAATATTGAGATACGCTTGGACATCGAGCTGAATCGAATATGAATGAGGTATTCCAGTTCTGGGATTTTTAGTCCTCAAATTAGTTGCTCGGCTAGTTATTGAGAAGTATGGTAGGGCTGGTTTTTAGAGTCATTTTCCGTGTCTAAGCACCTATATACCTATACTACATATATGTATATAAGTTCTACGTATGTAGCTGTACATGTATGTGCAACATAGTTCTTGTTTTCATTAAATACCTGCTACAAGGGAATTTCCTGAAGAGAAGGTTCCGACTTTACTAGCCGGAGTAATTTCTTCCAGACATTTTCTGTTGGATGCTTCGCAGATGCATTAATCTTTCCCGTCGGCATTTTGTTCTCATCGTTGTAATGATCCCATTATTCCATATGTCCACATAAACATAAAGAGTTCAGTTGGGTAAAGGCCAACATACGTCTGAAATCACTTAATTGCTCCTATTTCTCCCCTGGAACAGGCAAAACCAGGAACCAGCAGTCTCATCAATATCGTCATTTTTTGACTCTAGCAGCGCATTATTGTATAAGAGCGAGCCAAGTATGCGACGGATCGTGCCTCTTCTCGTTCCATCCACGTTACTTTGATCTGATCAGATCAAAATTGAACGATTGAATGAATTTTCCGTGTCTCTACGTACATAGAGGATGTTCCAGAAATATACCGACAAACTTTCAGTGGATGTAGAGCTCAGGAAAACAAATATTTAGATCGAACAAAGTTACGTCCGAAACCGCTTCGTTTCCGAGATACGGAGTGTTCAATTTCTTTATTTTTTTTACAGTTTCAAAATGGTTTGGTATAAGGACGTGGAATTAGGGGCACCGTGTAGCGAGATAAATGTGCATGCACTGAAGTAGGCAGAATATCTCCAACTGCACCAATGGCGTCCGTACAGTCATTTCATGAGGTGTATTTAATGGAAAAAATGGCACGCCATTGACTTTCTTCAATAGGAATATATTTTTTTAATATTCCATCAATCCTTAATGCATAGGGCTCAGGTTTTGTTACTCGATTACCCATTTTTAAGATAAAAATTATATCTCATTCGTGTGCCTACCAAAAAACGGGAATAGTTTTCCAAGTACAATAAAAAAATTTTTTTTTAGGAGAATTTTATTTTATTTTAATGGAGTTACGGGACATGAAGGCAAACATGTGTGAAACATAACTCGTCGTACAATAATACTCATATTCCAACGTATTGTTCTGTTAAATTCTGAGTCATTTACACTTGTAGAAAGATTGGATGGCCGCACGGACACTATTGGTATTTGCTGTCTAGTCCAGAACATACACATTTGTGCCGCCACAGCTTGTCCGTCATTTCATGTCCTTATTCCACGCCGTTTGCGAAATATTTGTAAAATAAATTTGTACACTCTGTATCGCGGAAACGAGACGATTTCGAATCTAACTTAAATTCGATCAAAAAAATTTTTTTTTAGCTCTACATCTCCTAAAAGTTCGTAGGTGTGGTTATGATAGAACCTGTATATGCTGAAGAATCATCATTACAGGTCACAAATGTACACCAAATCTGCCATGGCAACAATGACAAATGCATCTCCTTTTCTTTTTTCCATTGAGCAAGTAACATTTTATCTATTTAATTATATTTGATCAGTAGATAGGTGCAGCCGGGCATAGAGCATTGCTGATTTGTAATTGACCGGTCAGAGACTTCTTGCCCTCCGGCACTGCAATCCAAATCAATGTAATACAGTCAAAATCAATCAAATTTAAGTGAAATTCAAAAAATAAATAATACGTGACATATTTCTTTGGCAAATTTACAGCAAAATCATTTATGTGCTATAAACTTTATCTTCAAGTAAAATTTCCATAAAAATGCGACAAGCTTTAGTATCGGTAGGATTCTTCGTTTTATTTTTTTTTTAATTTAATAGAATGAAAAAGCATATATAGAAGATAAAATTCTATGTAAAAGGCGCTTTAAAAATCCGAAATCTCAAGTTATTGCCTGGAGCAGGTATTAAATATTCAATTGGTGGCACGGTTCAACATTTTGAATTTTTACATGCGAAACACGGTAAAAATTTTTATGGGATCATTTAACACGTATCGTTAACGCATGATGAAATGATTGAACCAAAGACCGAACTTCAGTGTAGGAACGTATTTTCCACGGGAATAGCGCAATAGCCCGCTGGAAAACTGTTCTCGTAGCTCTTGCATTCGGATTCCAATTACTATTATAATGAAAATCGCCATATCGCAGCTCTTCTAACATCAGGCCTTTTTTCCTATAAATCAATAAAAATGTTGTTATAATTTTTTATAAATAAAATTTAAAATGCTCCTTCCTGGAATAGAAAAACGAGAACAGACATCGTCGTCCGTTGCACGAGGTGGTTTCGGGGAATCCCGTATGGGGAAATTAGGAATTTACAGAGCCAGTTGGAGAATACCTAATTTTGTAAATTGGTGACAAATCAATCACGAAAATAGCCAAAAATGTACGATCATTTTTTCTGGACATACGCAACGTCAATAAATTTTTGATTAAAACTGTTCTATACAGTAATTCGGTGGAAATTTAGTAGTTCGCCATAACCTCCACTATGATGTCCATAGCTTCACGCGGCAGCCCGAACTAACCCGAAGATTACGCTCTACGCGTATCCAGAATATTGATCGTAATCTGATCCCGATAAGAACGTCAAAAATCATGATGTGCATTGGGAAGTCTCGATTCAGCTATCCCCCGGGCATTATACCTTCGATAGACACCCTCCGGTGTAATACCATTCTGTTTGGAAGAGCTTACGATGAAATGAAATCTGAACTAGCCTGCATTGTGGTCAAAAGGGCTCGTAAGTTAAGCGAAAATATGAAATTAAGCATTCAAACTTAAAAATATGTTTGTCGATTGGTTCGTTATCAAGTCCCCGTCATCGTCACTGGCCAGGTTAAAGAGCAACATAATTTTAGTCAAGTTGTCAAATTTTCGAGTATCTTGACGCTGAAACGCCCGAGAACCTCATCCAATGCCACGCGACGACCACATGAACTTAAAACTTTGAAACAAGAACCTCCGTTCAAAAGTTCATTGCGCTCCAACGATCTTGTACGACAAAGTTTTTATGCAAAATCACACTAGATCGCCTAAACAGGCGCTGATCTGCCTTAATTGATCGGGTAATGGAAAAAATTGGCGACCATATGGCACCGAAGGAAAAACCTAAAAAGACGTGACGGTTCTAACAGATTTTCAAGATTCCTTACTTGTAGTGAGAATTAGAAGATCCTAGCCGGAGGAAGGTCAACAATGGCAAAAAAAGAACCAGGTGAAACAAAGAAATCGGTTTCCAGATCGCGTGACATTATGTTGATCTCTCCGGTAAAAGATCTCCTTTAAGTGAACGCATTGATTTTTGTAATTTATGTAATTAAGCTCAATTAAGCAGGTAATGATGCCGAGGACTCAACGTCCGAAGTAACGAAAACGAACCATTCCGCTTTTGCCGAACGACCAAGAATGATCCATAAAGAACGGTACATGACAAAATGAACGCCGTGCGGTAATGAATATGCAACAAATTGTGCGATAATCCATAATGGTCACCCTCACGGTCGTATTCGCCTGCAGTGTTCGGTCCTTATTATTTTAAATCTGTTGGTGTTTCACTTTGTAAGGCCACAATGGAGAGTTAAAAGCCGAAGTGTGTTTGACAAGATCTCTAAACCGTGGATCGGCTATAGGAAATATTTTTAATCGACCGGTAATTTTTTACCGAGATACACAGAGAAGACCGCTCCTTTGTGTTACTGGGCGCTAATGCATTCAGGTTCGCCTTTGAGCATTTTCAATCTTCGCTTTCGTTTTTGCCTAAAATTTTGCCATTCAAATAATTTTATTGGCCGGGTACCCACTACTCAAGGCCGGTTGTGAGGGCTAATGAGGAGCAGATGGAATTGTGAGCCGGTGGTTGACTTATGATTTCGGGACTGAAATGATAGCGCCGAACGCGTTTGCTCATGTTCATTGGCGGTTTCCGGAAATGGAAAATTTTCTTGTCTAGTGCGTTGGACTTTCGGAGGTTTGAAAGGTCTTCAAAAAAGCTTTAAAAAATCGATAAGAACTCCCTCACAGACCGAAATAACGTACCTCTTGGATAAGGAAGGAAAATGAGCAGTCAATAAAGCGCAGCTCTAGTTGTTAATCGGAGCACCATTTTAGTTTTGCATTGCTCGGGCAAGATCCGTGCGAAGACTCACTAATGACCCCTTCCCTATGTGCTCCGTATCCCCCATTTCCCCATTTCCCCTTTTTTTCTTTATTTTATCAAGTCATGTACTTTCGCAATGAGTCCAGACGTTCATAAACTTAAAATTATTATTATTATTATTATTATTATTTTATTATTATTATTATTATTATTATTATTATTATTATTATTATTATTTATTCGCTTTTCGATATGAACTGGCGAGATACATAAATCTAATAGTACCCGACAGGGAAATTAGTCGATTCTTGGCCGACGATCCAGAGCAAGTGCCACACGTGGATTATCGAATTTGGCCCTGCCTGAGACGGTGCCCTTAGGGCCGTCAAAACGCACCAAAATACTGTCGTTTCCACGGGGATCGCAGCAAACCGAATCTGCAGAAACCTCCCTCTCAAAGGGTGAAAATTGATGATAATTTTTTGATACTCCAACAAATGGAACCGTCTAGGGAATTTCGATAATAGGTCGTAAAACTAAAAAATCATGACGAAGTCGGACCTTGGGCCCTTTAAATTTTTTCCGAAATTAAATACGAGAATTCTTTGTAGAAGGTAATCATAAAAAAATTCTCAAGTAGGCGTTAAAATATCCGACGTAAGTCTCAGATAAATTCATTAGCAGTTACTTAATCGTCGGAAGTTTGATTGTGAACAACAAATATCATCCTCCATTTGTGGATGTAAAAATAGTTGGAATGTTTCAGCCCGTTCGGAAATTATAGAGAAGAAGGAGGGTGGGAAACATTCTAAGAGACATCGAGCAAACGCCATAATCCCGAGGAATCTAGTGAAACTTCCTATGGCAATTAAGAAACCTGTGCCAAACCATGAGAATATCACAAAAGTCTCAAAATGAGAAACCTATCAGTACCAATTCGTAGATTTTGCCGTCTCGTGTTGGCGCACTCCGTCTAATAATGAAAATATCCGTTACCTCACTACTCCTTGACTTGCTACACTAGACTTACCAACAAAAAAAACAGCTGTTACTAACAGGTGGTGTCTTCCGATTTTTGCATGCTGTTAAAATGAAAATTTGAATTTTTTATTACTTAACTATAGAGGTCTCTCTCATTCTTGGCGAATGCATGGATTCTTTCACATTTATATAGGAACAATTGAAGAATTTTTCGTGTGAAATGTGCTCAAAGCAATATGGAGTAAAGCGGATTCGGACCTAACTTTTTTTATATTTCACCAGCAACGTTTTGGCTTTTGAAAAGTGCCCGGAGCGTTTTTTAATTGGCAGAAATTCGTTTTTCCAAAAATCCAAATTCAACCAAACGCTCACGTCAACCTTCAACCGATGGTGAGCCCTCGGCGAGGTGCGTCACAACTTCTATATGTGTCAGTTTAGAATACCCATTGGAATAGAAAGCGCATTGCTGGTCTTGAGCGACTACTGCCACAGTGGTTTCGAAACTGGTTTTTGATTCCTTCATTTTTAAACTAATTTCTCCTCATGGTGCTTTATTTTACATTTATAGAGTTATTCATTTTCTGTTAAAGAAGGAGGGAACGGCATTTTTGAATCCGTCGTTGTTGCAAACTAATAAAAATTAAAAATACAAGTTTTTGTCACGTTTTTCATCGAAATGTCGACTTGCGATTCATGCCTTTTTTCCGATGGAAATTGCCCTTTCTTCGAATGTAGAAATATGTTGAACCTCAATTTTAAAACGGCAAAATTGACGTCACTTCCCGCCAAAGCGGAAGTCGCATGTATTACGTAAGAACCACGAACGAATTAGGGCTGAAGTGGTGAATTTTGCATTTTGGATAACTTCGAAAGGACACAGGGGCGGCCCCAGCCCGAATTAACCCGAACAGTTGCTGTTTAAAATTCGATAGGCACATTCACTCGTGATATTTCGTTTGGTCAGCAGTCTCTTAACTTTGAAGAATTTCCTGAAAATAGTTAATTGTGCTCTCTTTTCAACCTGTTTTCGAGCTGCTGCCATATTTTATCACGTGAAGAATGTGTACGTTAAATAGTGGTACACACCAAAGATAAAACGCAACATGAGATCAATAACGGAATTCACCTTTACTCGTATTTCCTGATCGACAACAAGCCTCTCCAATGATGGCGAAACCTTGCCGAGCCAATTATCACGTCATGTCTTTGCCGTAATTATCGCGATAATGGCTTGGCCTTTTGATTTACTAATCCTTGTTTTGCATCAGATCAAATCATATACCCACTGGGCATTCTACGGAATGCCTTCTTAGCATGTTTTCAATAGGCTTATCTACGGATCGTTTCTACCGCATTTCAATTACCCTACGCCACTGATTTATCAAATCCTATAAACAAATACCTGATCGTGCGGCCCCTTTCTGTTCTCTATCTAATTAAATCTGTTCTCCCGAAACATCTAACGTGAGAAAAAATCATCAGAAGAGTTCCGATTTTATCTGCTTAAATTATTGTACCAAAAACAATGTTGTGACACGTGTTTTTTTCTTCTAAATGGCTCCGGCTTCGGATTGAAGATGCACGGTTATGGTTTTTGAAACTCTAGAAAACCCAGAGCTTTCGGGTATAATTTATGTCGGTTTCTTGGAAGTTGGACTTATAAAAATAGATATTTTTCAAGCCAAAGCAACAAAAAGGAACTTTCTACTTAACTACTGAGACACTGTGCTGAATTCAACGCGCTTTTCGATCAATCTCAATTACCTAGACCGAGAGCAGTGTTTTATAGCAGTTTTCAGAACTAAGTAGACAACGGAGGGTACCTGAAGAAGTAAGAAAGAGGAGCGCAACTAGATGATTATCGTAATAAACTAGTCTAGAAAATAACACTCTTGGGTCTGCCCGATTGAAGAACGTGTTCTGTTTTACTGCTGGTGTTGCTTGCATCGGAGGAACATATGCAGCCTTCAGATTTCCCGAATGTTTTCCCAACGAAGAAGTGGTGAATTCGAAGGAGGGCTTGGCATCCTATATAGGAATTTTTTAGAACTTCTCGACTAAATAAACACACGATTCACTACCTTGTTATCGTTGATATAAATTGATTTTTTGCATCGATCCGAATTTAAAATTTACAAAAGTTTTTATTTTTTAATTAATGATCTGCTACGTTGGTTCGGATGGCTCAAATGGTTTGAAGAAGTTGAAAAATCAATCAATTTTTAACGTGCCGCTTTTTCGATCGCGGAAAATTCTAACTGGCTTAAACGTGTCGTTGCCGTGAACGCTCTATGTATTGGCCGACACCCTTGACAATCGGAATGTTTTGATTTTTTGGATTCGGAATCGTTCTTGCAGTGTCTTCACAGTTCCACGCCACGTTAGTACTGGCTTATACACAGGGCGATTTCGAGGTTGGGGAAATCCTTCTGTATTTAAGGATAGCATTCCATTTCAAGTCAAATGGCGAATCCTTCTGTCGCTGCTGGAGTCTAAGGTGCAAGGCGTCCACGCGAAAAGTCCCACCCCCACCCCTCTGAATTTTCAACACTTTGAAATAGGAAAAAGTTTCTGATAGAAGTTCCGGAAAGTACATGTAGTTTTTCAAGACAGTCAGCAATTTTATACAGGACGTTTAATAAAGGTGTGCCAGCCCAACATTGCGTTTTTTGAACAATTAAGCATTGCTTTTCAACATATTTAAATTCTGCATTTTTTCACGAATTAAACGACATTTTTACTGATTGTTTCAAAATTAAATTCAATAGTTTATTGCCTTTATAATCAATATTTTCTACGAAAAATAATATATGTAGTACTGAAAAAGAAAAGTGCCAAATTTTGTCATTTTATTTAAAATATGAGTAAAACGCTTCAATAGGTATATTCGGTTTTTCTCATTTTCTAAACCTAATATTTTCCTTTCAGCCCGGTAGAAGTATAATTAATATTAATAATTAAAATTAAAGTTAAATGAAAATTGAATACAATGAAAATAAGGCTGAATAAACTGATTCCTTTGTCGTTGTTGTTATTTTACAAGTATTGTTCAAAGTTCCATTCATCATGTTCAACACGTGATCAATTTTTGTTTCTAAATTTTGTGGCCATTTTGCTGCCATATCACTCCGATTGATATCAGTTACCATATTTGACTCTCTTCTTTTTGATATAATCGTTATAATAATTATTATAAGGTTTGAGGTATGACCTATATACATATCGTTGAATTCGCATTAAAACGAAAAATTTAAACATGTAAAAAAAGTAATGCACAATTACTCAAAAAATCCGATATTAAGATGGCACACATTTATTAAACGCCCTGTATAAAACTGGCAACAATATTGGAAAACTGCATGAACTTTCAGGCGCTTTTTGTTAAATAAATTCTAGTTCAAAATATCGACGAGTTAGAGGAAAGGTGGTATTTTTCCTGTGGCCACCCTGTACACGCATGGGAAAAGTCTAAAGATGTGTTTTAAAAATCATAAAACCACCAAAAACAGGCAGTTTCAATTGTAACTTATACTGTACTATATTAGTGCAAGTCCTCACTCTGTATACATATTTCAATTGATTGAAAAAATCTGAAAGTAAATAAACAATTTTTTTGCGAATATGAAAAAGGTGGAATTTTGTCCTTTGCCAAGTTATCAGGTAGATTCAATTTCGTTCCCTCGATACTACCTGGCGTTTAGCAGGTGCTTTGAAAGTACCGTGTTTTACCATGGAACGACAATATGTAGCTCTGGATGAAATGAATCGAGCCCTAGGCCTTCTTCAAGCTGGTTCGACACGAATTGAAGTAACCATGAAAAGTGTTATCAGTCGGTTATAGCGGCGCTTTAGGGAAACTGGAACTCCGGCCGAACAACAACCAGGACGTGGACGCATTACAGCTGCAGTCCAAGATCGATTTTTAGCTTTAATAGCCAGAAGGCAACTTACAATTACGGCATCTGAATTGGTCACATATGGGCACACTGTGTGACTATAGGCCGAAACGTCGTTAGAAATCGTCTGTATGAAGATATTCTTCATAATCGAAGACCACTGAGGTGTCCAGCTCTCTTCAGACGCAATCGCGCTGCAGGATTAGAGTGGTGTCAAGAATGTCGAAATCGAAATTGAATTGATTCGGCTGCAATTTTATTCATTCTCGAAATCAGATTTGGGTTTCTCCCAGATTCTCATCGAATAAGAGTGTGGAGGCGATCTGGAAATGTTGAACGTTTATGACTCGTCCAGGAAGTCTGTTCATCTAGCGGTGATTTAATAACGGCATGGAGCGAAATAATGATTGATAGCAGAACCGACCTCGTTTTTCCAAATCGATACCCAACAGCTCGACGCTATATCGATACCATTCCTGACCCCACAGATTGACCATTTGTTGACGCTTTCGGTCAAAACTTTCGCCTCATGCATGATAATGCTTGTCCACATATCACCGGTATTGTGAGAGATTGGTCGATCAACGAAGGAATCATCGCATTGCCATGGCCAGCGCAATCGCCAGATTAGAATTCAATTGAGTATCTCTGGGACACGTTTCAAAGAAGAGTTTCGCCACGTATGGACAACAGTCCCGGTGCCTTTCTAGTCCGGGAGCTACTGTTAGTAGAATGGGGAAAGATACCACATACGGAAGTCAACAATACCATTTGGACTATGGGCCACAGAATGAGGGATGCTACTAACCGTGGATGTCATGTTTTGTGCTAGACTCTGTATTTTTTTGTTGTTGAGAATATTTTAAGTTAAAAGAAGGGCGTTTTCAGTTATATTTACAGCTTGTGAAGAAGTCAGTATAATTTAGGAATCTCTCAAGAAAAACTTAGTTTGGTTGTATATTGAACGCTTTCTGCATAACTTTGAGTTTCAATTAATTTCAGAAGAATTTAAATTTATTTTTTAATTTTCTTAGACTTTTTCGATCTGCGTATTCGATTTTGAACAATGCGGAACTCATCGAGGCATTTGATCGTTTGATCAATCATTAGAAGGAAAAGTCGAGAACTGGTTGTGCGGGAGAGGGTGAAGTGTGAAATATGACGACAAATGGCCTAAAAGTCCACACTAGGGCGTTCCAGGAATCCACTTGGTGTCTCATTAGTATGAAATAGTCTGTTTGGTGAAAACGGTTAGTAATAGATTATTTCAAGTGAATTTCTTGAAAATCTTTTTAAGTAAGCAGGGTCCCTCCACAAATGCGTGTCATTCCTAAGTTATATTTTTAAATAGGAGCTTGAAGAGTATTTTATAATCGAAATTACCCGTCTCAAAAAAAAAATTAATGGAGGTATTAAAAAATTGAAGAGGTTCGTGATCTTCTCCGGGGTGAAGGGGGGGGGGGGGGTGCTTGTCCCTCTGTCAACTTTAACTAAAGAAAAAAACACCATTAGAAAATTCGGAGAGCTGTACTGGATATTACAGAAATATCTTGTCTTTCCTGGAAACTAAAAACTGAAGGGAATGGGCCTGGTTTTCTACAGCGTGAAATCGCTAAGGGTCCCTTGTTGCTGAATAGGAAATTGAAGCCGGAGACGTACTAGACATCTGCCGAAACATCGATTGTATTACACCAAATACATAAGTTTTTGATAAATTCCTGCAAAGGAAGCTAAATGGACGCTCATTGTATTCTACAGGGTTAATTGGAATTATTCTACCACATTTAATTGAAAATAATTAGCAACACCGAACGATATGAAAGCGGTTCAAATGCAACCAGAGCCAGAACAGATGCTATTAAGTCAGATTTGCGATGGTCATTAAGTCGATTTCTCAGCATATTTCAATGTTATGCCGAGAAACAATGTGAATCTTTGCCAGTTTAATCCATTTTTCATACCGTTAAATAGAGCGCCTATTTATTTGGTAAAATTCATATAATTAACAACAAAGTCAATGGCCATGAACTCCTTGTTGGAGCGTATTCACACGTTTGCCACGATTGTATACCCTGTCAGGACATTTTTTAGGTTTTATACCACATTTTTCAGTCTTATCTCGCTTTGATATTGTCATCTGTACAACATGACAATGCCAAATATATTTTTACCTGTACAGACTTCGTCCTGTGTCTTGTCGCTAACGTAGGACTTCTGTATGTCTGCATATGTTTTGTCTGAAAGGGGTCTGTACTTTTTCAAGATATTTTTATTATATTATTATATTATATTATATTAAATTATATTATATATATTGTAATATATTATATTATATTATATTATATTATATATATTTATGCCAGACATTTCGTCACAACTTTACCGTCATTTGACAGATTAATTTCTTGAATCGATTCGTTATGATTTTTTCTCCTTATTCTTACTTTTCATTGTTAAGTTGATGGCACATCCCATACCCAGTTCCAACTTATCATGAAATTTCGTTATAACAGATACCACTGAGAAGTTTCTCTAGCGATTATCCATGCGATTGTTCAGGGTGCGTCTTTATTCTCCAGATCGTTTCATTCATCTGATTTTAGACTCGTTTTGGAAAAATTTTGTTTATTTGTTCACGGGACACTCTAATCAGTACATAATAGGTATATATATTTTTCTTATCTATCCGATTTTTTATATGTCTTGACCCCTTCGAGGGCATCCTTCAGCTCACGACAAGGCTTCGCCCATTTTTGCCTCTTGTTTTTGTCAATTTAACTCTTCGACTTCTTTTAATCCTATCGACTTGTTCTTTTATTTTCTGTTATCTGCGTCTTCATTTTTCTCTTTGTTCTCTCGTTTCAACGTTATATATTTCGATTTATCTCCTGTTGCTCCAACGGGTTTTTTCCGCCTTACTGATGTCGTTTCGTGATGACCCTGCCAGTGTCACGTCTAGTCTGACTTGGAACCGATGTGAATCAAATTGAAACTGGAAAATGAGCTATTTATAAACGCGCACGTTAATGGTTATTAACGTACTAATGGGCACTCAACAATATCCTGGCACCGAAGTCACTATCTCGTGTCGCCCAGAGTAAAAGCGTCAATTTACTCCCTTATTGTTTAAATCCACATATTTTACGTTATAAAACCAATCATTATCGTCCTCAAGAGAAAAAGCAAATATCGTAACAGAGACAAAAGAAGCCTTACCAGGAAAAGCGACCATTCGTTGTGTAGTTCTGTCGCGGTTGATACAGTTCCTCGAAGCCATGTTCGAAAGAAGTATGTGTGCTGTATTCAATATTAAGTATTAAATAAATTAAGCAGGTGTAACAGCATTGCAGTTGCGGCCATTGGTAGCTGCGAAACGGTTGATGCAGACCCCTTCGGTTCCGAAGGAACGAGTTTAGATTGGACAATCGTTCTTTAATGTGAACATCAAGAATGCCAATCTCAATAGCATTCTTGTGGTCTATATGGGAATTTATCGTTTGAATTTACATATTTCCAAAATCGAAGCGTATGAGAAGCTGCAATACTTGTCAATGTGGAGGGACGGGCGGAGTAAAAAATCCACATGGAAAAAATGTTTGCGCAAAAACTCGGAGCGAGTCGAGATAAAATAACAATAAATCAATGGGAGAATTTAACGTATAAATAAAAACAATTCTAGATCAGCTTCAGTTGGGGACAATCCTACCCAAAGACCGTTTCCCACGGGGATTGAGACGGTTTCCTGGGGACTTACCTGTTGCGAACAAATGTGGGAAAGCAAGACCGACGCGGTCAAAAATTCCTGCGATGACCGTCCGGCAGCAAATAATGGTTTATGCCGGACAATCGATTGTTTTTCAACATTCGACCGGGCCATCTGTGTCTTGATGAATAGACTGGGAACAAAAACGAGGCAGTTGTCGAAATTAGAAGTCCGGGAAGCGGACAGGCTCCGGCGCCGTGGAATGCTTTGACAACACCGCCCCTTTCCGACAACACCGCCGATCGAAATGCGATAATGTGGGTCATCTATAATAGATTCTACCATATTGCACGTGGAACTAAAATATTTCCAGAAAAGGCAGGAATTAATTTCGATCCATTTGCAATTTCGACAATTTTTAAAAATATGCGGAATTTCGAAGAATTCCTTTCTTCTCTCTCGGAACGCATTAAGAAACTTGTACAGGCATTATCAAGGTTCCAGCACCTTAGATTTAGCTTTAGCCTCGTTCTGTCCTATGTAATGACCTCCATTTCCGGAGCTATTAATTTAGGCAAGTCTGGACGATTGTCTAAACGTGACTCCCTGCTGAGACGAAAAGAGAGCAGGCGAAAAACTAATGAAAATCATCAAAGAGGACTCCGTGACAATGTAATCCGAAGTTGCGTGTATGCGCATGAGTTGTTCAAATATGAAGGCAGCTTTAATCACTTTAGCTACCGCCAATTCCGAAGTTTTAGTGCGGAACGCTTTAAATCGGCAGTCTGAGGGCTGATACGTAAGATTCTGCTAAACACCTTTAACTACGAGTTAAATCAGTCCATATTCACTTATGGTAAATTTTGTATGTCAGCCATTTAACGCGTTGGTTTAAACTCAGAAACAATTAGATCAGCTTATTCGTCAAGTCAATTTTTAGATGTCTTCTGTGCGAACCTCTATATCTATACGGATAGCTCAATGTCAGGTTTAACTCTCCGTAGAGTTGAGAGAGCTTTGACGGACACTCGTTGCAGTCAAATGTCTCTTTTATAGTTGAAGATTGCATATGTCGTTTTATCTCTCAATAAAATCGTTGCAAATTTAACAGATGAGCGGTAGAAAAAGTAAAAAAAATTACAATAGTTTAGCAGAAAAATGTGCAAATCCGACGAAAATTGATCTTGATCTGCGTACACTAGATGATAAATATCAGAAAAAAATTATGAGTCTTAGTCGTGATGATCTACGAGCAAATTCGCTGCTTGAGCTTTTATTTCGTAGCCTCGTTGAGGACGATGATTGCTCGGCGAAAACATCCTTCATTTCATTCACTCGAAACGTCGTGATTTATGATGGGACCATGTGCACTTGTTTCACAAGATGAAAAATCAACCATTTCTTACGGCACTCATCAACATCGCCTCGGCAGAAAAGTCGCGTTTTTGCCCAGTAAAATGTACATTTCCTCTGTTGAGTGCTGATCGGTCCACCTTTCTGCGATTAGCGAAAAAAGTAAGAAAACCTTGAAGTGAACTTATGACTAATGATGCAGTGCAGGCTGCCAAACGTCCCTTTCAATGTCTAGGCAGTAAAAGTTTTTTTTTACAGTCTTTCATTAAAAGTGACGCCTTACAGCCTGACTTAGATCGTTGAAAGGTCGCTTTTTTAAATCGGTGAAAAATATCACATTTTAATTACATGTTGTGCCAATCTAATAAGTATGTCTCCCTCACATAAAAAAGTAAGTTCCGGATGCAGAGGGTGAAAACTGAGCACAAGAAATGCGCATTATTTTCACAATTATTTCAACACTCCCTTGGGCACAGGTTAAACTTCATAAATGGAAATCATGTACTGGCACAACCCATATTAATTTCCATAGGTACCTATACTTAATGAGTGTTTAATTAATAGTAAGACACGCTGTGCTCCATGGTAAGAAATACAAGGCATGATTTTCACGAGTTGAAAGTCTTGTAATAGCAATTATGAGTTAAAAAAAAAATCATTTCCTGAGATGGCGGCTAGAGACAGAACCTCTTTGATCGGATTTAACCGGAAGTCTGGAACGAGGGTGAAATTCGAGAACATTTCGGGACGCGGCTGCGAATGGAAGCGAACGCCATCGAACGCCGATCTAATATCCTATTTTGGAAAATGTTGCTTTGGTGCTAATTCCTAACGAAATAAGGGGCCGTTCTTCGCGTCCTGTAATCACCCACTTTACCCATTTAACGACTCCGATTCCGTTGGATCGTAAGGAGCGAAGGTCCGGCGTGGAAAAAGTTTACAAATACGAAAGTTTTCGTAACGTGCTTGCTACAGTGATGACCTTCCTTTCTCTCTAAATTTCCATCTGATAAACCGAAGTTACTTAGCTACATATTATCACAAAACGCTTAAGTGGAACAGGATGTCTCACTTAAGTACTCGCGATATTTCCATCTCTCTGCACTCTACAAACTATTATATCATCAAGCTTTGCAACGCGTCCATCTATCTAAACGCCTCGGGCTACCTTGCACGTTTTTGCTGCGATTTAAGATTATACTATGCACCATTTTATACACGATTTTACGTCACTCTGATCCCACGCATGTGGAACGCCCTGTATGGGATAATAACCGAAAACCAAGTTATTATCCATTCCATCGAGTTGTGCGAACAACACAAGCCGAAAGAATTACAGCGAATAATAACGTCTCAAGTGCCCACTTCACATTCCAATCATTTCTAATTTCAAATTTCCAAGTTTATATTTATTTAGGAACTATACGAATACTGATCAGAATAAGTATAAAAACAATTTTTTTAACTAGATGTATCAATCTTATCTAGAAAAACTCGGTTTTTGAATGCTCAGTACCTACTACCTACTTTGAGGTAGGTAAAGAACTGTATCGGGTTATGAGGATGTTTATCGGTTTACAAGTCGTTTGAAAGTGTCTGATGCATGTGCTACATGAACCCGATCTTCTTGGTAAAAATGTCCAAACATGCATCTTCTGGTGACTATAACTATCCAAACATGAGTGAAAGTGACATTACTTTGGAGTTGTTGGAGTCCACGATTTATAGGAGGCAGGTGAGCATCGGGGTTATGAATCCAGTGAATACGGGAGAAATATGCCGAACAAGTAGCCGTGAAACTGTAGCAAAAAATGCGGCCATTATTCACCTGTCGGTGGATTTATCGTGCGATATTTCATCCGGGAAGAATCGGGTACCCTACCCTAACAGAACCCATTTAGCAGGAGTTATCAAAAGGTTTACAACGGCATAAATAATCTTCTGCAGTGCAAGTGCAACAGGTATTTTAACAAATTAAAAAGAAGCCTTGGCTGTCGGTTCCTCGAGTGCACATAAATATGGTGCTTTGTCGGAAAGCCATATGATAAAAGACGAAACGAGCCAAGATTAATATTAATTTATTTTATCTTGACACTGCATTTGGTCATGTAATACCCGTTTAATTCGTTTAAAAGGTTCGGGCTATTCAGCTGAAAAAATAAGCCAAGATATAATGTCAAATAGTACCTATTAAGACGTCAACAATTTTGATGAATTGTAGTCGTTCGCCTCGGTCAGCAAGTCATACCACGAAGCTGATGGCGGCACACGGCACAGAAGAGTTGTTAACATGTTAACAAGGCGCTTTTGTACAAGGAATGTGCACCGGTCTAAATAGTTACAAACCCTTTTAGGGGTACATAAGCTTCGTAGGATTATTATTCGTACCCCAATTCGAAGAAAGTTCTGGACGAATCAAATTGTCAGAAATTAAGGAGCACTTGAAAGATTATCGCCAAGAATAGCACCCATTGGTTAAGGTACGAGCGAACGCGGATGTTTATGCGGAAACAACGGAAACGATTGCCGCAATTGCTATTTCCCACCAAGTGCGGGAAAGACGCACTCCTTGAGAGTTGGAGACAATTTCCTTCCTACAAGCATACTTTCGATACTTTATCTGTGCACACGATTCTATCAGAAAAACAATTCAGCAGCGTCTTTTGACATATGACACAAACGGCACTTTTTCCACTTCATACACTCTGTATATTATCCGTTGAACAGATGTTATCTCTAATAGTTTTTTACACCAACGACGAGGTTCTTGTCCATGGGAGGAGTGCGCTGGGCGCACAATACCATTGAACCTAATGGAGTGGCGAACCCCAAAAATCTATGCAATGACCGGTGGTCAAAAATCAAAAATTGTGACATAAACTTTGTCGCTTTGTGTGCATTTCGCAGGGCTCTCATCAGTAGCCAAATTTTCCAATGCCATATTGACAAATAGAATCTTTAATTAGCGTGAAAAATAATGGACATGATACGATTAAAATTAATCGAGAAGTTAAAGAAATTAAGGCAGTTGCCATTTTGACTAGAAACTTGCCCGCGATCCCCCTTTTTGCACTAGTGCGGGAAAGTAAAACGACTGGGAAAAATCGTGTAGTAGAGCGGTTTCAATTGATTTAGGACCAGGACGAATCATAACTAATTTGGATCAGAATCGGAACCACCTGCATTCGATTTAAAATAAAAATGTCACAAATGAAGTTTTTTAACAAAAAAAATTGATTTAGTAATAAGGAAATTACTTAAGTTTGTAATTTTGCCCCATCTGTTATTAGATATTTGAAATTTATTTCATCTACTCCTGTGTACGCGCCAAGAGTCCTCCAACCTTAAGTTACTTCTCGCAGAAAATAATTCTAATAATTATTCGATCAATTGTCGATTAACCGAGATCGTTTGTAATCGAAAAAGCGTTTTTGCCAAATAAAGTGATAGCTTTCATAATCTACCATAACTATGATGAGTAAACGAGTTTCATTTCGCAACTAGTTGCATAATGAAAGCAGGTGGCTTCTCCTCGCCACTTAGTTAATACACACACGCACACAGAACAGGACTTACTTAAACTTAAACTGATTAGGAAATGCTACTGGACAGCAGGTTGTGAATCGTAACATAGGGCATTGATTAAGTCATTTGCTATTTACCATCAACCATCTGGCTGGCAATTCGAAACAATTTAAAATCATCCAAGATTTGCCTCTGGTACTTCAAAGCCCCCTTAAGGCGTCCTTTATTGGTCGCCCCTTGCTCGATTTGAGGAGTTATCGGTGCGCTGGGACCACAATCATTTTTTCTCTTTTCCCTGTTAGATCGTAGAATTCCTTCCTAGAACATGTTGTAGAAGGATACATGAACAGGGCTTCTGCTCATAGAAATAGCTGAAAAATGTTGTTCATAACGATCTAGAGCAGATTCATAGGAAAAATATTTGCCAAAAATTTGAACTTAAGAGTTAAGGACGTCAATTTTTTTTACAGAAGAATTTTCAAAGTTTAACACTCTGTATTTCAGATGGCGGACCGTATCTATTGGATTTCATTTTCTAAATTTAGATGTAGAATCTGCTCTAGAATTCTCAGTCGGCAGCGTCCGAATTACATAATTTTTTTCTGTTTCGTAGATATTTAATTACTAATTTCGAGCATAAATACATTAGTATATTGCGGACATTGCAGTATTTAGTAAAAAATAATTGAGTTGTGTCATAAAAATAACATATTTTACCTTTTTGCACCTTAGAAACAATTTTAAAACGCTAAAAGTAACTTTTGCTTTCATCCAAAAAAACTAACTCCGAGTAATAATTTCGAAGAAACTGAACATTCTTCCGTCATACATCACAACATCATTTTGACGTCATCTCTGACGACTAAATGACGTTGTATGTTATGGGCACACTTGAGCATCGCGGCCGTTGAGCTTAAAAATTGCCTCAGGTTGAGTAAAATTCCGCCAATTGTTGAAGGTGAGAAATTAGTTTTATTTATATTTATTTGTGATTTTTACGCCATTTTACCGACTATTTTTTTTATGAAATATGAAAGGAAAACGGAATCTTTAGAATTCCGTTAACTGTTGCGAAAACACAGCAACCAACAGTGCAAGCATTAAAATCTTGTAGTGAAATTTTGGATTATTCATAGTTTTGAATGATACGCCATTTTGAATTTTTAAGAACCGTTTTTTTTTTCGGTTAAAAGGCAGAACGAAAATGTCAAAAAAATGCGAATGGTGAAGAGTGCTAACTAAATGTTGAAGTCCAAACATTCCGCGACACAACATTGTTGCCATCACAGGAAAACTGGATATTTGTTCCGATTATCTAAGTCTACAAGCATTTTCCTCAGTTGGCATAAGGTAAATGCATTTAAATCAAGACCAATAATGCTACTTTTAATATCGTTAGGAAGATTAGATTGTCAATTGCAGATTTCCCTGAACCTAGAGAAAAACCATATTTAGGGAAAAATCGTTTAACTCGGCAACGCCGCACGAAGTGCTATTGTTGTAATTGAGTTTAAATAAAGTTTAATGCGTTTCAAAAACTTTGAGATGGTAGTTGGGCTGATGTGTTTTTCCTGTGAAGAGAACATTAAGCAAGAAGTGCCCAAGGAAAGGCATTTTTTGATCGAAAACGCGTAGTAACCTGAATTAACCTAAAGCAAAATTTGACGCGTAATAATACAGTGACGTAATAAACGATCAATGGAACTTTAATTTTCCACCGAGTATTGCTAAAATCCAAAGACAATTCTTGTGTTAGTCACGAGAAAAGTATACAATGCTAAACAATCTCTCCAAAATATCCGCACAGTATAGTTTTACCTGAGGCTTTATCTATCTTTTAATGGTCGCAAATATGCTAATAATGCCAAGGAATTTGCCTGTGTGTTATCTTGATACTGGGTACACAAATATCTAGGTCAATACCGATTTCCTCTTCTTCTTACGTCTCAAGAAAGATAGAAAATATTTCTGTGATCCTTCTTCCAATTATCAAGAATGATATATGCGATATAGCTCGAATTATCCATTCTGTAGATCGAATTAAGGTGTTCGCTAATTCTATGCAGGAAATTCATTGGCGTGCTACAAACAACTGAGCAGTACTTCCTATTTCCAGAGATGTCTCCATGTGTCTAAGCCCATTAGAGTTCCTTTAGGACGACGAGCACTCTTCCGGCATTTCTCGCATAATCTCCCTCAAATTTCTTGTATTCCTCAAAGCTTCCCAGTTCTCAGTGGTGCTCGTTTTTCGTCGTAAATTCAATTCGATGATTGTTAAAATTCAAGAAAAGTTGCTATTGATTTTTACGAAAGGAAAGTTGGTCTAATAAATTGAACATTATCAATTCAAGTGATAGAGAAAGGAATTTGGATGACTACTATGGATTCGAACTAAAAATCTCGATGGTGCGTAAGTACAACAGTCTGATCGTTTTCAAATTTTTAAATTATCTGGAGTAGGACATGCGATAAAACGCTCTAAACTTATTAGGAACGTTTATGCCACATTCCGATTGATTCCTTGAAAATATGAAAGCATCTTCACCAGAATTCCTGTACTGTGTCTCACTAGTTACCTTGGTGATTTGAAATATGAAATTCGATACTCATATCGAAAAGAAGTCTCACAGACTCCCTTTAAGGGAAGCTCATTTTATAATTGCTGATGTCGAACTCTGTTCATTTTTAGGCCACAATCAGTGGTACTTCTTCGAAAACTCCCCTGGGAGTTGAGCGCCGATTTCAACCGTTTCATAGGCATTAGCTTCTCCGGAAAATTTTCGTTTGCATCGTCAGATGGAATTTAGGACTCAAACGATGTTTTTCGAGCCACTGATAAATCGAGGAAAAAAACAAAAAATATTTGACGAACTTGTGAGGACTTTCCGAGCCTCAAAGGTCACGTGAACCAATTTAACTAATTGTCATCGGAAGTGATAAAACAATATCAGCATTGTTTATAAAAGAGTTGACTTAAAAACGGAATTATCGAAGTGAACAAATCCACTCCATCCAATCATGTGTTGTCGGTTGACATAGCAGGTGTTCTAATAGATATATAACGAGAAATATGTAATGATAAAAATAACTTAGGCGTTAATCATCTACTATTAATTGCTGTATTTGCAATAACCCAACGTACTCCAGCTAAGGTGTACAGAACTGGAGGAATCCATTTTTCGTTAATTTTTCCAAACACACTTTAGAATTTCACCTATCGAAGAAAAGAGATTCAACTTTTCCCCCATTTTGTTTCAGTTCAATGTGCAACGACTGCAGGATGCACACACCCTGTCGTCACAGGCGGCGGCAAGCAGCGCAGCGTCAAGCGCCGCGACGGCGGCGTCCGTTGGCGCCGGGAGCGTCCTGGGGGACGCGCACCCTCTCGCCGCCCACCACCATCCCCTTTACCTGCAGGGGTCCGCTCATTCCAGTGGCGGGTCAGTCAGTTCCACTGGAGGGGGCTCCCCGACGAGTCCGCTCAGGCCCGGAAAAGAAGAGGAGTGCAGCTTGCACGGGAGGAGCAGCACCGACGGTAAGTCAGAGTTGACGGACAAATGTGCTCATGGTCTAAATCAAAAAGTAGAAAAGTCCACCAAATACATCATGCAGGGTGGCCCGTTTAAATCAATCTTGGGGGCCTTCCAATGGAACCTCTTCTACCGATTCAGTGTTCGGGAAAAATGTTGATCCAAAAGTTGCGTGGAGGAACCGCATGGTGCGGCGGAGCGCCATACGGTTGGAAAAATATATCATTCACTGGGATCTGATCGTCGTTTTCAAGGGTATCCACAGAGTGAGGGTAGATGAAGTCTTGAAGCACATTGAGGTGAGATTCACCCCTCAGGTTATCTGGTAGAAAAAAGACATCGAATGGCCCCCAAGATATCCTGATTTAGCACCATTGGACTTTTTTTATGGGATCATTTAAGAGCTGTTGTTTATGGAATTAACTGTTTAGAAGATATTCGCCACCGAATAGTGATAGCATGTGGTGAAACAACGTCCGAAATACTGTAAAACGTTCGAGAAGACTTTGAACAAATACTTTATTATTGCATGGGAGTGTGTATGGGTCGCAATTTGAACGGTTAATTTAACAAAGCGTTATTTAAAAATTTATTTTTTTCGTGATATTTGATCGATGTTGTAAAACGTTTTTTTCTTTTGTCCATATTTAAAGGCGGAGCAAACAAATTACGGCGTACTTGTAAAGATAATTGAATTACCTTCGATTTTGTGTGCCGCCTGCCCCCTCTTGCCATTTAAGATTCTTGAAGGGATTCTCACCAAATTTAGGGGATAGACCTACGGATTCGTAATCCAAAAATGCCCCCCTTAAAAGTGAAACTGACGTGTCTCAGTGTTTTCCAAAAAAAAAAAAAAAAACTCTTTCAAGACATTTCAGGTGGTCTATTTGAAACGGGCCACCCTGTGTAGATTTTTACAATGGAGAAGGCTTAAGAATTATTTTTTAACTTCAAGATTTCCTCGCGATGTGATATTTTTAACGTGCGGTTAATATTAATTTAAAATTGCCTAATTCTGAGTTTTTGTAGTTCATCGGATCCATACCATAAGACTTTAAAATTTTCATTAAAATCGAAAATCGCTTTTCTTCTAGATGAACGATTCACACGTTTAAAATTGTATTAATTCTGTTTCTTTCGGTAATAAATTTTACTGCATATTTTTTCACATAACTTTTTGCACTTCGTTTGAACTAATTAACGCATATCTCATCTGGGGCGCTATTTTGTGAATCCTCGATGGTGGTTAAATTAGGCTCCGCCGTAACCAGTAATCAATTTTTTATTGGGTTCTCATACATAGTATAGTTGTATTACACGACAGTTAATTAATACGTTTGTGTTCCTGCGCATTCCATAACTCTCCACACTTGTCTGGTTTTAATGAGAGAATATGAGAATTACTTGAAAGAGAATCGTTACCTGATTCCATTTTGTTTTTTTGCCGCTTTAGTTCCGTTAATTTTTTCCGTTGGAAAATGGCGGACCTCACTCTTTTTGGGCCAACGTTGCATCCCATCGGGGACTACTTCTTGTGCCTTGCGTTATTCTAATGGGTAATTAAGTTTCACGTACAGGGCATTTCAAATTGACCCTCACCATTGATATCTCGGAAACTAGAGGAGATACAAACATTTTGAAACGGGGACAAATTTGCGTAATTTGGCGTTTAACAAAGTGCCGTTTTAGAAATTTTAATTTCCGAGCGTTTCCGAAGATATAACAAAGACCTACAAATCGGAAATTTTGCTTTTATTTCTTTAGCTTTAGTCAGCAAGAAAGCCCAAAAGCACCGCAAGCACATTTTCATTGCCACTTTTTCTCGGCGGCACGACGACGCTTTCGGATTTGCCACCCGACGTTTCCCTTTTCGGCTACCATCATCAACTTCATTTTGCTTATGGACGCGACATTGCATTTTTCGACGGAAAATAGTCGGATGGAATATCTGGAGGTGTCGTCGTGTAGCTGAGAGAAAATGGCAATGAAAATGTGCTTGTGGTTTCGGTCCTTTTTTTGGGAAACAATGCTTAAAAAAATAAAAACGAAATCTCCAATTTTCAGTTTTTTCGCGTATTTTCGGAAGCTGTTGGGAAATCCAAATTTTGCAAACGGCATTTGGTCGAGCGCTAAGTGACGTAATTTTGCCTTATTTTAAACCTCTTTGCCTCTTCTCTAGTGTCCGAGATCGTAGTGGTGAGGGTCGAATTTGAAATGCCCTGCATAGGGTGACCAACTAAAAAAGATGGCCGGCTGTATCTTGGAATATTGTGGCACTGTTAACACCTCTCAAAAACTATATATTTAATCCTGGAAAGGCTAAGGTAGAAATGTGACAGCTACTGCGTTCTAACTTAAACGATTTTGATACCTCCAGAATCGTTTGGCTATAGGAAGTGCACAAAAAGTTATTTTTACATCTGAGCCTGGAATATGGAAACAGATTGAAAAATTCAATGAGTTTTTCAAAAATTTCAATTTTCAGAATTTCCTTTTTAATTACGACGCAGTGGGCAAGTACGGGCCGATTTTTCTTAAATTCCCATTTAAACTGATTTTTGAATTTTGTTATTTATACAGTGAGGATGCGTGACTTGGAACACATTCATTTAAAATTCATAAATTTGTTTTTTCGATTAACGCTCAGGCACGTCGATTTTCATTTTTGACTGCAGTTTTTCAAATCATCTACACACACAGGGTGGCCCAAAAATAAGTTATCCCCATAAACGTAATTTTATCAAATGAAACCACCAATTTTTTTATTTCGGTTTTGAATTTTGTATCGAATTCTAAGCACGGTGGATGTAATATATCCTATTCTTGAAATCAAGAGAAATTTACGATTGTACGTATCAATGACTAGATCGTATCAGGTGTACAGCTACAACGAAACTTATTAAAAAACTGGAATAACAAATTAAATTAAACGTTCCAACTGTCGGCCATTAACTATTATCAACTCGATTTCTGAGGATTTTTTTCCTGAATCGAGCAAAACATTTAATTGTTTATTTATTGAATTTATGAGTGTTGACTTGTCCCGTTCAGTCACATGGGAACGGTGTGAGAATTTTATTTGAAATGAGTAAATGTCAGCAGTTGTTGGGCTTAAGTTCAGGTTCAATTAAGTAAAAGATGACTCATTTTTGGGCTGCCTTGTATACATGATTTTACGATCAGAAAAACCGCAGTCGAAAATAAAAATCGACGTGTCCGAGCGTTATTCGACAAAAACGAATCTCTATATTTTTATGAATCTGTTCCAACCCACGCGTCCTCACTGTATAAGTATCTGGTTGTTTTTTGCATCAAAGGGATTCTGGGTTATTGCTGTTTAATTAAAAAAAGAGAAAACGTCAAATTTTCATCATAAAATTCAATATTATAGGAAACTGAAAAAGTCAACTGCTCTGCAGTTGCTCCGAAAACGGTTCGAGTGTGCACACGCACGTTTAAACTGCTTTGACGCCGTGTATCAAAAATCATGGAACAAGAGCAGAATTAGTAATAACTCAGCTACAAATAGCTGTTTCCCGCATTAAAAAAAAATCTGGTCTACTTTACAAGTTAGACACTTTTGAATAAAACAGGATTTTTTTTTCTCTTAATTAAAAGATAATTAATTGTTAAATTCGACAATTAACCTAAAAAACGTGTAATAAATACTTAACAATTTTATTACGTAAGAAGCTAAGTGTAAAAAAATAAATTGCTAATTTTAGTTTTGCATAAACATTATCAATCTTTGTCAGCACATTTCTCACATTCATATTGTTTCTTTTTCGAACTTCTGTTACAAATGCCGCACACTCACTGAATATTACTAATGCATTGGAATCCATTGTCGATGGTCCATATAAAATAAGCCGCATTTGCAGTTGATGCATGAGCAATTGTCGTTATCATCATTTCCAGAATTATGCTTTTTTTCCCTTCTTCCTGCTTTGGCTCGTTGTCTCTAGTTAACCCTTCTTTACTCTTTTCGATAGTCGTTACTTCCACTTCCGTCGCTCCCTTTTTCTTTTTCTTTCCTGCCTTTGACCAAATATTTAACGCGACTGCGGTCTAATGCGCACTTGCCTCAGCGACTAGTCTGCACTTGGCCCGTGTATAAGTGATTCCGAGGCGCGAGCAGACAGTGCTTTAAAAAAAAAAACATTAGAAAACTATCTACGATTCTTTTTTGGAGTAAAATTTAATAAAAAATCTTTATACCTACCGAAAATTACGATTCGGAACTGATTATTTCACCAAAAGACCGGACGCTTCAAGTGGGGCTTCGCGCTTGCGCACAAACGTTTGTTGAAGCGCAACCTAATCAATTTATTTACTTAAGGAAAACCTACAAACAATGCGCCCACGTTGCTGCGTTAAAAAGTTACTATTAAGACGATTTTTAATTATTAACTAATACATTTTTAGTTTTATTAGAAGAGAGGGAACGTGGCAACGCACTCACCCCTCTTACACAGTTACCCCTTACTGATTCCCACTAGCTATCATTATTTAAACAGGAAAATATTTGAAACCATAATGCTTTCTCATGTGTGTCCTCTGTTTCAACCTTTCTCAGTCAATGAGTTTTGAAATGCGCCCCACCTCCCCCCTCAGTTTCACCCTCAACGTTTAACAATTGACTTTGCTTCAAATCCGATCACTTTCGACATATGGTATGCAAATACGTACGAAGATTCCACAATCCATTTTCTCGCTCGTTTCAAAGGGTGTGGTCTGGTATGTGTGGTTGCAACCCGATGATCTTCTCATGGGTAGTTTGAAGGTAGGAAATTTTTAAAATCGCCGAAAGTATATAACGTTCTGGAATTGCGGTCCAAACGGCAGGCAAGTTTTCCTGTACTCTAAAGTTTCCGTTTAGGCCGTTTCAATGGCCTGAAATAGACAATGATGTTTCCTCTTAGGTGTATTTTGTTTGGACTTTTCGTAAAAACGTTCGACATTCTTCAAGGAAGGCTTAAGACCAGATTCGGCGTTGCCGGAGATATCTTTGACGAAGATTTATCAGGGCTTCTAGCCTTTCTTCCATTAAAGAGCAGGTTTGCCACTTACAATTAATAATGAAAAATATGTTGCACTTCTTGAAATCAAATATAAGAAAATCGAATTTCTGCTTATGGTGAGGTCTGAACTATTATCGCCGACTTTCAGGATTTCGTAGTATTCATTTATCGCTGGAATAAGTATTCTTTCTTGTTTTTTGAGAAGTATTAAATTTATTATGTGGTCTTTTCTTTTTCAGATCGACAACCTGGCGTCGAAGAAGACGACGATTCTCAGGACGCTGGAAGTTCGAGGGCGCAGTACGTCTCAGCTAATTGCGTGGTTTTCACGCACTATCAAGGAGACGCGGCATCTGTCGTTGATGAACACTTCAATAGAGCCTTAGATAAAACATCCAGTCATACGAAAGGTGAGCGCGCGCACCCCCGATTCAGCAGCAAATTCTGTACCAAACTATAAATAATGAGACCGATCTTTGAGAGGCGTCTTATATTCATAAAAGACACAATACAAATGAGCTCTATATGGCGCCAAAAATTTTGCATGCACAAACACTCTGATATACGATCGGCCATTAGTCAAGTCCAGCTTTAAACGAAAACACAGTCATGGGGACGTATTACAACGTTATCCCAAATAAATCACCACTTATTTATGTCAGTTCACGACCACTAATTACCCACATAAATATATCAGATTTAAAAAATATAATACATGCGGTTGCTCTACGGAGACGAAGATGTCTATCGGGTACCATCACACAACTTTGTGGGACCGAGGTCGTTCGCTGAGTGGTTCTTCTGCGGTTTAGATCATTTTTTTTTTGGGCCTGCCCTTAGAGAGCGAGGTGTGCGAAAAAAATGTGGCGGAATCGGAAAAGGTTTTTATTTCAAAGCATTATTCCCGTGCCCGTGCGGCAAAAAGTATCACCGTGCGCAAATCTACATGTGTCGCTATAATTTTTTTTTTTTTACCGGGTGATTGATATTGATGTGCGCGCGGTAGAACCTTTTACCGTGGGTGTGCGTCTGGAGACTTTACCGCACGTCACTATTCAGTCGAACATGTCAAAGATAGTAAAGTTAACGCACACGCACCTGTAAAAAATATCGTACTAAACGCGCACAAAAGCGTCTTAACCGCACTCGATTTCTGCCCGAAGTTCGCTTCGCGTCGTCGCGTAAACTGCGATCGACGGGAGGTAATGTCGTTTTCCGCCCTTATTAATTAATTAAAATGGGACGTCTGGACGAGCGATTCCTAATCGATTGTTTGGTTTCAAATAGATTTTCTGCAGGTTTCCAATAAAAATATAATATTAAAAATGTTTTATTGCTACAAGCCTCGTTGGCCTTCTTTATGAAATTTAGAAATAACGTGTTTTTCCAAAATTACAGAAAAAGCTTGATTTTGTCTCGGGACACGGTTTTGGTGTTCAATATTTTTGAATAAAAATATTTTTTCTTTTACTTTTGATTTTTGGAGGTTCCTGAACGGCCGTTGCGGTCTTTGTTTTTGGGGCCCTCGCTGCAACCGTCATGAACGCTTTTTGCAGTGCTGCATACATTCGCAAATTCGTTCCTGTGGTTTTCCAATATCCATCTGCTCGCAAGCTTTGGACGGGATGGTTTTCCTGAAATTCCCTTGTAATCTCCTGGATATCGGCTAGATATCTCTTGGAATTTCCTCTTTCTATGGTGGTACTGCACTCTATTACAATACGTCTATAATAAGTATTGTAATTAGCCATGTACGGTACGTCCTTTTCTCTTGCATTTTCAAATAAGACTTTGAGGAAAGTACATTGGGAGAGTCAGAAATTCTGGAAATCCCCCGTGGAGTTCCACATAAGTTTTTCTTATCATTTGAATGCCAAGATTGTCTGAAAGCTTTATTGGGTCAAGTTTTCAGATAAACTGTAAAATGGAAGTTTTAACACAACACCACGTAAACTTTAACACGAGTGACTAGTAATTATCTTGTATTTACTTATCTCTCTATGCGACCCACCAGCTATTAATCATGTCTTCTGGCTTATCAAAACGTCATATATTTTCCACCTATGGAGAATATTTACTATGTTAATATCTCAAATTATTCTTTACACATGTGTTATTAGATACTGTTATCACATGTGAATGTAAAACAGTTTTTAGAAATTTGTCAAATAGAAAGCGAAGGAGTTACGAGCATCCCGTAGCTCGTAGAAAAATGTCCTGATAATGTAGCAATTACATTTATGTAACTGCTATGTTATGTAAATAACAAGGACCTGTCGAAAATGGCCAACATGGAACTTTTGCTCATAGTTCCAAAGCGGAAGGTCAGGGAACATTCTTAATAACTCCATTAGACTTCTCGTCACAAAAAAAAACATGGAGAGATTCGTTTTTCTATTTTCTATAATTACCCAGATTTCCCATATAGTCATCGAAATTTGCACACCCTGTACATTAACTTACACATGTATTTTAACTCAACCGTTCATTTGGGACGGCTTTTACATCAAAACTGGAGGAATAAATAGAAAGATGCTATCGTACCTGCCTGAATCAATGATTTCTACTAGGAATACTGATTAATTAATCTCTAATGCTCACTGCCGATGACGGCAGTAATTATTTATTTAATTCAACAACATATAATTTTAATAACTTATAATGGAATAAATGTCCGTAGAGTGAGGTGAGCTCAGACTCGCTTGAATTGCCTAATTCGTGTATATTTTATGACAGTTTCCCGGTTTTCCATCTAAAGAAGCACATTGTGGACTTACAGAACTTTTCAGTAGACTTTCAAAGTGAGTAATGTTTATATTATTCACGTTGTCGAAGCACCCGCACAGCCACTCTTTGGCTTTGGGGTAGCATACCAGCGCATATCTAGATCAAATGTTCGATAATTTTGTCTCAATATCGGCTATAGTACCAATACCATTTTATGGTAACTAAAAAGTTACATAACAAATCCTGTATATACCGGCTCTCGATGATTGTGTATGAGTCATTCGCGATTTGTCAGTATACCAAACCTGATTGTCCGATGGTGACTGAAGAAGTTCCATTGTAAATTCCTCTCTCTTTGGAATGTTCCCCCTAAACGGCTATTTCTGCCTTATTCGACCATTCGGCCCCACCTCCTCCTCTGACAATATGATTAAAGTGTCCCATCGAACGACTCTAGCCATCCTCTAGAGATCAATTTCATCTGGTGTTTGCGTCCACTCTATTCGGGTCTCGATCGTCGTATGGGATGCCAAATCCTCCCTCTTGATCCAGATTGGAAGCTCCGGCAGGCCGGCAAAGATTTGAGCGCTACTCCTGGTATAGTCCTAAATATCTGATGATGACCAGGTAGACCAAAAACCTACAGTCTGGCCAACTTCACCACATAATAGATCTTATTCGGTGCCAGCACCAAACCACGGATCTCTAGAAGGGGAGTTTCCGGCCCCATTTCTCCGTCATTGTCTTGCGGGGTTACCATGTCGGTGCTGTTGTCTGATTGCGCATTGTTTCCCGTGGGTTTTTCATGGTTGCTTTGTCGACGATTTCCTTTGGGAAAATCGTTTATAAGCGCAGACCCGGCAGTTGTCCCGTGGACAGCCACCGTTGGCCCCGATTTCGGTCTGGCGACCTCTCCGAGGTGCCACGACTTTGCGATCCCGAAATGCCGATTTGATTTCCAGCCAGGTAGGGTGGGCCATAAGGGCACTTGGCATTGCCAATATCGTTGATCTTTGCCTTGTCGAATGCTCCTTCGATCCATCGATCCATAAGACCAAAACCAAGACTGGAATCCTCTTGGTCTTCGTTTGTTTATTCGGTTAAGCCATTGGGTACGGTGGTCCCTACGTTCAACAATTCGCTCAATTTTAATGCGAAATAATAATTGAATTGATGTTACTATGGTGACACACGGGTCGTTGCTGACCATCACCTGGACGTTCCCGCGTTCGGGCTTCGCTTGAGTTTGCTGCTTACTAAATTACTGCTGACATAGGTGTTCTGCACCGCTCGACTTTGCTGATCGTCACTGTAGTGCCCCCGAATTGAGTTCTGCGGCCCTGCTACACGACCTGCAGAAATGTAGTTGGAATGCGAGCCAGTTATTCTTCAAACTAGGACGGTTTTGACACGACCAGGAAGACCTGGTAAACTTCCATAGGGAGGAGTTTGAAAACTCGCTACGAGCTGCTTTATGCGATTCGTAGTAACCACGTGAAATAAACAGGTCGCAAAGTTAAAACATTCCAGTTCGGGCACATTCGAGTTGTCCTTTCAGTTGATGAATCGGCAGTGGAAGAGCGACACAAAAAAAGACCGAAAACGCAACAAATTTGGTCCAATTAAGGCAGGCAACGACCAATGACGTGGTTGATGCGCAAATTCCTGCGAAGCGGTAAGGCATCGATAAAAGGAATCTTATCGTCTTAACATTATTCCTCGATCGAGCCAAAGGTGACCAAACGACAGAAACCAGTTTAGGCCAGACGAAAACGAAGAAGACGAACTGGCCGCTCCTCTGGGAGGAACAGAGAGGCACGAAGCGGCTCAGAATGTAGCCTCGACTCGTGATTTATATAAAACGTTATCTGGTTATTTTTTATTTCTGAATGTTAACTTCACTTTTATATTGTCGATTATCCTTTGAGGTTGCCGCTGAGGCTGCTGATTCCCACAGCGCTGCCCAGTTCTGGTGATAAATACCCGCTGCCCTTGACGAATGGCTCCTTGTTAGCAGGAAAGGGTACTTATTTAAATAAATGAACTAGTAAATATGCGTATATACTTGCCTCCATTGTGTTGCACTATCCTTGAGGCACAATCAATGCCTTGGCACATTTATCATCGCTAAGTGCGGCTTAAGCCAATTTATCGCCGTTATGGTCTTATTTACAGCCTCCATGCCAATACTTCTTTAGAAATGCACATATAAAATGGAAAATATGCGATGACTCAATTTATATGCGACATTACTATAAATCGACGATAATAACACTCCTTTGGGGGTCAACAATCCTGAACGATTTTCTCGCCTTTTTACGTAACTTTTACTTTAACGGAAAAAATATTGACTCTAATGAAGCGAATATGATTCATATTCGCTTTCAAACTGTACAATGCACTACTAACGCATTCCTGCGCATACAGGGTTACGGTTAATTCGACGTGCTCCTTTGAGAAGGCGGCAGAGCATGAGGTAAGGAGCAAATTGGCCCGTATGAGCGTAATTCCAAAATTCGCCAGATTTTGAGTCGTTTCGTTGTTTTCATTCTCCATCTTAACGATTTTGGACTGGCTTTTCCAGAAATCCCTTTTGAACTTTCTTACTTTCGCCCCGTCCCATGTCTGACGTCGTGGTCTCCCGTATGGAGTGAAATGTGTCCGGACACGTTCCCATTGAGTGAATACTCAGTTATTGCTTAAATTTAAGTGAAATTGCTCGTCTAAGGCATTTCGATGATTTTTTTGGGACCGCAAATGACCTGTTGAACGCGTGACACGTCATTGGACGGACGTTGAGATGAGGAACGTTTTAGAGCGATTTGTACGCATGCAGTCTTGAACGTTTTCCGAGCGCTGCTCGCAAGAAGTTGGGGACGCGATCTCCGAAAAATTATTTTATGGGCGTTTTTGCTCAAACTGTTCACATGGTGCGTACGTTTCCGGGCACATTCCACTCCCCACGGAAGATCGCAACGTTAGGCGAGTCATCAGCTAGCGAAAGTTCGAAAAAAGATGAAAAATCACTAGGAAATCATAAAAAACCCGAATAAAAAAATGAAAATAACTCAAAATCTAGTGAATTCCGGCATACGCGTGTATTGGTTCGATTTACTCCTTACCTCAAGACCTGTCGCGTCTCCAAAGGAGATACGCTGAATTACCGGTAACCCTGTATACGGGCTACACCACGCACGAACAAATCAATGATGTAGCAGGAAGTAATAAATTAAATCAATATTCATATCAATACGGAAACTTGATGATATTGCACGCATGTTATTCGCGGGAAGTTGGTATTTGAAACCATTTATACGGTCATATCGCTAATTTATCAGAAATAATTGCAGATAGTTTGCCGATTCATAATAGTTAATAGAAAATACCTAGAATAGTTTAAATGTTAATTTCTCTATAAATATAAATTAATCCGACGTTCTTATGGCTCAGTCTTGAACGGCATTACCTATCATAATTATGTGGGTTACGATTTTTTGTATACAGGGTATTTCTTAAACAACTTTATTCCTTAGGTGGAAATAGTAAAAAAAAATCCTAGACACGTATGTCTGGAATCGTTTCTGAAATACAGGACGTCGAAGACTTTAAAAAAATCATTATTATTACTTTTTTTTAATTAGTGAGCTTTTTCTGCAGTAATGAGGTAAGATTATACAGGGCCGTTGCGTGAGAGTTCCGTGTGGAAAAAGTCAACATACGCGTACAAATAAATTCAGAAGTACGTATGCCTTCGACTAATCGGAGCCATGAGAATTCTCCCAAAACGCTGCTCAGTTTCTCCTCACTGAATCTGGTGATCAGATTTACGCGCGACACATGAAGTGCGCACTCTCGGCCACTAACAGGTGTATACATATGGTCACTCTCGCCTATGGAACTGGTCCACTCGATCATGTCCAGTTTCTGTGATGGACCGTGCGCCTAGCACCCTTCAGTCCCCAACCCAAAACCCGCTGTTACACCGATGGCGCCCAGTCAGATGGTACTAGATCTGTACTAGCTGGCCGGCGAGGGAGTCTATGGAGGCTTTGGCGAAACGAAGATAGGCTGCTCTAGGAGGTCGTACCGCAGTCTTACGAACGGGCAAAACAAAGAGTGACATCAGAAAGTTTCGACAGTAAAATTGTTGTATCAACTCTTGGCCTGAAGTGGTACACTTCAAATGGGCCCTAAAGTGTCAAAACGTCCTAAAAAGTTTCTGAAGGGAAACAACGAAATTTGTTTCCTTGGAGTTCTGCGAAACGAGGAGATTCCGGTCAATGAAGACGTAGACAACTTAGTAGATAAGCTGGGTTCTAGAGTAATGCCCTAGCGCCCTGAGCAGATCTTCACTACCGTGGCATTTCTGTCACTATAGTCTATGATCGAGCAAATATTCCGGCCCCGCAAAACAATTGCCCACGAAATGCTGCAGGTTAGAGAACAAACCCCGGAAAAATACCAACTAGGTGACACTCCTTGGTCTAATTGGCACTTTTTCCACCCTGGGACAGCCAATCCGGTTATCCAGCGAGGTTAAAGAGTTACACCTCAAGGGTTTGCTTGATCAAGTTAATGCGGCTGCTATAACCCCACCTAGGCGGAAGGAGACGATTCCCAAAATTGGTCTATGAGTAGCAAAGGCACTGCCGTACAGCATCCATTACTTGCTTCCATTTATTCATATCTTCACTCGAAATACAAGCTCGAGTGATATCTTGCAATAATTTAAAGATTAGCCCAAAGTCGTGGCATACAGAGTGTGTCAAAGTGAAACGACCCCGATCCAGGCTTTGGAAACACATTCTATTCTGGAACGATAATATAATACTGGAACTGCATCAGTCTGGGTACGCGTATTTTGCAATATGGGTGTCTCAGTTTCACTTTCAATATGTTTCCTGCTGCTCTTGTATTGTTAAGATGCATTGCACACCAGCACATTTTGCAATAAATAACGTTTGTTCATAGCTACAATTGTCTATTATATGTTATATTTAATTTGAATTAAAAACGTGTCCCCGTAAAGACCAATTTTAAAATTACGTATCTCCGCAGCTATTAGGGACGTAATGTAATTGTAGAATGTCAATACCGAGTGGTAAGTTTACACTTTGGCTAATTACATGGCTCAGTGTTGCACAGGGTGTCCAAAAATTAGCTCCCAACATTCACATTTTTGAAATCGTCGAAGTCAATTTCTTCAAACGGGACACCCCATAACTTTGAGCAGCGTTAAATAGAGAACGTAATTCTCTATCGAATTGAGTCAGGGTCGCCTACACTTAGTTCAAACCATTTTCGAGATAATTAAGCTTTATGTGGGACTAGTACATGTCCATTCGGGCAAGTTTTTTCTCTTCACGTAGTTGATCATGGAAAAACAAATAATGCGTTTTCCCGTCATAGATGGCAGTTATTCAAAATATGAAAATGTTATGTAAAAAGTTGCCAGAATGAACATGTACTACTGCACTGCGACGAGTTCGACATAATTAAATAAAATTAATTCGAAAATGGTTTAGAATAGGTATGGATAACCCTGATACAGTTTGATAGAGAATCACGTTCTCTAATTGGTATTGCTTGAAGTTATGGAGTGCTTCTTTAAAAAAAAAAAAAAAAATTGCCACTTCAAAAATGTGAATGTTAAGATTTTGGACACTCTGTATAATACTAAGACATATAAATAGCGAAGTCATCAACTTAAGACTGTGTATTGACGTTCTACAAAACATGAAGATTGTGTCGTCATTAACTATGTAGATATGTAATTTTAAAATTGATCATTACGGCGACATGTATTTAATTCAAGGTTAAATATCTCAAAAACGATAAGGGCTAAATATAGCATATTATACGGAAAAGGTGTCTGAAATATTACGTAGAATCTAAAAATAAAATTATGTACTAGAGGTCCCATTTGAAATAAGCAAGTTGGAAGCTATTTCCGGTTAAACCGGAAGCGACAGGAAGTTAAAAATATTAAAAACAAAAATTGTACACGTCGAAGTTCAATAATTTCAAATTTTGAAACTCGCAGCACTCTTAGATCCTATTAAACCTTTAATGAACGGGTTGGGTGATCGACCCTGTATAGTTGCCCCTTTCACCCGATCAATCAATTGAATTATTATTATTATTATATGGGTCTGCTACATGAAATATGGTCAGAATTTGTTCAAAACGTAAGAATATACATGGAGTTCCATAAGAGAAATATTGAAAAGTACATTTACCTGCCATATGTGTGACCCCGTATACACGTTCGTTGCGTCAAAAAATCCACAACTCATAAAACAATATTTAGCATTGATGCAGCCTTTTCATGAAAAGCATTTCCTTCAATTTTTAATGAATTTATACGGGATGTTTGGTTTCCTGTGCAAATGATGTAGTTTTTACTTAATTTCACAGCTATCTAAGCTCTGCTATTCAAAAACAGCCTGCGTTTATTCAAGGGAGCCCCCTAACGGTTCAAGCTTGACCCACGTGTTTTTTCTGTAGAAAAATTACCACTTCGCTACGTTTGTTTTAAGCTCTGACGATTCGTTCGCGAATTCATCTTCTGATTAGTTCGTGATTTTATTCAAGAAGTCTGTCGATTTCTTCTATTTCGATCGCTTTCGGGCCTTCCGTCGTGTTTTAATTAGATTTTCTTATGTGCGGGCAGCCCCGAATTCGAGGAAAAATTGCCAAAATTAGAACACGCCCTTATTCACCGTCAAATTGTCACGGTAAAAGGGGCCTCACGTGCGCGAATCAATTCATGAAATGACCTCACGAGGAAATTCTAAAAAATAGCGAAAAAAAAAGCGGATAGTTTTTGTTTATTATACAGGGGGTCGCAGGTTCTATTACATTTCCAAAATCTGGCTGCAGCTCCGGAAAATTTTGTAGTCCTCAAATTTCCACTCAGTCCATTTGTGCTCGCCGCACTAAATGGACTGGGTGGTAGTTATGAACTAGAAGATTATATTTTCCACGGGTTTAAAGTTTGACGCTACACAACTTCTCTGTCGCGCCACTGACTACTTCTTCCCAAAACTTCGAAGTTCTCTGTTTAATTCCCCGTTTCCTCCCCGCATTTATTGCTTTTTTACTGCCGTCCCCCGAGTTTATGCTGCAATATACCCCCGTTGGACGTGTGCGAGTTCACACCGACCGTGCGATAAGTCGATATGCTTTTATACGGCACCGAGAGAGCTACAGGATATTACCACACCTACAGGCATAGGTGCAGGTGTAGAATCTTCTGCGTTCCATTTCTGATATAATACAGATGAAGTCTATTCTATACTACGTGTATTCTTGATGGAGTCATTTTTATTTATTTATTTATTTTTTTGGTTTTCGCATCCCTTATCGATACGAAAGGTGACGCGTGCGCATTCGATTCTATGTCTTATTTTATCATACATTTTCCCACATCTCTGAAATTCCAACTATTACATACGAAACGTGATAATTCTCGAAGACTTGCCATCACAGAGATTTTGCAAGCCTCGAAGTCTTAAAATGCTAAACCTAATTACGACTTCAGCTAATTGCGAGCAATTTTCTTTTTATGTAAATGGTTGTCATACCATATGGAATCTTTTTATTAATTCGGCGTAAAATGTGTCGTAAGTTCTCTATTTGGTATCTATGCATTAAGATTTCTATACGCACCGTAAATGGTTTTCATAATAGATGGCTGCCTATATGTTATGACGGTTATCTGATGTGGGTTATGGAATGTTTTATTGGGTACGTGTTTACAACATTGCCATTATACAAAATAATGATGTCTTTAAGTTGTGCGTATGGCTTGATTGATCAAAATCGGGACTGTTTTTTCAACGTCTTAAGGAGTCTGAAAGTGGCTGTTTCGCTTATTTGCACGTGCGCACGTGTAAATTTGGAATGTGCGATAAAGTGAGAACCCCGCGAAGCACTTCTTTGTTACACACTTTTACTCAATTCATAATTATTGCATTTCGACCGATCCGTTTGAAGCGACAAACCAGAATTTCTTCAATTATAATTCCTTATACACTGGGCCCGAGAAGTCCGGCAACCCTGCAATATCTCGAAGAATACAAAATTTATGGAAAAATATCTTATACAAAAATTGAGGGAGTGTAAAATTCCGCCACTATGCGGTGTTCGGAACCGCACAAGGTGCCTCACAAAGTGGCAGCGAATCGAGCTCATGTTTTTCCTCACAAAATGGCAAACTCTTGACATTTTCCGATTCTCTCGCACCCTCAACGCGTTTCCCGTGAAATGCCCCACGGCTAATTCTAGCAGTCCGGCAGGGAATGCTGCGAAGAACAAAAACAAACCAACTTATTATCGTTATTATTGGATTAACTGCTCAAAATGTGCAGATACCAGAAATCCGATGATCCAAAAGGTCACTCTATACGTCATCGATTAGGGCGATAGTGGCTTTTCCTCTTTCCGCCCTACCTGCCTAGCAATCAGCTTGCTTGTTTCGCGATTTGAATAGGACGTGGAAGTGAAATTGAATGATCCCCTAGATCACCAGACTCGATACCCGTTGACTATTTTCTAGGGAGCAATTTAAAAAGTAAGGTGTACGCCGCGAACCGGAGGATTTAAATGAGTTAAGAAGAATTACTGACGAATGCCGTCTCATTGCTGTTGAAACGCTGAAACATGTTATTTAGAAATTTTATTACAATTTGCCTTATTGTGAAGTAGTTCAGGGACCGCAGCTCGAGCGCTTCCTTCAACACGAATAAGCTCATTCGCATAAAAACAATTTTCTTTTTTATTTTGTTCACTGCTACTCGTACGTGTGTATTTGAATATCGCAGAAAAATATAGAATTTTCAAACTCCTTCACTTTTTCCATAAGGGGTTTTTTACATTTTTTTTATATAAGGGTTTTTCGAATGGAGTTTTTCGGTTCGAAGTTCTCCCGGCATCGTTAAGCTCATATTGATAAATATCGCATTTTTGACTTCGATCTGAGCAATACCAAAGACCTCAGGCATTGTGTACAGATCGCGCCTTATCAAACCTTATGGACGGTGCAATCAAATTCCCGGAAAGCCTAATTATCAAAACATTCGCCATAGCACTGTTTCAATTGTTACAACACCATTAACGATTACGATGCCTTCAAAGAACCACAACAATTGTTATTGATCGGCGCTTTCACATCCTTAAGTAACGACGAATACTTGGAAAATCATCGTAGGAATTTTTGTTTAGTCACGCGTATTTCTTTCCAGAGAGTTCTCCCATGTCCGCACGGAACTTCCCTCCCTCCTTCTGGAACAGTCAGCACTACAGCGGAGCAGGAGGAGGGCACCATGGCACGTCCGCTGCTGATCTCTATTCAGACCACTATCACCCGGGTGATGCCTGGTACCAGTACAGCCAGCATCATCGGGCTGTGCACGACTATCACCATCACAACATGGCGGCCCAATACGGCGGGTTGTTGCTTCCAGGGTCGCGGCTGCACATGAGTTCGCACGCTCCTTGCAAAGCCATGGACTGGCAACATCCTTCTATCGAATCTCCTTATACGTCGTATCCTACGATGTCAGGTGAGTTATTGTTGTGAGATAAAAGTGAATGAATGCAATTATGGCGTAAGCTCAGTCAATTTCCTGAGCCGAAGCCAAAACAAATAATAAACAACCCACGGATGAAGTCAGTAAAACTAATCGACCTGAATGATGATCAAAGATTCCTGCACTAGCAAGCCGCGAGAGATCATAATCGTTATGATAAACTACGCAACATAACCATGCCATTATCCCTCGCGTAAAATGCATTACTGCTAATGTATGCTGAAGATTGACGCTGCCGCCACAAACAGAAGCAGCATCCCCGCAGGAGAAAGAAAGAGATGAAATCCGTGCAGGCCGAGCGAGTATCAGGAGATCAATAACTCGTTTGACCACGGCCGGCCAATGGCGAGGGTGCTCCTGCCCACCGAGACCCCCCTCACTTTTGGGGGGAAGCCCCTTTCGGTCCTCGGACTTCTCTAATTGCCATTCTCCGCAACGCCACTAAATGAACATGGCAGCACTGTTCGTGGCAGCAGGAAATACGATTCCGAGAAAAGCTTCAGTGAAAATGAAAGCCGAATACTAATAGGACTGCATGTCTGCCCTGAGAACGATTTCGTCTCTGAACTGTATGATTTTGATTTTTTCTAATTGTAGAATTTAAAGTAGCCACTTAGTGCTAATGCCTGCATGCACGGAATAGAATTTAATAAACCACGTCCCCGATTTACGAGAAAATTTGGTGTCTCGCATTCTATTATTACGGCTGCGACCAGGAAGAGGAAGTTTATTGTAGAAAATCAAAAATAATTTTTGTAAAATTGTCATTGAGTCGTAAATGGGCAAAAATATTCAATTCTCTAGTGCCAGTTTGCAAAAAAAATGAATTTATGTTTTTGACCGTTTTCAACACTGCAGGCCTGAAGGCGACAATCGTTGCTACTGGAGTTCACCTCAACAGAAACGGTCAACTCCACATAACTCAAAACGGAAAATCCGAGGTGTTCAAGACTGGCAATCTTGCCGACCACTCCAGGGCATCACGTCTCTCGTCAATCTAGGCGCACTAAAATACCTCACAACGTAAGAACACCCTTACTCTGGACACCGATCATGCGGTAAATGCACGATATTAAAGCGAATATACAGGGTGCCCCTGGCGTGATTGCAGGAGTAAGGCGAAAGTGAGGAGTTCCATGCAGATTTACTTATATCTAATGTTGCTTCACTTTGCCGCTACAGGGCGCCATAGTTCACAAGTGAATACCGTTTTTTCAAAATAATTGCTAAGAATTTTTGTGGATTTTCGCTAATTTTGGAACTAAGAGTCATTACGTCAGCGCCGTGTCTGAGACGTAAGCGGGATCTTTTTACACGTGGAAATGTTGAAAATAACGCGTTTTTCACAAATGAAAGTTCTTATTTTTGGTAACGTTGCACGAATGGCTTAAATTCTCTTCAGTGCCATTAACTGACTTCATTTTGAAGCTTTTTTGCCTCTCGTAAATTTTTTGCTAGATATCTAGTTTCCCTGCAAAAAAATGATTTAGGGTATCTTGTAATTGATCATTGTTGTGAAAACAATGTAAAAAAAACGGACATAATGCCCAAAGTACGGATTGATTTTCCAAGCCCCTCTAGTTACGTATTCAGGAAAACGGTCAACAGTTTGACCATTCGTTAGAAGAATCAGACTAAGTTGGGAATTGTTTAGACTTCATGTTTTCCTACCGACTAAACAACAATAACGAACTGCAAGGTGTCGTAGACAATTTTTTTCTAGAGAAATTGTATGTCCAGTGAAAATTTTACAAGAGACATAAAATACAAAACAAAAATACAAAAATAAAGTCAGTTAACGGTAGGGAGACAATCAAACTCATTCGTCCAGAGGGTAACTATCGGAGTAATCTGGAACTCGGCGTCTTACCCCAACACAAAGGGAAGAACTTATTACTTCTAGTGCCAAAAGCTGTGGTCCTTCGATGACTCAACTTTGGGCACTGTAAATAGCAAGTTCTTCCCTTTGTGTTGGGGTAAGACGCCGAGTTCCAGATAACTCTGACGTATTAGTCCTTCGAGCCGAATCTGGGTCCTGTCAACTACACGCCCCGTGGATAGGAACCAGCAAAGCCCTTTGTGTTGGGGTAAGACGCTGAATGCCAGATTAGTGTGACAGGTAACAAAGATGCGAACCTTTCTTTATGAACCATGTACCATTCTTCATAGGCCCAAGCATTAAAAAATTGTGTACTGGAGTGTTGTCTTGACGAAAGGACACTTTCTTTTTCGTCAAATTTAGTCGCTTTTTCCTAACTTCTTCGCTCAAACGCTGTAATAAATTTGAATATTAAAATATTCTCCGTTTAATGTTTTTCTTTAGTCAATAAAAATTATCTCACGTGCGTCCCAAAGAGCGGACGCCATCACTTTCTCTGAAGATGGAGCAATTTTCTCCTTCTTTGGAGTGACTTCTCCTCTTTAAGTTCACGGTTTCGATTGCCTTTTCGTGTCAGATAGGAAATGATGAGTCCATGTTTCATCCACGGTTATGAATCGACGCAAAAATTCGGTTTCATTGCTGCGAAACGTTGCCAAATACTCCTTGGAAACATATTCGGGCGCTGGTTTTGTTCATCTTGCGCACAGTTTTCTTATCTACAATTGTTCGGACAAAATACAACATCCAGTACTTTTTGAAATACCTATCATGTCTGCTAAATTATCAATTTGATTCAATTTCCCTCCCTCGATATTACTTGGTGTTTAGCAGGTGCTTTGAAAGTACTGTGTTTTACCATGGAACGACAGGATGTAACTCGAAACGAGATGAATCGAGCCCTAGGCCTTCTACAAGCTGGTTTGAGACGAATCGAAGTAGCCGTGAAAAGTGTTAGCAGTCGGTCATAGATGCGCTTTAGAGAGACTGGAACTCCGACCGAACAACAACCAGGACGTGGACGCATTACAGCTGCAGACCAAGATCGATTTTTAGCTTTAATAGCCAGAAGGCAACTTACAATTACGGCATCTGAATTGGTCACATATGGGCACACTGTGTGACTATAGGCCGAAACGTCGTTAGAAATCGTCTGTATGAAGATATTCTTCATAACCGAAGACCACTGAGGTGTCCAGCTCTCTTCAGACGCAATCGCGCTGCAGGATTAGAGTGGTGTCAAGAATGTCGAAATCGAAATTGAATTGATTCAGCTGCAATTTTATTCATTCTCGAAATCAGATTTGGATTTCTCCCAGATTCTCATCGAATAAGTGTTTGAAGGCGATCTGGAAATGTTGAACGTTTATGACAAGTCCAGGAAGTCTGTTCATGTAGAGGTGATATAATAATGGTAAGGAGCGAAATAATGATTGATAGCAGAACTGACCTCGTTTTTCCAAATCGATATCCAACAGCTCGACGCTATATCGATACCAGTCCTGACCCCACAGATTGACCATTTGTTGACGCTTTCGGTCAAAACTTTCGCCTCATGCATGATAATGCTCGTCCACATGTCGCCGGTACTGTGACAGTCTGGTCGGCTCTGGAAGGAATTGTCGCATCGCCATGGCCACCAAAATCGCCAGAACTGAACCCAATTGAGCACATCTGGGACATGTTTTATAGAAGAGTGCCGCCACGTATGGCCAACACTAACGGTGCCTTCCGCTTCTGGGAGCTATTTATTGTCAGAAGAACGGGGAGAGATGTCACAAGTGGAAACCAACAATATTATTTTGAGTATGGACTGCTAACTATGGATGCCATATACTGCATCATCGTCTTTTTTAGTTGCTGAGAACGTTTTGTTAGGTTAAAAGAGGGGCATTTTCAATTACGTTTACGACTTATCACTAAGTCGATATAATTGAGAAATCTATCAACAAAAGCTTAGCTTCGTTGTGTAACATGTCACAAAATCTGTAAACCGCCGCAATGCATAACTTGGTCTTCTGATCAATCTCAGAAGAACTTCAATCTATTCGTAGAAGTCTTCTTGGACTTTTCCAATTCTTGCATCTTTATATAGCACATAGGGCACTGAAATGGCTCTCTAAAAAGGAAGTAACTATTCAAAATAAACAACAATCCACTTTCCTTATCGCACTTCCACACCGACTTATCTCCCTCCCGTTCAGCCATTATCGACGTAACCCGAAAATAAGGGAAAGGAATTCCTTTGACACCCCCTTTTCAACATGGAGGGCTTTTTATAGTCACGTGCCCCGATCTAGTAGACCGATAAACAAATCGCAAAGGGCTGTAATTACTCGTTGGCAACGATGGCGTGACTACTTATCAAGTCATAAAAACGACCCGCGTACGCCCGTTAATAACCCTAACTTATTTTAATTACTCCCTGAACAGGTTAGTTCAGGTTAGTGGCCGGCGACATGAATGAGAATTGGTTTCGATATCGTGGGAATTACGCAAAACATTTGTTAATTGCCCCCTCTGTGGGCTTCGCATGTATTTCCAAATATCGGCCCCGATGGAACAAACTTTTATCCAATTCTGAAGGGGAAAAGTCACGGCTTAAACCATCAAATGATGATGGTATGAGTCGTGTATGGGAATCTAGGAAGTGTCTGCGCGGAATTCGCGGACGTTATGTGTAGAGAAAGCCCGGGAAAAACCCGTTTTGGGATGTTTTCTGCATTCGGTGTCACAAGAGGAATAGCCAAACCGTCGTTTTTCACAGCTTGTCGGACCTTAATGAAATCATTTAACAGATTTTTCCTATTGTTTCAGGTTTAGAAGCTCAAGTTCAAGACTCTTCTAAAGATCTGTACTGGTTCTGAACCGAGGCGAAAGGCGCAGCACGCGATCTGTGTATAGTTAATTTTAAGTGCAACAAGTGATTCTAAGTGTAATATAAAAAAGTACAAACTTTTACTTAATTTATGGCAAAAGTCTCATCGAATGAACTAAACGCAAACGTTTATTTTGAATAAATGTTCCTTATTTTTGTCAGATTTATGGTCGTTGTACGAACCATACGAAGTCTGATTGTAAGTATTAAAGTTATAAATTACTTATTACTTAAGTCTTTTATTTTTAACCTAAATTGTGCATTAAGATAGTTTTCAGAGGAAGCAAAAAGGGCGTTTCCGATCCAACCCACACCAACGGAATCTCGGGAACTAGAGGAGACACGAAGAAATTTTAATTGCGCAAATTAGCGCTCGACCAAAAGACTATTTTAAACATTTTAATTTCACGAGTACCTCCGAAGGTAGCCGAAACAACCAAAAATTCGATATTTAATTTTTTTACCTTTTTACCGTTATTCCACAAGAACGCTTAAAGCCGCAAGCCCATTTTCATTGCCCTTTTTGTCAGCTGCACGACGACGTTTTCAGATTTGCCACGTTTCGTCTTTCGGCTACCATCATCGGCTTTATTTTTCCCCATGGGCGCCGAACTAAATTTTTCCACGGGAAAATTGTCGCGTCATCGTGCGGCTCAGAAAAACTGGCAACGAAAAACCCCCGCGCTTTCGAGGATTCTTGTCAAATACCGTGGAAAAAACCATAACGAAATTTCCAGTTTTTGGTTCTTTTCGGATAACCTCGGAACCACTCGAAAAATTCCCATTTTGCAAACGTCGTTTGGTCAGACGCAGAAGTGCGCAAATTTGCTCCTTTTTAGATTTCTTCCTCCAGTTTCCGAGATCCCAATGGTGAGGATCGAATTGGAAATGCACTGTACAGTAACTAAGGTTCATTTCAACAATTACAATTGACACCACTTTCGTAATCGAACCCTTAAGGTGGGCTATTAGCCTGAAGAAGTACGACTGAGATCACTGATAAAACGCACGTTTGTGGAGCAATCGGTATTGGTGAGTATACTTAGAAGTATTAAAAGCTTGAAAACTTGCCGATAGGCACTTGAGTGAGCTGTGAGCTTTTGACTATTGATGTTTTCAACAAAAAAATGGAATTGAGGTCTGAGAAATGATATTATATTATATTCACGCTGAATTGTTATTTCCCGATTTGGCCCTAATTGATTCTTCCAACTAACTTTTCAAGGGCGCCTAACCCAGTAATATTCATTTGCTTAGCATGGAGTTGGCACACCTGACTTTCTGGGACTAAATGACGACTAATGTCTTACTCGAACCGAGTCAAAAATGTTCCTTTTTCATCCTAGTGCCGGTTTTGCAAATGTTGCCACATGGAACGTTCCGTGTTTTGATCCCTTGTGATGATATGATCCAAACAATGTTCTTTTATCTCGTTACATTAGCTTGATAGAAATTTTAACAGAAGCGGTCAAAAATCTCTCGGAAACGTTCCTGGGGAATCTATTTCAAGAAATCGTCAGATAGTCCAATAATAACCGCTCAATTCTTCCCTGCTTTGAGCTCTTTGAGCATTCTTTACCGCACTTAAGAACGTGTATAGCCGGGATACTCCACCTTTTCTTAGAATAATTGTTAGATGACCTTTCTTGTCCCTTCGGTAGTATTTAAGATTGTTTGAGGGAATTGCTGCCCTGGAGTCACATTTACAAACTTTTCCTCCAACACTGTTTGCCCAATTTCCTTCATTGCTTTTTTGTTCCGATATTGGTCGATTTCCTCCGTCCAACATATTTCAGTTTTCCCTCCACCACCTCAGGACATGTGCACGAAGAGGTCGTCGGTCGTCCTTTTCTACTTCTAGTTCTGCGGCGAACCAGTTTTTTGGTACATGAAAGTCCAATATTTAGTTCAGCGTTCAACTTCCAATAACTAATGAAAGTTCTGAAATAATTTCAAAAATCTGTAAAGGCCTCTGCAGGCTGATTGCCCATAAAGTAGGTGTATTCTTAATAAAGTCAACATTGTCACCAGAAGATCCTTTAAGTACCGTGAATGCACCATTAATGGCATTAAATTTTTCCACGCCCAATCCCTAATGGATTCCATTTCTCCACATGACAGTCGTTCGTAGTCCAAATCAGTAACAATTAGTAAATGTATCAGGGAAACGGACATTATCGGAGTGGAAAAAGTAGCCGTTTAATAAGACTATTAAAATTCAGCAGGTGCCCGGGTTTGTTTTATCTTTATTAGGCCGCTCGAATTGCCGCCTTGTTTAATGTCCCGTCAATTATTCAGACCTAATGTGCATTGTGAACGAGGCTTTATCGAAAAATTCCTACAAATCGATGTGTTGACTCGTTATTGGGCGTACAGGTGCACAAAAGGGGCCGTGACGGAACGTAGTACGGATATGGAGTACTGCCAAAAGTGAGTACTATCTACCATGTTCGGGAGAAAAGTTTGAAGAAGTCGAGTGAGGAGTGAAGGAAGAATTTCTGCGTCTGCTAATTAATGCAAATCGGAGGATTGAGGAAACCGTCGACGAAACCTGATGCCTTTCTTCAGCGGCGTAGTACCACGTTCGCATTTAGTGCAAAGCAATCTTTCACACAAAGGTGTTCGATACCAAACTTGTGCCTTACAACACGTACTTTATGTATAACAGCCCATTTACATACCAAATATTACATTATAATAATGTGGCGTGCTACAAGTTTGCTGTGATTAACTATAAAAGGAAATGCACACGATGGGACTCAAAAGTGTTCCATTATGGTCAGTTTTATGGGTGAGGTGTAAATCGAGGTGGAGTGTCTTTCTCGGTTAAACCAAAGAATTGTCATGCCTAACTACACGAGTTGGTTCAGATCCGTATGCGGAACTTATAGTGCTGACTTTCAACAGGGCCCTTCTTTGCCAATGTTAATAACTGAGGAAATGAGACTTCGTTAAGTAATGGGGTAGCTCCTGGTGCAGATGGTTAATGAGAGAACCGCAAGATAAGTTGTAATAATTTAAGCGAAATAACTCCTTTCCATATAGTCAAGACTGTTAGGTAGAATCGAGTTAGTTAACATAAATAACCCTTGTTTAAGGTCATAAGTATGTTACGCTTCCTGCCAGGTTTTTACTCTAAATCAATAAACGACCCCGTTTTGAGGTTTTTGCTTTCGTGGATTTATAGAGAAACGCGCTTTCGGACCCAGGGAAATGCTAAAGTAGTCCCAGGACTAATGAAAAAAAAATTGAAAATATTACATCATTGCTCGAGATAGTCTCCATTAAAATTAACGCTCTTTTACCATCCATATTCTACGGCTTCGATGCCGCGTTCATGGTAAGATCTGAATGTCTCAAAGCAGACATCAACCTTCGACTCCACCTCTTGGTTGTTGGCAAATTTCTTTCTACCGAGCAAGTTTTTCAAGTTGGCAAAAAGATGACAATCCAAGGGGGCTAAATCTGGCGAATAGGGTGGCCAAGGAACCAAGTTGGTCGATTTTGGTCATCGCGACTTCGAGAGTGCGGATTGGTGCGTTGTTTTGATGAAGCGAGACTTTTCGATGAATACGGTCGCTTTTTCCTGATTTCTTCTCTCAAAGGCTGCAATAAATGTGCATAACATTCTCCGTTTATTGTTTTTCCTTTAGGGAGAAAGTCAATGAAAATTATCCCACGTTCATTCCAAAAAACTGACGCCATCACCTTTCCTGCACATGGAACGTTTCTCGCGTGAAATGGTGGACCCATGTATTTTCCAGTTCAGTTTCGTGGATTTTCACTAGAACCCTTGGAGTGGTCAGATCCGGAATGTCATCGGGTCGACCACTGCGAAGTGTTGGTCGCGGAAGCTCCTGCGATCGCGTTTAAACTCTGTCCCGAATATATCACGGCCGGTAACGAAGGACCAAATGCCCCTAGAAGAGAGTCTAATTCTGCTTCAATGGTGGATAGCCCAAGACGTTTCAAATGGAAGTATTGAATCGCATCGATGACCAATGTTTGCCACGTTCGCAGATCTCTAAAAACGGGTCTAAAAGACACACGAACCAACGTAGCTCCCTCAAACTTTAAATATAAGCGTTTTAAGGTCAAGTTTTTGTAATTTTTAACAATAAAATGGTCATCTATGCGCATGTCAAGTCGAGTACTTCCGGGACTATCCTCGTACTAAACAGAGAAAATTTGAATTTGTCATAATACTAGTATGCTTGCGTATAAGGTTGTATGTCTGATGATGTCCGGCTTAAGAATGGTTTTTCACTATCCAGCTTTGGCGTGACTGACACCAGTTAACATTTAACTGGCAAGTCAAGTGTTTTTCACACTCAAGTCAAAGCTTACCTAAACCACTTGAAGTAGGGATCGCTGTATGAACCATCTCCTGAAGACACTGCAGTTGATGGTTACATTTGACTGTAATTTAGTTCACATGTACATGTACATGTAATTCAGCAGGAGCCCTAAGCTATATTACCCCTTGGAAGGTCATCACAGCTAGTTAGGTGCGCTACTGGATTTCCAACTATGAGCAGAAATTTACGTATTTTTTGATTTCACATTATCACTATTTTAGGTGATATGTAATCGTTCTAGCCCAAAATTAGGGAAAATCTTTGATTGCAGTATCTAGATGTTTTACGGAAGATATTTAACATTAAAATTATTTTATAAATTTTGTTGATAGGGTTTGGCGTTAGATCATCAAAATTTGATGTCGTTCAGTTTGATTCTGAGGCATTAATTGCAATTCGATCTCAAAGAAGGATCAACAACCAAATTAAGGTGGGTAATTCACGATCCTCAGGCAAATTAGGGTCAATTAAGCAGGGTTTGTAAAATATTCCAAATTCTCCAAATAAGAACCAAAGAAACTCAAGCATGACAAGTGGTTTGGTTGCATTCCATAAATAGTATGGAGGTTTTAAATGGTTCGTTTTTAGACCACATCTGATGTATGGTCACCGGTAAGGTCATTATATGCCAAAAGTGATTCAAGTAATATCAGAATAGCGGTTCAGGCACATCCCTGGTTTAGAGAATCTGATTACTTTTTTTAACTAACTTTGAGAATATGACGAAGGAGCGAAGTGAGTGCGAAAATATTCAACAGTTAAACATTAAGTAGAACTCTAGATATTTAGAGTTCGTAGAGGCATTTTAGAGATTCCTTTGTATTCTCGAGTTAGATAAATTTTTCAGTGGATGGATTGCAGTTAGAAAACCCTTTGACGAGTGGACGCTAGAATTGTATAGTGAATTCAGAAATCCTCTTTTGACGTTCTGCTATCACCGATGAGACATAATTTAAGCTAGTTTAGGATGATGACGCATCGGTGGGGATTTCGGGAGAGCGAAGCTCCCTGAATCTATTGAAATCACTATCGACAATTTTCACAAGAGTAGTGCAACTGCAACAATTTAACGCTCAACTTGCAAGAAATAGCCTACTCTTTCTGGATCTTGGGGTGGGCAATTTTTGGCCATATTTGCAATAAAGCTTCAGGAACTTGTTATAAGCTTTTGCCATTGAAAAAAGTTGCCATTACCGAGATATTTATTGCTCGCTGGCATATCGCCACTTAAACTTTAAGATAGACTTTGGGGGAGCTTCTGCTGATGTGCAAAGGGCATTCGTACCACAGAAACGAATCGAAACGTTAATATTTAACGTAAATTCGACAAATAAGTCGCACAATCTTTGAATGTTTATTATTGCTTTAACATTGCTAGACGTTTGCAAATTGCGAATTCACGGCTGGCAGATTGCGCATAAAGATCCTCTATATTCGCATTGATATGCGTGCGTAATGAGAAGCGTTAATGCCCCTTCTGCAATCAAACACAACTGATCCGAGCGTGAGATGTCTTCAGATTATGCTGAAAAGGTGTTACTTAATTGTCGGCCAAAAAAGATCAAGGTATTAAATGTTAATGCCTTTAAGGTCAGAGTGGAACAAATTTAAGTAGGAAATGTACACTATTCTCTCATGAAATACCTAAACAATAGACCATAATTTACTGGGAGATACTTATTAATGTATAAATAAATTATTTTATGTTTAACTTAAACTTCGTATTATTTCATGGCTGCCTCCTGCAAGTGAGTACCACAGTACTGCCGCGGTCAAAATATAAAGTGAACTTATTTATAAAATGAAAAATCTTTATATTTTCAAATAAATTTCCTCGCCTTTGAAGTACTCTCCGTCCGACACAATGCACCGATTACATCGTTTTTTCGAATCCTCGAAACAGGGCGAAAAGTCTTTTTCCGGGATGGCCATTAATACCTTCTTCGATTTATCCCCTCAATCGAGCCGATATCCTCAAAGCGGCCTCTTGAACTCGAACCTCCTTGTTGGACAGCCAAAAGTCCAACGGTGCTAAATCAGGCGAGTGCGGTGGCTGGGGAACGATGTGCTGTCAAAATGTTCTCGAAGAACCGATACAATGCAGGACGATGTATTATCGTGGTGTTAAAAGCATGAATTGTCTGCCCACGGTTCTGGCCTTTCGAGTCGAACAGCTTCACGCAAACGACGGATAACGCCCAAATAGCATTTTTCGTTAACAGTTTGGCCTGGCGGAAAAAAATCATAACCCGCAACATCGAAAAAAACTGTCAGTGCGACCTGAATTTTTGAGCGACTTTGGCGCGGTTTTTCCGGTTTTGGTCCACCGTTTGAGCGATATTCGCTCCATTGGTCGGTCGTTTCCGGGTCCCATGCCTAGGCCCAAATTTCATCTCCCTAAATGCGCGTTTGACGACGTCCCAGAAGTCAGAAATCGTTGTTTGACAGATTCCAACGCGGCGCTTTTTTGCCAAAAAACTGAGCGTTTCTGCGTGTGTTTTAAAATGGTCAGGGATGATTCAGATGAAGTGTCCGTAAGGGCTCTAATTGTCAATCGACGATTTTGGAGTGCCAAATTTTTGACTTCTTTGGCCCGACCTTCATTGGCAGCCGTTGACGGCCGTCCGGGGCGCTATTGGAAGTCCTTTCGGCCTTGTTAAAAGTCTGCTTGAACATTTTTTGCGACATAAAAAGGCCCCCTTAAACATCCCCACAGTTTCCGCCACCGAATGTTCATTTCGCAGACCGAACGTGGTGCAAATGCTTTGCTCAACAAAATCAGGCACAGCAAAAATCCAAAAATTTAGTTTTCAAGGTTTGCAAAACCAGCGCAGCTCTGCATTAATTGAATACGCGAAACTTTGTATAGATGCTACAAACAGTGCTACCATCCTGTAAAAAAAAAATAGTTTGGTGACGCTACAGTACCCGTGAGGCTTAAATGAAAAAATCACTTTGTTTCTCTGTCACAGTAGCACGTCCAGGGAGAGATGGACCCATTGGTCCATCTCTCCCTGGACGTATCATGCTTCGACTTCGCGGTTTTGATAGCAAGTATCTCGTTGGTAAACTCACCCAGTGCTTTGGTATACTGACCCTCAGGTTGACACCACATTAATTGACGAAACATTATTGACGATTGGATTTAATTGTTCATGATCAACTTCAATGTTCGCTTATTGCTGTAACAACCATTTGGAAATGTGGAAACTCGAATGGCAACGTTTTTCGTTTTAAAACCTCCGCCTCTGTTTGACAAAGCAACCATTTTCCCCCTATTGGAGTAACAATGCAGAAACAGAGCGGCCGGAATGAGGGAGAGTCGCGGTAAGTATTGATTATTATCACTCCCTGCACCACTGTCTTGGAAACACTTAGTTAATTTAATTAATCGGCCACCCTTTGATGAAGCCGACATCTTAACGCGGACTTAAGGAGTTCGAGTTATAGTTACTTCACAATCGAACTCTCGAATTTAAATTTACTCAGGAGTGCATTTGTTGGAAGTAATTTAGCGAGATTTATCCACCAATTAATGCACACACATCGAGTGAATGCAGAGTCTTTAAGACATAAAATCACCGGTTTCCTCAAAGCCATAACTTTTATGTTGGGTCCTTAATGATGTCCTTAAAGCCTATAAGTAGCATGTGGGTGTTTCTGACAAATCGATCTAATATATTGCCTCTTACGCCATCGTTTGATGACCCTCCAGATGGTGTCATGTGTTAATTAGCGATACGACTTTCCGGTATTGTGGTGGTTAGGCGTCTTGTAAGGTGCATCCATGGATAGGCACAGGAATGACTTTCGAGAATAAGGGATATTTGTCGGTTTAAGTCAATTCGCTACTCAATGGGCTCACGCAAATCTAAGTTGATTTAAAACACGATTTGGAAGCTCACAGACGTATCAGGGGCTTTTTAGCAGAAGGCGATTTTTTGGGTCACCGACGAAGCGAAGCAGGCGAAAGGTGAAGTCGTTTTAAGAAAAAACCTTCATACACAATTATTTGAGGGTTTAGAGGACTTGAAGGTTTTTCTCATATTACCGTATTTCATATTTATTACTGAAAATCACACCAACGGGACAGTTAAGAGTGACAATAGCAATTGCTCAAAACGTCCTTTTTCTGCCGGAATTCACCCTTCGCCATGATGAAGCAACGAATTTCACGCCCGAATCAACATATTTGGACAATTTCTTGTGTCGGCACCAGCCATCTGCATTCTGTCTAACAACTGCTGTCCCGTGTCAAATGTCTTTTTGTTGGTGCGCATGATCTCGCAAATGGAAATCCGAAGGATTTAAGTCGGGAGTTCGCGGTGGCCATGAAATCGCGCCAGCATTGCCGACCCGATTATTTCCAAAATGTTCGTTTGACCAACCGACGACCGCCGCACCCCGATGATGTGGTGCACCATCATGCTGGTACCAGAAAATTTGAATTGCATTGAGAGGCGTATCCTCGTCAAGTAAATCACAGCGTATCGTCCAAAGAAAATTCGGTGCGAATCTGCGTTTGAGCGTTCATCGAATACGTGCAAGACTAGCAAAAGACAACTTGGAGTTCCTCTAGATTTTTAAATAATTGAAATCGGATATATGCCTACACGAAGGTTTTTTTTGTTGAAATTACCTCAGCTTTCTGCTGCCTCACTTTGTTGGTAAGCTAAAAAGCCGCCCAGTATTTTTTGGACATTGGATACATTGGGGCCTAAGACTACATTTGTTTTCAATAGTTCTTTTGGATCCTTCCATTTCCCACACGTTCTAATTGTGATCTAGCGAGAATTATTGGGTCACATAAGGATCTTATTAATGCCGAAATGGGACACAGAGCTTAATCGAGAAGGTCATTTATCATCCCCACGTCCAACCACCGCGCTACGAGAAGACAACTTCAAACTACCCGAGCTTGATTAATATACTTACAGAACGAACGCCTTTTAACAGTCCACAAGTGCGTGCCACATGCGTAAAATAGATTTTCACCTATTCAGAAATGGACGGAAAAGACTGAAAATTCTGTTACGATTAACAAATTTCGTAATACGTACCGTAAATCACTCCAAGAGGCTTTTGGGAGGTGAAAGTTAGACAGGCACAATGATCGTACGGTAACGTAGGACTTCCCGCATTTCGTTGGCCAATAGGCTTGATATTTCAGTTTTACGCCTAGAAAAGTCGTACTTGAATTGGAAGTGAATGTTGCACGGAACCTGTTGGAACCACCACTACCGTGTGAGATCTGTGTTTGACACGGAACCTCTTCATTACAAGCATCTTGTTGCGGTCCGCGTAGCGTGCGTAAGGGGATACCACGCGCTCATCAAAAAATTATAGCACCTTTGAGGGATTTTTTAAAAACCGAGTCCAAGGGAAAAACGACAAAAGTACTCACTCCCTACCTGGGTGTAAGTAAGATACTAACACGGAAGATGACATGTAATGGTGCAGGGTAGGCGAACTGTTCTGGAAGTTGCAATTCTTTTCAATCCAAGTAGAGCTCGTTTCTACGAACGTTGTTTCATATTTTTGTGGCCCCCTACAGCTGTCAAAACTTCCCGCTCATCCTTCGTGCGCAAGATTTTTTCGTTTTCCCTTCTCGGAACCTGAGCGCGTTTCTCCTCCGTTACGCCACTGAAGGAGCCGGTCTTTTGCCATTCGCCGACTTGTACACCGTAAAATTCTACAGGATTTCCCGTAACCGACACGACCGCTTACAAACACTTGTTCATCAGCAATTAAACTTATTACGGTTTTTACACCTTCGCCATTTAAGGACCTTCGCCAATAGTTAAAATTATTCCACTTAATTAATAATAATTAGACGAATTAAATCTATTCTACACTCCACACGTCGCGTCGTAGAGATTCCAGTAGTTTACTCACGCCCAGGTGATAGAAAATTGTGTGATTATTAAATTATTACCAGGCGAGATGGGCGGAAGGAATGAACGATTCGATGGTGCATTCACGATGGTCCTGCACGAAGAAGATCCACGTTCGGTGTTAAAAAAAAAATCATTACTAGGGCTTTGTGCCTCTCCGTGCCCATCAACTTCAGGCAGACATTAAAACGGAAAACGAAAAGTTGAGGACATTAGATAAATCAGTTTACCTTTTAATGGTCCATTAATTACTCCGTTGGTCTGTTAAATTTAAGGCTTGATCAGATCGGGAACAGCAATTAAAAGAAACCCATCAAGGACTCTCATCGTAATCCTAAAATTAACTTGATATAAATCTGTCACAAATAAAGAGCCGACCTCATACATCGGGCACTGTGAGGACAAACAAACAATACTTAACATTTAGCGCTGAACACTTAACATTTTTGAGAAGTCAGCTCGTCCACTTCACACTAAATAACTGCTTCAATATGTGTATGTACAGTTTGTTTATCCTTCTTTTCTGAACACTTTCAGTCTTCCAAGAGATTCCAGCAGATACTTATACTTATAGTAACGGCAATGATTTTCAATCCGATTCGCGAATCATTTCAATAAATTCTCATGGTCGAATTGCTGATTACGAAACGTCTTCGAGCCATCATCAACCTGATGGAACAATCCTGGGAACGAAATACATACTCCCTAATTGAATCGTCATGACGCGGTGATTTGTATTTCTCATCAGTGGCGATAGTTGAAGGACAGGACAGTACCTCTTCCGTCAACGTGCGAAGTAGCGTGAGACAAGAATTCTTCTGGTTCTAAAGGTACCGACCCGGCCGCTGTTGATGGTACCAGACGGCGGTTCTTATCTTCCAAAGTTTAATCATCATTTATTATTTCTGGTAATCATTCCTTTCGTATTTGTTCGACGAGCCGGCTTGACGTTCGCATCTGTCGGTCAACAGAGTGGTTAGAGATACGGGTATTGATTGTTTAGATTATAATTGTTTATCTAGTGGTACCAAGATTGGGTTGGGAGATTGAATATTAATACTGCGGTTAACAAGTGGAGAAAAAGTAGCTTACGTGACAGGTCAGAAATGTAATTCTTTACAGTAGCAAATCTGTAGGTGATAAGGCAATTTGAGAAGAGTTCAGTGAACTGCCAGAGGACGTTTTATTCTACGTTATCGACTAAACTTTTTAACTATTTTCATAGTGCAAATCGGCAAATGTATCGTTCAGTAGCGACACTGGTGGCAATAATGGACCGGTGAGCTTTTGCTGAAGGGACAATTGTCCCGTCGACAGGGTCACCCTGCTGGAACCTAATTTCTCGACCTCGAAGAAGAATGACGGGTTACCTCATCAAGTATTTAACGTAAGGTATGTACACAGCTTAGATTGAACACTCAGAATAGACACGGGACATTTAAAATTCAACCGTCCCCATTGGGATCTCAGAAACCGGAGGAGATACGAAAACGTTTAAATGGGGCCAAAATTGCGTAAATTCAAAACTTGTACTTTCCGGACTCGTACACTTCCGAAAATATACAAAAAAAAGTTAATAAATGAAGATTTCGTTTTTGTCTCTGTGACGTCAGTTAACGTTAAACGTAAAGCCACAAGTACATGCTCGTTGCCGCCTTTTCTCAGCTGCACGCTGACGTTCTCAGGTGCGTCATTCGACGTTTCGTCTCTCACCTACCAACATCAATGTCAGTTTTTCTTCGGGATCTTTCCATGGGGAAACGGTCAGGCGGCAAATCTGAAAACGTCATCGTGTAGCCGAGGAAAAGCGAGAATGAAAAGGTGCTCGTGGTTTCGTCCTTGCTTGTCAAATAACGTTAAAGAAGTAAAAAAACGAAATTCCCAATTTTTAGTTTTTTTCAGATACTTTCGGAGGCGGTCAGAAATTTGAAAATTTAAAAACGGCATTCGGTCGAGAGCTAAATTACGCAATTTGCCCCCGTTGAAACTTCTTCGTGTCGTCTCCAGCTTCTGAGGCCCCAAAGACGAGGTTCGAACTTTAAAATGCCCTGCATACACACAGGGCGATTCGAATCCCGATGTGAAAAATTAAAGAACGTTTAAAGTTTGATATTCCGGCAAAAAGGTGTAAAATCTGTTTCTTTATAGGGCTTACACTTCAAAGTTTCTGCCTTCATTGCTTTTATGATTTTTATAAATAGTAGGAAGCTCTGCGAATGTCATAAGCGACAAAGGAAATTATTTCTAGCTTTTTAAAGTTTTTTTAATGTTTGTTTCCTTAAATATGCAGCTTGTTGCGACTTGGCTACACGAAACTTTTAATGGGAGATGGACTTGTGGGCGTGGCCAAGTGCTACGGCCTGCGAGATCGCCTGACTTAAATCCTTTGTATTATTTTGTATGAGGGTATTTAAAATAATTGGTTTATGCAAGAGAAATAGATCGCCATGAGCAATGACTCCGAAGAATAATGAATGCATTGGAACACATTCAACACAGACAAAACACACAATCAGCATACGACTCGCTAATTTCGTGCTGCCAAGCTTGTGTTCGCGCTAATTGTGATATTTTTTAACACTTGTTATAATTATTTTGTTATTTTTGCTGTGTAATTATTATAAATAATAATAATAATTATTGTTTATGAGTAATTATTATTAATGATGAAAAATGATAACGTGCAGGAACTATGAGGTGTAAAAATTCGGAAGCAAGCCTGCTGGCAAAAATATTATTTTACATTTTTTAACCAGGATATCAAACTGTGCACGTTCCTTAATTTTCCGTCTTCAGTTTTGAATCACCCTGTATGCGTGCATCCTCTAAGCATCGGCTGAATTACGAGATCGTCGTCGGAACTGGGCCCAACTCCCAACAACAGCAACCAGTTAAAATACTCTTATGCTTATTTCCTCCGATGGCGACGTGACATCCAAGTACCACGAGTTCGTCCCAGTTCCCGATTAACCCGAACTACCAGAACCAACAGCCGCCCAATACACGATTGAATTTGCAGGAGAAATGGCGATGGACACAGATAATCGACGATCTACTGATTCTAGAGCTGTTCAGGGTAAGCTATATACAGGGAGCTCTAGTGTGTCCACTTTAACTCGAACACCAGTGAGACCGCGACCTGTGCAAAGTGGATGATCTGCCAATAGAAGACGATTTCAATAAGATCGTCGTAGATCGCTCCATGTTATGTTATCAACTAGTGAGGTATTAGACACATGTACTGCGTTTTAAAAGGGGGCATGAAGTTATTGATACACTTTTACGTAGATCCCATACACGGAATTTGTCTCTTATCCTTTCGTGGGACAATACTGATTCTGTCCAGCCGATGATTCTGATAGGGCCTACTTCCTTGTATCCAAACGCTTTATCGCTCCAAACCACATTTCAAAGGACGACAGTTTAAAATGTGTCCAATGGTACCTCCATTGACATCCCCCGAAAAAAAGTTATGGCAGTTGCCCCTTTTAAAATTCCTGTGTGTATATCTAAGGTGAAGATTCAGCCATTACGCGTATGTACAGGGTCACTCCTCATATTTTTCCCCGACCCTAAAATTTTTATTTGTGAAAATGGAAAAAAGTAGTTGAAGACAAATGTTTTAGTTCTCGTTGCGAATTAGCAGAATCCGCCATCGGACGTGACGAACGGGCATCGCAAAGCTGTCAAAAAAACACAACTTGCCATTTTTTGACAGCTTTGCGATGCCCGTTCGTCACGTCCGATGGCGGATTCTGCTAATTCGCAACGAGAACTAAAACATTCGTCTTCAACTACTTTTTTCCATTTTCACAAATAAAAATTTTAGGGTCGGGGAAAAATATGGGGAATGGCCCTGTACGTATGTAGACGCCATATTGCCGTACCGATCACTTCGTTACAAAATCCATATTTTTTCAAGGAGCATATGGGCATTTTTCAATTTTATATTGGAAATTCCAGTATTAAAGAATTGCAGCGGCGAAATGAATGGTGTAAAGATTCTGGTTGATTAATAACCACTGACGATCGGGCATCCCTTTCTTGTTCCTAATAGGAATGTGTCCTTGTATTCTTTATACCTGTGGTCTCTTGAAGTCGCGATCCCGTAGCGACATCGGCCCACTTTTTGTCACCCGAATTCCTAATTAATTTGCCGTAATTTGCACCGCCGAAAAAGATTTTGACTCGGTTATTACCTGGCCGGAATTCATAATTTTTCCCCGGAATTTTGAACATGGCCGACACAGTCTGGATTACACGCCCGGAATTCTCCGAACTGACCTCTCTTAGTTTGACCGGGAAACACCCCTGTCTTGGAGTTGAGTCCGCTCCCGGCGCACCAGTGGTCAATCGGAGAAGATGCAAAAGACCGATGGAAACATTGACAGTTTTGATAAGGCCAAAGGTTCCTTATAAGAAACCTTCTTTCCAAACTCGAGCAAAACTCCTCTGCAGCTTCATATCAAATGAAGCAAGTTAGGGAAACCTTTCACGACAAAGAAGTTGCATAGAACTACCCAAAATAAAATAAGAATCATGTGGTGCCGAGGCTCTCGCCCGGCCATGAAAGGAAGTCCTCAGGAGATTCGGAATAACATCAGAAATTTCCCGTTGACTTCCAGAATTGAAAATCGCCTAGAAACAGGTAGGTACCAAGAAATAAAACTACTTGAACCTTTTGGAAATAGGTGATGTAATTCTTAGATTCTTAAAATATCATAAAGCCTTCTCAGAAAATACGAAAATTTAGAAAGCTGCAAACACCTTCAAAAATCGCAAATTATCGAGGTCTCTGGAAATATGTCGAGATTCCAGGATTAAAACATTACCATCAAAGATATTTTTATCCGTTAGATAGCAATCGTCAGAAGTGTCCAGTAGAAATTCGGCTATTTTATCTGCATTTTAGAGTTTTTGGGTTTGTAACCCATATTTCCGTAAGTTTCGAAAGTATCAAAATTGTCCTAGTGATGAGGGACGCCCTCACATTGGAGTACTTGGGACCAACAGATGATCCCTGCAGTTACTACGAGTCTTCACGAAAATGGATGTCTACGCTCCATATAATTTTCATCAAGTTCCTTCTCTTCCCACAATTTTTATCGTTTCCTTAATTTTCAACAGTGAATATCATGACATTAGGCTGAATTCAGTACTTATCTAATAGATTTAATGGTACTTATCCTCTATTTATCAGTGGTACTTCTTGACAACCGACACTACCTGTGGTTTCATAGCAGTCTACCATAAACCTCGTAGGCAATCTCGGAATATCAGATGTACAGGGTAGCACTTAGCACACAACATTATTTGATATGAAACTAATGAGAATATCTACATGTCGAAGTGCAAAAATTGCGTATATACCTCGAGATTGAAGTCTCTTTTAATCCGTTAGTGATTTGTTGCCCCCTTTCCGGCACATAGGGCGAGTCTCAAACGGCGGATCAGCCCTGCAGCACGATGCAGGACGCCCCTCGGCAAATAAAAAAAAAATAACAGAAAAATTCTGTTTGACGAATTGACGGGGTCGTTAAGGTGTTAAAGTGAAGAGTTAACTTCTTTATTCTCTTAATTTTCGTTTTAATATTAATCGTTACAATGCGACACTCCGGACTTCTGAATATGAGGAACTGGAAGCAACTGGACATCTTCCATATAAGCTTCAACTTTCGGATTTGTAATACATTTTTCGGCATAGGCGGTCTGAAAGTGCAACATATTTTTACAATTAAACAATAATTACAGGAGTACCTGTAAAATGTTTTGATGCGCATGCGTTGCGTGTTGAAGTACTCGGACAAGATTTTGAAAAGCTCATATGAATTTTAATATAATGTTGCTATTGTCAAAAATGTTTCTCGCCCTGTACCTTCGAAACGAAGAGACTTTACAAAAATCAGAAAGAGACAAAATATTCTTTGATTAGTCCAGGGGAATAGCCCACCGAATTTTCGTCGTATGTTTAATGGAATGTTAATGGCATCACGAATGCTGGAAAATACCACTTTTCGCATTCAAACCAGTGTAGCAAAGTTCACTTTATCGCACATGAGTAGAAAAACAATACAAATTTACGTGACGATACGGTCATTTGGCCCAGGATTGCCTATGCCAACTGCTTATTTAATTTCACTTGTTACCTTCAATTCCACTCGGTATATCACGTGGCAGCTTGACTGTGTATCGAAACGTGTAGTTTGTGAAGGAAATCTAATTTTTCTGTATGAAGAACGCGCAATTTGCATCTTCAAAGCTCCTTTCTGCAATAAAAATACAATTTTGAAAGCTATGAAGCAGAGAGGCAACAGTGCGCCGCCCTATAACCGCTCTTCTTGTAATGCATAAATAAATAACATAAGATAAGGAATCTTTATGTTTTTAATATGAATTCCCGTACACTTACATACCTTTTAATATATATGGTTATATGAACACCATATATGGATACAATGCAAACCTTAGGAATAAGGTTAAATGTATTAAAAAAATAGTAACTTGCACTTCAAACTATTCACGACAGGCCATGTTTAGAATTCATAAGATCAATAATATCTCTATCGAAAGTCAAGAATTTCCGTTTATTTAGTAGAATATTTATATTTTGCTGTTTTATTTAGAATTTCAGGCTCCCATCATCTCTTTTACCCTTCTGTCTTCATATTTAGGTGGTGAGATGTTACTTATTTTATATTGCTCTGAGGTATACCTGCGACGGACGTTAAAGACACGAAGGAATCCTAGATCCTTAAAGATTTAACATACTTTCATTGCATTTGTACAGGGATGCCCATTAATATTTCTCGTAATTAATCTTAGGAATTTGAGAAATTCAGGGAGTCTTCGAGTAGGGGCAAAACCAGGACTGGAACAGCAACTACCCGATAGGATGAAGAACACGTCTTCACAACAAAATAGGGACAGTCTTGAGCTCGCATTGGTGCTCTATTATAGTTCAATTATAAAGAATTTTTACATAAACATTGTTGACTCTGGTGAGCTCGGCCATCATTCACAAGAGATATATGAAAAGCGAAAGTCGAATTTAAGGCCAAACTTAACTGCAATATGCATGTTGTGAACTAAGTTCCTTTCAAAGCACATTTGACCAAGAATTTTTTAACACACACGTTCCTCATCTAGAAAAGCATTCGCAAAGCAAAGAGCAAGTTGACTAAATTGGGTCTATTGGAAAGATCCTTGGCACCATCATTAAAAGCAAGGAAATCGTGTAGTTGAAAAATGCCCCCCTAGGTCTTGCTGGAATGAACGAAAACTGCCTGCTCTGAGTTTCGTATGAAACCCAAAATTGTTGCGTAAGCCCATACGTTTCAACGTTAATGATATGCAAAATACCCACATTTCGCATATAATAATCAATAATAACTCATGACTAAGACATTCGCTGACAACTTCACAAAAGACACATCGTCGTATCGGTCATAGAGATCAGTTCTTCTAGGGCCAAATTGGACAGGACGGTCGTCCTGTCAAGAATGCATAACGAGGGTGCGCCCCCCGTCGTGCACTACCGGCCACAAAATTATTGTTATTGATTAGGCCGATCGTCGGGCTGTAAATCTTGTGCATAAAAAATCACCGTGGTTCCCACGGCGACGGAACCGATCTGATTTTCTGTCATCTTTTTGGTTCGAATAAGACGTTTGGAGCAGGGAATAACCGTCCGGCGGGTGGAATGTTAGCGCCATTGTCAAGACCAACTTTGACATGCTTTCTGACGAAGTCGAGAATTTCGGAGTTGTTAATGCCCCGGGTTGCTTATGTATTTTGTCTGGAAGTAAATTCATTAGTGTGAACAATCCTCCAGGACTGTCTCCAAAACTTCCACCCTGAAACTTCAAGATCCCTGTCCACAAATGACCCCTCGGAGATAACATCGCCGGCAATTTTTTTTCTATAATCGATTCAATGTATAAAATAACCTCTGATCGCTGGTGGAAAGCACTGCGTTCCAGACTCAAAAATATTTTTTGAAGCAGGTTGTCACTCAGCAAATCATCATTAGGTCAAAACGGCCAAATTTCTCAGGGATTTTCTTGCAACGAACTACCGAGACGAATCTGCTTGGAAATCGCATTTCGTTTAACGGGAGTTTCCAAACGCATCTCGAAAAAACGTTAAGAAAAATTCGTGGCATGTCCGCACCAGGAACAAGGTTCAAGTAGAAATGCGAAAGAAATAGTATCTGTGTTGGGCAATGTGGCGGCACGTGTGCAAACTGTGTACACCCACTTCGCGCCGCGCATGTCCATGTGTGAGCATGCGCATGTGATGTGTCTGTCCCCGTATTGAATATACGTGCCTTATGACGTCAATAAGTAGAAACATGTCACCGAGTTACCCAACATTCCATTCCCGTTTCCACTTTAACAAAGCAATTTATTCCGCGTATGTGCCACGAACTTTTTCCTATCTTTATGCTAATTCCAACGAAACTTTTTGCACGTAAAAAACGACAATTGGCAAGAACCTGCTGGAAATCGCCTTCGACAGACGGAAATGTGGTCTCGCGTTATGTTCAGGAGTAAGTGGGAGCATGACCGATCCGCTTCAAGGGGACCGAAGCAGTAAAGGGGCAAATACGGTTTAACGTCAAAAACTATATCGGGAATGTTATTGTTGAAGCTAAGGGCAGCGACTGAAATACAGATGCAGAATTAAAGCTGATGCGGCGATCTGCCATACACACTGGTCATTTGGTTTCGACCAGAGCCACGGCTGCATCATTTTCATGGCGATTTTCCAGTTTGCGCCATTCGCAAAGTAAGTTTAGGGCGCCGACCGGTACTTCGACGTTCGTCAGACAAGGGGTTGACGAGTAAGTGTCCGGTCCAGTCCCGTATAAAATCAGAGGGTTGGTCTCCCGGCGTTAAGACGTGCGTGTGTCCATAGTCTTCAATTTCCACAACTGTTTGCTTTGTCCAGATCGAGTAGATGCGTCCTCGATAAAACGTAAATATTGCTACCGGACACTTCGACGACCCCGGAGCACACACGCCGTCATCGTGCGGCAGAATGGATGTGGCAAAGTAGCCGCAATCATAGAAAAGCAATTGGCAATTAAGATTTCTCGCTCTTAGAGTATAAAATTTTGCGATTCAAAGCATTTACACCAAAAAAAGACCTCCGAGAACACAATAATCTGAAAATCGGAATAATAAATAGCGATAAAAGATACGTTTACCTCGATACCGCTGGCCTGACACAAAATAAATTATCTGAAGAAGGAGCTAAAGATCTCTCGGGTTTCGGTATTGTCTTTGGGTTCCGGCTTATCTTCGGACCATCTCCGAACCCTTTTACACGGGATCTGATCTAGTGTCCTTGGGAAAAGAGCGGTTCCGAACAAGTTTATAATGTGCGCCGGTGTAAAGTGGTGACATTTTTATTGAATAATAAAATCGCGGTTTTAAGCACTCGTTATTCTAAATCTCCTACCAGTAAATTCCGACCTGAAGTTCTCTCATAAAAATGAAGTTTATGCAGATTAGCTGCGTTTGATATCAAACAGGGGACAATGATACGTCTTCTTAACTCTTCTCACGCCGCACATGCACGCTTTCATTAACAAGTTAAAAACAGCTTAATATTGTGAGCAGTAAATCTTAGTTCCCTGTCAGGCAACTTAAAATTGTGTTCGGCTCCAGTGCTTCGGTTTATAAATTTTGCGACGCATAATTAAAGGGTTGAACTTTCCAAATAGAGGGTAAAAGTTAATAAACAGCTCTATTTCAAAGTCTCTGTACCAGATAATTCGTTTCTGAGAGCCTATTTCACGCCGTCTCAACCGTGCATACCGTATCGATTACCAGAAACTTTCACGTGATATCGGGTCTCCTTAAAATGCTAAAAATGGCGATCTAATGAGAGATACGCTACTTATCGCGAAAATGGCCCCACCTGGAAACGATGCGCGTGTTTCAATGAAACTTCGCAAATATAGTGATAACACTATGCAAAATGAATGGCGTAACTTCCTGGTGAATCTAGTCCAGAAGGTTTTATTTGAGTAATGCGCGACTGCGAATTTGCCTCCTCAGAAACTCGTCTGGAAACGCCACTAAGCAAATGTCCTATTGAGGTGGTGCGTCCCAGGCGAAGTGAATTGCTAAAGTACGTCCTCGCAACCCTTCTTCCTGCCGCGTCTCTTACGTGTTCCATGGGGGAGAGATCAGGAGAATGTGGAGGCCGCGGAAGCACATCACCATTGCGGTATCGCAGACGACCCGTAGATGTGCGAGCGATATGTGGCCGTGCGTTGTGCCTGCTGGAAAGGCACGATCCCAACACGTCGAACGTGCGGTATGGCGGGTCTTCTGCTGCTGCTACAACTAGACATGTATACCAATTTTGGTTGAAGTTGACGTATTAACTCTCGGCATCGCCATTTCTATCGTAAGTAGTAAATTTTTAAGTGTAGGGCCATGGCACATTTGAAGGAGACTTGTTCGGGGAATGAATATTCCGTCGCGAACTCCCTAGCGCCGATTTACAGAGTGATCTATTGCCGTGATCGTTGCAGTTCGAGTTACCATCAAAGTATTACTTCAAACCCTGATGTTAATCAATAGGGTTTTAACGTTACCCATGTTAACCGATTTGCGGTACAAACACAATGCAAAAAGGTTTTAAGTAGGTTTCTAGTACAGCTGTCACATCCACTTCTCCCTGTCAGCTAATGCTGATAAACATAACATTGAAAAATACTAATATTCAGAAAAAAAGCGGTAGTTTGCATAGTATTTGCATACTGCAATGGGAAATGCAAAATTTTACGGAAACGATTGGGTTCATCCACATATCAGAGAGCACCCGTATAATTTGTAAATTTGCATAGAATAGGCAAACCGTTAAAACTGTTTGTCAAAGGAGTAAGCACATGACGATAAGGATAACATATGGCTTTCGCCCAAAATATCATTCCCATCAGTTGTTATGGTTCTCTTCAGCCGTAGGTGCCTGATGGCTTTTCCATGGTCAAATTGGCATGATCTGAAAACCGCGGCAATGAGAAGAAAATCCCCACCCACGTGAACGCTAATGCTGTTTTGCTGTACTGTATGTGACCTATTCTCGTGCCGGGGATTTTTTACAAATGCATTTTGAGCAGAGTACCATCATCGAAAATGTATGTCCTGGTCCATGGTATCTGAACGACACTAATTCACGGGACTTCTTAAAACTGATGGGCTGCGGCTATATCCCGTGTACAGCGCTCATAAAACTATAGCAGCACTAAGAGCACTCTTGCAGAGGGTCGATCATTAACTTAGGTACATATGTACGTATGTAATGCCTTTTGGGACTCATAGATGTCAGGCCTCCTCACGATACTGTGTCAGGTGTTACAATTAAAGGCACCTCATGTTGAGGCCTTCTTGGGATTCCCCTATTGATGAGAACCTCGTACCTGTAGGCCTGTGCAATAAATAGCAGGGTTGACCGCCGTATTAAAATGTTACGTAATTTCATTCTACAGGGTGTCCCATTATTATATTAAGCTGCGGCTAAAAATTACTCAAACATGGTATGTTGCATGAAACGAAGTTTCAAATAAAAGTTGTCCGGTAAAGATGGGGACACGTCACGAAGATGGTCACTTTCAGCCAAAACGGCTTTTTTAAGGTAATTTCAAGGGCTACTTTTTTTCAAATGACGACCCCATATTTTTCTGCAGATCCTCGTAGACCATCAAAAAATGATTATCGTTTATTTAAATTTTTTTTTATTAAGCGTTTTGCTACAGAGTTGAATTTTCTCCAATTTTTGAGATTGTTAAAATTATTGTTAAACATTTCAAAAAAACAAAAAAACGCTATCGCTCTCGAAGTGCGTCGCACGAAGCCAATCAAATAGCAGATCTTGCAGCTGTTGCTTCGATCCCCATATAAGTTGTGGTCAAATTGCTGCTGACTCAGGAATATCAAACACAAGTGTCCAAAGAATTTTGAAGGTGAATAAATGCCATCCTCACCACATTTCTTTACGTCACGAACTTCACGGAACTGGTTTTGAAAACCGACGTCAAGTTTTGTAATTGGACACAGCAGTAATTAAATCAAAGTGCAAATTTCTTTTCCAACGCTGTGATTCCGGACAAAACTACATTCACAAATTGTGATGCAGTGAATCGCCATATTCAGCATTTTTGTAGTGCTGTGAATCCACAGTGAATTAGAGAAGTTGAACGTCGAAGACCATGATCGGTGAATGTAAGGTGCGGTATTATTGGGGAATACTTAATTGGACGTTTCTTCATCGAAGGAGACTTGAATGAAGAATAATCTTCCGGAATTGTTAGAAAATGTTCCACCTGTAATGAGACGGGTGATGTATCAGCTTGACTGCTGTCCAATCAATTTTTTAGAATGTGTCGTGAGGTTCTGAATGAAATATATCCAGATCGATGGATTAGATAGGGCGATCCAGTGAACTAGCCTCCCGAGTCGCCTGATATGACCTCACCAGATTTTTTCCTCTGAATTTTTTAAAGGACAAAGTTTAGGCAGAAGCATCAACAACTGCAGACGAAGTGAAAAAGAAAATTGAAAATTCGTGCCAATTGATAAACGGGGAAATTTAAGGGCGTTAATCAATGGTTGGCTCTCTAGCTAGTAGTTTTAATTGAGCTGTTTCGCCGCCCTCTTCATATGATAGATCTGACACCCGCTCGTAATTTCTGATCATGCACTATTAACAATTATAGAGCCATCCTTGTACCACGTATTGTCTGTTCATTACGGTTCTAAATTCCGCAACCTTCGTTTTTGCCTGTAAAGAAATGGACTTGTGTGCGGTATGTTGTTTGACAAAGAGTCTTCCGTTGTCACGAGGTCAGAGGTCGTTTGTAGCATTTCTTTAGAATAAATGCATTAATTGGATAATTCCTCATTTGCGTCTATCTTTGAATGAATTGATTCGATTTCCGCGTACACCCTCATCACAACCCAACACTGCTTCGTTAGTATTCAAAGTTGGTTTAAAGATTCTCTTTTTCCTGTTGTGGGAAATTACAGTTTTTGAAAAATTTACCATAGTTTTCGATTTTCTGGACTGAGACCCACTTAGGGCGTATAGATGGTTTTTTAACGAAACTCCCGGTTATAAATCAAGACCAAATTTCTGATAATTCGGAGACACGTTTTGTTTTCATACTTTCGAAGGCCCTTTGCGGACTTTAAAGTTCGAGTGTGCCCTTTCTTTTCCTTAAACCTAATTTTCGACTTCTTGGCTCTCTTATGCACAAGAAAAATTTTCGGAGTATTCGCCTTGGTCAATAGATCCTACCATAATTAGAAAGTAATTACTGCAGCTCGACTTCACAAACGTTGTGAATATGGGCATCCCCAGTTTCGCTTATGTGATATTGGCCTTTCTACGGAATCAACTCGCTAATCTAGAGATTAACAACAAAGCTTATCGTTTCCAAATCTATAGAAGCGTGGAACTCTACCCTAGAGCCTCTGCGTGCTTGAGAAAGTCAAGTGCATGCGCCCTAGCCACAATTTCACGTTTAGGGTTGCGAAATTCTGGTCATCAGTTGAAGATTCTTCACTTTTCATCGGGTGAAGTAAACCAGAGCTGCAACCCGCCATTTTCTTTTTCAGAAACAGTAAACTCTTTCGTAGTAACACAGTTTCGACCAACGAGTTATTGTGTTGCGACATCAGTTGGTATTTTATACGTGGTCGACTCCACGATGTAGATTCGCCAGGATTGAGACAACTCACTAACTCACCAAGAACTTTTTGCTTCACTAGTGGTTCCAATGGGGAAAGATGGTACGAGTATTTAGACCACAAGAGATTCAGCAACAATGTTTGATGATTTAGTAATAATTTGAGTGAATCTAGAATAATGGAATCTCTATGAATCTGGAATATGAATGTCTTTGGATGTCTTTGAATGTCTTTGCATGTCTTTGAGCGTGTCTTTTAATGTCTCTTTGAATGAAAGGGTCTTGACTACTTATACTACAGTGAAACCGTGAGCGTACATCTGATAACGTGAATTTATCTAGGACACATCGTCAAGGGTAGTTAGTAGTTTAAACGGATCTTAGAGCTTCGGCCTAAGTTAACTATATTTCGATGATTTCGTCGTATCAGACAAAGGGATGACGTTTCTTAAGCGACCCAGTGCTCTAATTGCGCTGTAACATCACCATTAGGTTTTCATGAGACATCAAATGGGAACAATGTAAGGGGGGAATAGATCCATAGGCGTGACATAGGGTGCTTGGTTTAAGGGTAAGAAGGTGTATAAGAATTACTACGGAATGGAAATACAAATATTATAGCATGGAAAAATTTGTCCCGTGCGGAAATAGCTGGGTCGTATTGGATTTGTATCGGGTCTCGTACCGCCCAGCCGGCAGTGATGGCGAAAGCCATGAAGTCTTCAGATTTCGTATCACGGAGAGAGATCAGGAACTCATTTTCCTGATGAATATGCTCCAGCTCCGCATCACTTCCAGTTGGCCTATTTCGGAATTCGACAAAGCCAGTCAATAAACAATAACAACCCATAATTGCTAGTTTGACTTCTCGAATTTTGCAATATACCAAACTCACCCCTTTGTGAAAATTCAGCGATGCTTTTAAGCGTGTTCGTTACCTCAAAATGAATTCAGACAAACATAATTAAATGTGTACATCGTATGCCTATAATTTCAACTATTTTCGGCATTTCTTTTAACAACTACCAACATTAAGGTAGCTGACTAACACAACACCTTCTCTTCATATTTAAATAAATTCCGGATTGTCACTGACAAATATGTGAAATTCTTATGGAATTCTACGTCTTTGAGGAATTTATATCGAATTGCAATCCTCGAAGCCAGCTTAATTTTAATTATGTTTGCATACAGATGATAATCATGGGTTTAATACTATTATGACGGGTGTCGTAGGTAGTTCATAAATGATTATGCGACTCGATATGAGCCGTTTTCGAAGTGCGAGGTGTCGTTCAAGTACGCGGCCGTACTTCGAGAGAAGTACGGCCGCGTACACCTCTTGCTGGTTCTTTGAGTGGTCCCAAGGGGAAAAGTTTATATCAACGTAAGTTCGGCAAAACTCGGCAGATGGCGTCAAATTTTTTTTTATTATTAATTATTTTCGCGAAATTAAAATATAATAAAAGCGCGACACCCGGTACCTCGAAAACGCGGCGTTGCCGCCTTTATACGTGTGAACTTTTCGTCGTAGAATCGCCCGAAGAACCGTCCCTTGAAGTTTAGTCGCGTCCTTTAACAACGCCCTGTATACCGCGGCCTCAACAATGCTCTCGCTACATTTGTTTGTTGTTTTTTTTTATGTTCGACCTAGCAGAGGCTTGAGTAAAAAAAGAGATATGAATGAATTTCTGCAAGCTGCTTTAGCATTTTTAGGTGTCATGTCAAAGGAACAAGAAAAACAAATACGTGTGAACAGGATCGTGTGCAAATGCACATTTCGGAAGACGTCTAGAAATATTGAGGCAGCTGGGCGATCAGACGGGCGGGCTGCTTCCGTTTCGATGATTTAGTGGTAGCAGCACATGTGGCCCTTCTGGACAACAATTTTGCATCCCTTTTCCTATCCTTTCACAAGGGGATACATTTGCATGCATTAGACTGGGAAATTTACTCATAAGCCGAGCAACGTCAAATTTTCGTGTCCTCAATGAGTCTTGGTGCGCCAGTTCGGCTCATACAACGTTGGTGTGCGCAGGAAAAGAGTAATGACTTGAATTTGTATTATATATATATATATATATATATATAATTCGTATATATAAATTGTCATTCACAGTAGTAACGGCGTGATGGCCACGTAAATAGGGATTTTTCTCTGATTTCCGCCCTATGTCAGAGGAAGCGGGGGAGTTGTCGATTCTTTAACACACCGCTGTTGACCATTCGAAGTGTTCGCGGCAAGCGACGGTTTACGAAACATTTATTTTGAGAGTTACGACACGAGAACCACGTTACGCCACAAGTGAGAAAAACCTATCGATATCGACCGTGCGAAAATTACCGCTGCAAAGGAATGATTTTCACCTGTCGATATGAAGCACTCGAGTCGGTCTATGCAAAGTTCGATAAGCTATTTAAAGATGCAATAAAGCCGGTACAAAGATAATGATGAGTTAATTCTTTAACATGGCATTTACCGTGCCAGAGAAGGGCAAACCTGTCGAGATGTTGATGAGATAGTGAGTTACTCAGGAAAATCTAAAGTGGATACCGAAGGGACATTTATGACGAACTATTAGCGAAAAAAGGACATGAGCCAAAGAGCACTATTTATTCCTTGTTTGGACGAAGATGGCATTTGCCAGATTGATGGACTACTCAGGTAAAAACTGAGGCAATCAAACCAAACTTATATCTCAAGATCGTTCTCGTGACCATGTCGTGCATAAGGTGGTACGCAAAAAGGCAATAAAGCATGCGAAGGATAAAATTAAACAACGTGTAAAGTCGGTACCACACCTCTAATGGTTATGAAGTGGCCTTCTTGGCCCGATTCCTCTTTATAGTATTACTGAAGGTAGAGGCCAATTAGGCTGCTTATAGGGTCCATAACGCAAGTCAAAGGACGGCTGTGATGGAGATAAACCCGTGTACCGCAGGGCGAACTCGATTGGTTTGAGCCGCTGGGAATGCCTTCGAGCATTATATAGGGTGTTATTTAATTATGTTTCCAAACTTTAAGGGGCGATTTTGTGGGCGAGTCCAAGACGAAAAGTTTAAATCATGAACGGGTCCGGCAATACTTCGGTTTCGAGGTGCAGCGTGTCAAAGTGTTTTTTTATTGTTAAATATTTTAAACAAACACTTTTAAGTGGCAAGAAGATGCAAACTAATGTGATGTTGAAATTCGGCCACAATTTTCAATGTAGGCCGCAGGCATCTTAAGCTGGAGATTGATTGTCTTTTTTTGGTAGTGGCATGCACAGGAGTAGCGCCTGAAATTTAAGAAATAACAACGAAGAAAAGCGCTTTGTTAAAACGACGCTCAGGCAAATGGTGCACAATATTTTTTAGCAAAAAAAAAAAAATTTAACACGAGGTAAATTCAAAATTTCAACTAAATCAGCTAAAGGATTATTAAGATTTTTACAAAGAAACGATTTTCTCTTTAAAAAGTTTGACAGCCTGTATGGTGAAAACGAACCATTACCGGATACGCAGTGAGGACTCGCGAGCTGGAACGAGTTCGACGCAGAATTCAAAAATTAAATAAAAAATAGGTGGTTCCGTTCGAAAAAATTAAGTTGATTGTGATAACTTACTTTTTGGCCACCCTGTATACATTGTTTTACGACAAAAAAAAACGTAGTCAAAAATAAAAATCGACGTGTCCGAGCAGTATTCGAAAGAACGAATCTCTGCATTTTAAATGAATTCGTTCCAACCCACGCGTCCTCGCTGTACAAACTCTTCGTCTTGAAATAACTCGAGAGTCACCCATTGAAGTTTGGCCACTTGTGTAGTGGTGAAGTGGCACACACAACACCTTGTATACCCAGCAACGACTTGTAATCGGACTTGTCTTCCTGACCTGGGAGGAAAAGCGTCGAGGTGAACAGAACCACCTAATAGCATGCAAACTGCCCTTGGTGGTGCTAACCCGAACGAAACATTCAGATTCTTGCGGCGATTAACGCGGACAACTCAAAACTCATGGAATCATATTGGGGTAAACAACATACAGTTCTGATATAGATTTCCAGCCTCAGAGGTGTAGAAGGCAACGAAGCCGCTCATTTCCCGGCAAGAGAGACGAGGGGTATCTCCTTCAGTAAGCCAAAGACAGGTTTCGAAGCGTTCGATGAGACGATCAAGGGCTGGGCTGGATTTTGGTCTGACCCACTCAGAACCGCAGTTGGAACCCCTTGAGAGTAGCTCGAATGGCCTGTTGAAATTCTACACACAGCAGCTGCGATCTGTCCTAGGACTGTATACAACGCATTCGTGTGAATATCCATATATTCGCAGGGCTGCTTTGTGCAAACATAGATAAGGATTTGATTTAATTAGGTAACTTGCTGTTTGTGAGTTTAACACGAACGTTTTCGAGCTTTCGTGAAGCAACTCTTTAATCAAACAGATCGAGGGAACGATGGTCATTTTTTAATGTCGAATTCCCGTTGGAGGGACATCATGAGCGTTCTTAGGCGCGAAGGATCCAGGCTGAAGCCAAACTGCAAATGCCGGGAAACACCCTGGAAATGCAAAAATTTCGATTTTTTTTGTCCCAAAATCCAAAAATCCCGATTTAGCACAAATATCGATAATTATGAGGCTGAAGCTGGATTTGTGAATTGCACTTCGGAAGGACGAATGGAAAAAGAGGTTACGGATTCGTCATGACATCCACCACTAATGACGTAGTGTCGTCACTAATTGAGCAAATTCCTGCGACCAAATGAAATGTGTTTTCGAAATTCGCTATGATCGATATAATATGAAACTGAGCTTTAATGAGTATCCACAAAGCTTTATTCAGCTTTTACGGGTTTTTGGCTCGCAAAATAAGTCCCCGGCGTTTCCTCTCCATTTGAGAGTTTTAACCTGCCCCAGGTCGAAGCAACGCAAAAGATTAATATCTCTTCAGGGTTATTATGAAACTTTTAATGAGCGCTTCGCTTCAAATACACACGAGTGCCTATATATTAAAATTTTGAATATTAATAAAGTTCGCCCTAAAAAGAGTGGGAAAATGAAGGAGTCAATTCGAAGTGATGAAGTTCAGGCCGAAGGGAGTCTCAAATGTCAATTTCGGAGTTATGGAAAATGGAAATGTACGGGCCGATGTATCATATTCGAAATTGTCGACTATCTCTGGGGGAAATCCTGTGATCCCGAGGCGAAACAGTCGCAATGTTCCACGCGGCAATTAGGCTAATTGCGCTAATTTCGCGAAAAAAGAAATCAATGTAAAACCCTAGGATATTCAAGAACATATGCAAAATGCCACAATTAAGCCCACTATCTTATCTATGCAAAATTAGAAATTCCGAAAGGTAGTCAACAATCTCAGGAATTTTCTAAACGACTCTGCAAGGTACTTTTCAAGGTAGCTCGTCTATATATGGGTTTTTTCGATAAAAAGTCACACTATTATCTGTCTACTTAAAATGCTTCAAAGTGCTTTGTATTCTGGCACAATGTTTTCCTCGGGTACTTTGAGGCACATTTATATTTTCTCGAGTAATAAATTACCGACAGGCAAAAGAATATCATTCAAGGTGTTAAATCACTCTAATTGATGATGGTATTGCCACCGATTTACTTTTTACACGCTTTTGTGGGGATATTTTTAGTTCGGTAAGACGTTAGTTCTTTGGGGAAGTTTAAAGCGTTTTGTTTAGCTATTTTTAAACTGCTTTCAGACATTCGAGACACAGACAAAAAGAATATCGATTTACTTTTCAACGGTTTTGTCTTGTAAACATCCAGCTCGGTTCGGAGGTAATTAATAAACTTTTATGGGATATTTATGGGGAATTTACTAAAAAGGACGTCGCATGAAGCCTCCAAAAGTTGAAAGAACGTTCGGGCAAATAAAGCATCGAATTACTGACAATGATATTCGACCGAACTGTCCCAAAACTCCCCGCCGATGAGGCATTAAGCCTCACTCCCGTATCATCCTCATTTGCATTTTAGGGGGGCTAGATCACATTTTTTGAAGTTTTGGGCTAACCTACCGTTTCGTTAGTTTAATGCCAGGAATTTCTATAAACATTCTTGCGATGGTCATCGTTATTAAGTAAGACAGATGCTCTTACCGAAGCAGTCCAACTGCCGTTCTGCTTTTTCTCAGTAGCTAAGGCAGATGTACCAACTTGGCCATCTTTTCTGCTGCCTTTCCGTTATGAGCGACCAGTACTCGAAAACCAACCCGCTAAACTTACAATTTCTGGTATTTTAGCATTCAGTTTTCCCAACACCAAACTGTATTTTTTATCTGAGAAAATGTTAATTAACACAAAAGGATTTCCCCGTCTGTAGGAAAACGGAGATTCCCCGCTGTTGCACTTGCACAGGGTGTGGTGACATGTCGTCGTGGAGATGGTTCAGAGGGCGGTAGTGCCCTGCGAAATAACGAAAAGTGCCATGGTCAAACGCGCACCACTTTCGATGTGCAGGGTAGCCAAGTTTCACATTTTTCCTTCTGTTTTGCGTTTTCTCACGCGTGCCTTGAGTAGACTTTGGGAAATTTCGTAGGCCTATTTTCTTCTTAACCTCTACAATAAAATGCCAAAATCGTTCATAGCTGTTTACCTTTTAACCAGGGTTCTTGGTACTACACTGGCGAGCATAAAATTCGGGCCGCTTCGAAATTTTCAAATATAAATGTATTGAAAGAGAAGTGATATTTTTCGCTCGCATACCGACATTGCTTCATGAAATTTCGGATCATTGGGAAAATGTTTACGGTTCTGCATGGTTCTACCATGAAAAAAAAAAGATTGATAAAATACCTTCAATAAGTCTTCCATTTGGTGGAGGATCAGTTATGGTCTGGGGAGGAATCTCTTCTAATGCCCGTACGGAGTTAGTTTTCATTCAAAATGGATCCCTAACTGCGCACAGGTACTTGCTGGGGGTCGTGCAGGATCATGTCATGCCGTTCATGGGGTTTCTGGGGGATAACTCGATTTTTATGCAAGACATTGCTAGGCCTCACGTTGCAAGAATCGTGACCGCTTACATGGATGAGGTTCAAATACGGAGATTTGACTGGCCTGCGCGAAGTCCCGACCTAAATCCCATAGAATATGTTTGGGACGAGGTGGGAAGACGTCTTCGCAGTCGTGTACCCGCTCCAAGAACGGCTAGGGAATTGCGAGAATTTCTTCAGGAAATATGGGAAAACCTACCCCAGGATGTTATTCGCAACCTCATTGAAAGCATGCCCCGACGCTTGCAGGCTGTCATAAACGCTAGAGGGGGAAATACGCGATATTAATGTCATTATGAGTTTTTTTTCGGTAGCACAAAATTGTGTTCAAAAATGTTACAGTGCTTGGGTAATGGACACCCTGTACAATACATCGGTTATTTGGGTACAGGATCGTGTTTTTTTTTACCATTTACCCTTAACAAGGTTAAAGAACCTCAGAATCGATAAAGGCTATCTTTTTTTATTTTTTTGGAAGTTAGGAAGGCAAAAATTTCGAAAATACTAAAGTGACCCGAATTTTATGCTCGCCAGTATATTTTACGTTTTGCATCTTTCTTTGGAAAACCTCGTAATGTCCTAACACCGAATTGAAATTCCTTCCTCAATTCTTTCATGTTGTAGTCTCTCACAGTAATCTATTACCGTTTTCCTAAAATTTGAAAACGCATTTATCTCTGTGAATTGAGAAAATCCAGTTTACATATTCCGGCCTCGGTCATTTCGCTCATTTTCTTTTGATTTTTGACGTTTCTCATTTTCAAAAATTCATCTCGGAGCATGCGTGAGAAAACCGCAAAACATCAGAAAAGTCTCGAATTTTGCCGCTCCGCATATCGACGACGGTGCGTTCTTGACCATGGGTCTATTAGCATTTTTTTAAAATTATTTTGCAAAGTACTTTCGGCCCCTGAAATGTCTCCATGATCATATCTTACATCCTGTATGACCACTTAAAGATGGAATACTAATGTGGAATTTCCGACTACTAACAGGAATGTGGGTCTAAAAATGGCGGAAAATTCACGGTCTCGTCAATCGTCACCATCATCAGAATTCTATATCGTAGTCGGACAATTGGCACAGCTGACGATATTGGCATTCATATAAGTAATTTTAGCGGTTGTAAATGCAACTCATTGTTTGCCACCTACTTGAGGGCTTGACATTTTCGTTGACATTCTCCACTAAAACATCTTTGCCAAGTCCCGATCTATAATAAACTATTGGATGACTCCTATTCCGTCAGCAGAAATAGGTACATTCAATAAATCTTATTTAAATTTATAGACACAGGAATGTATTTAGCAAACATGTTATTTCGGGATATAGCTGCTTAGAAGGTATGTAGAGTTGCCCTATAAACTAATATTGGCATTGTAGGAGGGACGTGCAATGAAAAATGTTGGATTTCCAATCTTGAAAATCTAGCGAGAAAAGTCTCGTACCAAGCCGCAGAAAATCGGAAACTTACCATATTATTCTACGCATTCTTGGCTATGCACGTTGTCTCAGATGAGAGAGTAACTCAGTGAAATCTCTTCGTAGGGAAAATAGAATATGGTGTCTAGAAAACGATGCCGTTATATATACAGGGTGTCCGGAAATTCGAGGTAAATATTTCAGGGGGTGACTGTATGGCAAAAAATAGGCAGAGAACCTCATATAAACGTGGGTCGAAAATTTTCATTCAAAAATTCTCTCGCCCTTAAACTGTAATGTAAATTAAATGATTAAAAATTTAATTTATTTTTAATTTATTAATTATTTAATAATTCAACTAATCCACGGTATTCAGAAATTTACAAGGTGGGTCGCAAAGTAGCTGGGATTTGAAGTTATGTTTTTTTTTTATGGAATGGCAAACTTTCTATGGTATTTTCGAATTCATCCTCGTGTTCTGAACACATTTCATTCACAAGTAACTTTAGCGGTTCGGCAGCTATTGTAGAACTAAAGAAAAAAAGGAAATTGCGCTTATGTAGACGAACTTAGGCTTCTACTGAGAACGCCACGAGTATCACAGTCCTGTCGGTTCCAAGGACACGCAATGTTTCCACGTAGCATCCGACCGACAATTTTGAAATCCCAACGCGAATTGCTTTCATACAAAGTTATTATTTTTAACGAGTCACATGTCTTATATTTCGGTGGATTTTGCAGGGAACTTAAAAAATGGCAACTTGAACGTATCGATTCGTTTCGTCCATTTGTGAATGTGAATTTTCACGAAGCCGGATCATCTGTCTTAGTTACTAGATAACAACCACGTGCCTAACTTTTACGTTATCTTTAACATTGCTTGTCTAAAACAACAAAAAATAAAAATTAAATGCAAAATAACAATTATGGGTTCAGAAGAAGTAAAGGAAATCCTTATTCGATCCCTACTTAAAGCCTTAATTGATAGATCCAGAAACTGTGGATTTTTGTACCTGCACAATACTTTTGCATAGTTGCCTGTCCTAATTGACGACTTCATGAGAAGAACATTTATGTTACATGAGGTACACGTAATGCAGAAAATCTGAGATTATTATACAGGAAATCTGCAACTTCTACATTCTTCGGATACTCTGGGAGGAACTTCCTTTGCGGTTGGCATTGACTCCCTCCCTTAAACTGGCAAAGAGGTAGCAACGTTATCCCCATGGTGTGGAAGATATTTTGACATTCAAAATAATTTAGGACTCCGGGAGAATTTATTTGATGTGGTAAAATCTGAAGGCTTTAGTAACGAAATACCGACACGAAAGATGCACCATTTTTTAATGGCGAGTGAATAATATTATTCATTATTCATTATAATATTATTCATCGTTAACATACATGTATATGTTGAATAAAGTTAAATTGACAGGCAGCCGGAAAGAAGCTTGATAATTTCCTTGTCGTTCAGAACTTCTTTAAGAACTTCAGCAGCCAAAATGAAAGTGCCGGAACCTGAAAATAAGACAGCATTGTTCCCCTTGTAGAGTTAAGGGGTGAAGAGCAGGCATACAGGGTAGTTTAAGCGATGTGAGTCAATGCGAATAGTTTGTAAAAAAACGAGACAAGAAAAATGTTATACAAGGTATTTCAAATTCGACCCTCACCATCGAGATCTCGGAAACTAGATGAGATACAAAAAAGTTTAATTAGAGGCAAAATTGTATAATTTAATAGTTCACCAAATGCCGTTTTTATAATTTTGATTTTACCGGAATTTCCGAAAATGTCCGAGAAAAACTAAAATATCGAGTATTTTGATTTTATTTCTTTAGTGTTGTTTGACAATGACGCCCGAAATCACCGCCACATTTTGATTGCCACTGTTTCTGAACCACACGACGAAGCTTTCAGATCTGCCATCCAACGTTTCGCTTCACAGCTATCATCATCAATTTTATTTTTTCTTACGGGCGCGACATTGTATTTTTTGACAGAAAAATAATACTTAAAAATATAGAAACGAAATTTCCGATTTTTGGTTTTTTTCGGGCAACTTCGGAAGTGCTCGAGAAATTCAAATGTTGCAAAGCGGCCTTTGGTCAAGCGCTAAATTACGCAATTTTGTCCTCATTTAAACCTCTTCCTACCTCCTCTGCTTACTGAGAACCTAATGGCGACGATCGAACTTGAAACAGCCCGTATATTCATTATAAACGATATAATAGGGGCAGACTTCTGCTTCAGTATCAGAAGTTATTTGACCCTGATTGGCCTCTGTGTCCTGCTACTACTTGCTGTGTCTTCAACGATTTCATCTTCTTGGTCACCAACGTTCATTGAAACGCAACTTGATTTTGGCACTTCGACTTCGCAGTCTTCATTATAAATCACGTGTCGAGAAATGATTATAATTACCGACACACCATTTGCTGTTTTGTCCCAACATGTCGGAGCGTGTGTCGGGTATCTGAGAATTGTGACGTACTACCGCTACTGATTCACTTGAGCATATGCTGTAAGTCTGGTTTCTTACCGGTCCATTCTTGAAACGGGTTTGTTCGTGATCATTTGGTGAGGTATCCGATTCTTCAAGCGAGCTTGTGCATTTTCGATGATGATCGTGTCGTTGAGAGGTGTAAACGAGATAATAGCGCCAGATTTTTTTCCTGGAATAACATAAATAACTTTCGCATTGTGCTACGTGTGAGTTCGCGTCTGAAAGAGTTCGAATAGTTTACCTGTTGACTGATCATCAACTGTACAGAGCGGCGGAGCCTGTGTGCAGTGTCAAAACTGAGCTCGATCCATATCGGAACGCTCATAACGCACCTAATGCTCTGAGGCGATCTCTATCCGAAACAAATCCTATTGTGAGTCTAAAAATATAATCGAAACTTTAAAAGTGAAGTCGTACCCTTAAGTCGTTAATAGTCATTGTGTCGTCTAGTGGATCTAGGAATAACACAACTGTTACCGCTACACGCCCAGCAAAACTAATTTATATGATATTCTGTTGATGTTTCTTCCCCTCTTGCCTAACGTGTTGTTTTGCTGATGGAGAGTACCGAGCATTAGGAGAACGACTTCCAAATATGTGATAAAATTAGTCGAAGTTGACTAAACATCGTCATAACTTCCAATTAGGGGGCGTGCTCCTCTTCTTGTGTTTACTCTTCGATAAGGAAAGGAAGATTTTTCACGACGAACACGGGAAATTAGGGATGGATTGAGATTTATAGCTTACAAAGCCAACAAAGAGAGTACAGCTGCCAATTATGTCTTCTTTGCATGTGCCCCCGAACATCCTATCATGTATGGTTCAAACAAACTGATTGAACACAAGATTTATACGCCTTTGTCGACGTAATTATGGGGTGCCATTCTTCAAACGTGAAATATTATTGTCATAAGAGATAAAAATCTTCCTGGTATGCATGTTAAGAATGTGTGTATTATTTTTAATAAGCCTCGTCGGCCTCTTTCAAGGCAAGTAAATGGTGCCTATATGTTTGGTAAAGTGCCCAATTTCGGTTGATGGCTAATGAGCGGCAATTTAAACACCTTACAAGATATTTGCTTTTGTAGAGGCTTAATGTTTATTTTTGAAACAAAACGTTCTGTAAATAACTACAGGTTATTGGCTCTTCAGGTAAAGAAAAAATCACCCTCCGCAGAAGATTTTTTTCGCCAGACCCATATATCTTGCGCCTCCCTTTCAAACGTGGTCCGTCCCGCCCAAATGCCTATTAGTTTGCTTTTATGAGACACTTTTATGGGTCTGCCTATTCAAAAATTTAATATAAAACCTCAAGTGTTGATTTTACGACGATTGTAAATCCTCTTGTCCAAATATTTTACGGGCGCAAGACTGGAAGCCTCTGGGTTTTCGGATAATTTGTCAGATTTTGCTACTTTGGAACCAAATGGCAACACAGAGAGGGGCAGTTATAGACGTACGTTAATTCGAGTTTTCGTCATGTGAGGCAGCTTGCGCGGGTGAGGAATTGGGGAATTCACTGAAACGAGAGGCAGAGCAAGGGACCTCTTAAGAAGAGAATCGCCACCTCGTCGTTTTACCATGGAGTCAATTACGAATACCACGACGTAGTGGTGTTTTGGTGTGCGGCTCTCAGCATCAGTACACGAAATTTTGCCGTTCCGTTTTTTCTCGAAAATATCAGTATTGCTGTCTAAGGGTCGCCGCACACGAGCCGCTTTTCGCTGGCAACTCTTTTGTTGCCGATGTGGAACGTGCTATATGGTATAAATAGAATCCTGCACACGGGTGACTATTTAATTGGCTCAACTAAAGAATCGAATCATGTTTCATTTCGCCTGCGCGTAAATATGTACAGGGTGCCCACGCAAAAAGTTCCACCTCTCCCCCCCAACCGCTTAACTTGCTATAGTTCTAAAATGGAAAAAAAATCACAAAAAGCGCTCGAAAGTCCGCGTAACTTTTCAAGATGATCAACAGCTTGATATAAGGAGTTCGATGAGTGTGGGCCAACCCAATATTGCATTTTTTAAAATTTAATCGAAAACTGACCCCCGTAATGGGCGTCATGAAATTATTTGGAAACAAGATGGCGCGCCACTACGTAGCGTATCTCTCGTGCGCGGTTTCCTAAATCGGGAATATCGAGAATGGATGGGAGGAAACAGGACAGTTTCGTGGCAACCAAATGGTCCCGACCTCTCCCCTTTGGACACCTTCTTATGGGAATATCTAAAAAACGAGATAAATACAATAAGTCACATCAATCGAAGTGTGTTGATAACAAAATGCCTACAAAATTTTAAAAAAAGATATCGACTATGTGTTGAACTTCCCGAGAGGAATTTACATTAAACCCTTCCCCCACCCTTTAGGTCTGAAAATAAAAAAGTCTGTTCTCACCAAATTTTTGACAAATTGTCCCAAAAAGTGATATTTTATATTGAAAATGTACGTTTTCCAGGTAAATTACATTTTATTGATTAGTCACGTAGAAAACGCCCCTTAGGGGTATAGTTACGAGCTTCAAAATATTTTCCAGCGATTTCGCAATGCCGCTTTAGTCGTAATATTGCTCAAGATTCCACAATAAGTAGTGTTCCAGATATAGCCGAGGTCCTCCCTTATTTGGACATCCTATACGTCATCGATTTTTGAATATTTCCTGTGGTTACTCAGCCAGACGCGCGTTGATATTTTGGTATGGCACTCAACGTGCCAGCACATTTAACAAACCGCCAACACTCCCAATGTTGATTCGGAAATAACTGAAGAATTTTATCGGGTACTCCTCTAATCCCCCAAAAACTTGATGAAATTGTTTGTGAATTGAAAAGTGGTCGGCTTACAATCAGATGAACCCAAAACCGCTTTCGTTTTCGTTTTTTCTTTGTAAAATAAAGGCACAAACGTATCCCATCTCGACAAAATGGCGAACTGCCCGATGTACTATTCGGTATGTCGGACTATTCAGTGCCCGTATGCGGACGCGAATGTTACCAGCAACTTCTTAACCGCGTCAATACACAGTTACTAGCAAAACTGAATCTGTGGGTGAAAAAGGGCACTAGAACTGCCACGACAATTGCGCAGGCCAATAGGAAAGGAATTAAAGTTAAAATTCTACGTTCTACAGCAGCTGACCACTATGACAAGCAGACCGAAGGTCTTTTACGCACCCGCGGTTTGCTAGCTAACGATGAAAAAGTTACTTTCTGGCAAAATTAGCAAAATACCAAAAAGTGATCTACCTGGCCCTTACTGGTGCATTCAGAACCAGCGTGGAGAGAGGCACTCAATGTCTTGCAGAAGTTCCTGGATCTTCTCATATGGACGAAGAGGGAGAATATGGCGCCCCATAGAAGCGTTGAGGCCTGCTACCAGGGAAGCAAATACTAGGCGAAACCTTCCTGAAATTCTATTGGAACGATTCAGGACATTTGGACCGTACTGTGGAAAGAGGATGGTCGGGACGACCTACTAAGGTCGAAGCAGTCGTTTGGAGTGAACATTCCAAAGAGGGAGGAACTGGCGATGCAACTTCTTCGCTCAGACAAGACATGGAGTTAGAGATTTTGATCTGTTCTTAGAAGAGATGACCTTCAGGAAATCGCAGCCACAACGAGATTCACTTGAGGTTGTGTATCGAATCACAGGGGTGGCAAGTGCCGGTGAGGTTCACAGTCACGTTGCAACCGACCTGAATCACGTCCCAAACTCGGGGCGCCTTTCACGTGCTGGACATATAGTCTTGGACGAGTACAAAGACGAAGTACAATAGATGCAGTCGGTGGGATATAGGAGTGGTACGAGGTGAATACCTTTGAGGCACGCGGTTTTCACACCCGCATTTTTTCTGCGGAAGAATTTATTGACCGTTGAATAAGACCTGGAGAGACACTCTGCTCTATAAGCGAAGAAAGTGCCCAATTATTGTTAGAGCGAAACTGAGCGGAGTAACTGGACAACCTCCCCCTCCCCATTTTTTTCCGCCTTAGTACTTAAAAAAAATGAAAATTTAACAAAAACAAAAACAGTAATGCCATGGACGTTAATAATTGTTGTTCGCACAATTTTCAGTGTAGATAATACAGGAAATTTGAAGTAAATATTTGAACAATTTTTCAGCGCTTTGTGCACCAAGAAATTGGATAACCTTAATCGAGCTTTCCACTCAAATTGCTTTGAAGATAAGTCAAAACGTTAAGGATAATTCCAAAATTCCTTCGTTTAAAACTTACCTGATTTTATCTTTGAAACAAGGCATTCGAATCAATTTAAATATATTCTCGTTACCGGAATGGAGCACATTTGTAAGATTTCCTTAAAGCGGAATTAAATTTGTTTGTTTGGCTTGAAACAATTTTAAACGAAGGTTGGTCTTCTGCATATTAACTAAGTTGGAACATCTCACTAAATTGTTGGCGAAATTCCCCTTACTTCAGCATTTTGGCTTTAGCACAGCTTTTGCCTGAAGTGTTGGTGATATGTTCATTTGAACCAAGTCGAATTTAAATTAGACGAAATTAATATCGCGTTTCGTCTGTGCTCAGGCAATTTAAATTTGCAATCGAAAGTAACAGTTAACAGTCCACGGCATTCCTGAAATCTCCAGATAGACTGATACAGCACAACCTGCTCGGCAATTTTAACATATCTAAGCTGCCGTATTCTTAAATTAATGAACTAACAGACTATCAACCAAAACTCATTATTTTTACATGAAAATGTCTTTTAAGTTGTACAAGGAACACAAGAACTCAAACCATTCGTGTAATTACACCGAGTCGGGCGAAGCAAAGATCTCTTTTGAACGCCATTAGACGCCATTTTGAATTCATTTTAGTCAAGTGAGTGTCGGAGAGCTGACAAGATTTTTAATAAAGACCATAAAGATGTTGCGCCATGTTTGGTACGACATTGCATGAATTGCAAAATAGTTCTGTGTGCCTCCACATCGAATGCCGATCAAAACCATCAGGGCTTCGTGATTTCTCTTTAATTTTAGTGGTTGATCTAGAATATGCGTTGGGAAGAGTCGGAGGTATCTACAGCGTGTTTGCCTGTTAATTCGACTCGGATTCGAAAGGCGAGATGGTGAATTTGCCATGACATTCGAAGCGCCAAAACTCCCTCCTCGGACAGATCCTTCGTGTCTAGTTCCTGGCGGATTGCACCCTCCAGAGATTTACGGGAAGTACCAAGAAGTTCGTAAAAAGTGTGCTTAAGTGTGTCAAGAAGTTTTTACAGTTCACGCGGGCTTGCCAAACAATGAGCGTACAAATCCAATATACAATCTGTTCCGGATAGGGATGAGCAGCCTGGGGATCTTGAAAACGGTGGGAGATGCGATATTGCTTAAATTTGAAAAGCGATTTGACAATGTGCGTTTATACCGGCTAACTTCCGAATGGTTGCGAAAATCCGGAAAAAACGAACTTAGCAGCTTTCCCTTTTTACAAATAACTCCGGTGCGGTTGCACTTAAGAGAATGAAAGTTTTGCACTGTTGCACTTTTTTGAAAATTTCTTAGTAGTGTTGTCACTTTTCTGGTTAAATCCTCACTTTTGGGGATACATCGTTAAGCTTTTGATATTCATGATTCATGATTGAATATTTATTTACATTTTTCAAAGTCCCCTTCTCGGCCATGTGTTACATTTGCTCCGAAACTATGGGTTGTAGCCATTAAAAGATTTTTTGTTCATTATTCAATGGTGCATAACAAATAAATAAATGCTTAAACGAACTACATTCCGTTAAATTAGACACCGGTCTTCTAAATATGGATTTTCCGGGTTGCTTTCTGTCTGTGAACCTATTTAAACACGTACGTACGTTCAGCATCTACACAATTTCTGTAATATGTAGCATAACACTATATCAGATTTCGCTTCACTGAGAAAGCAATTTTGAGCCATGATTATGCACAGTTTTACTCAAATTTAAGTTTCTTCTACGATACATTCAAATATTTTTGACGTTTCCGTAGCGTATTACACAATGTTTTAACGGCTACGACTCATAAAGTTCCTGGAAAAATACCAAATGTAATTCATGGCTGAAAAGGGGATTTCGTGACGATTTAAAAAATGTAAACGTTCGATATTGCACTTATGCGACCATGAAAAAATTCAAAAAGTATCGCCAAAAGTAACGACTTGATATTAAAGCTGGCAACACTGCTAAGAAGTTCTCAAACAAGTGTCTTAATAATGTGAAATTTTCATTCCTCTGACTATAACCGTACAAAAGCCCTTTGTAAAAAGTGAAAACGGCCAAATTCGTTTTTTTCCGGAACATTGTCGTGATCATTCGGAATTTAGTCGATATAAAAATAGATTATTAATTTCTTTTAAATTGAGCAATTTTTTTCTAATTTAAGCAATTTTGAATCTATCACGTCACCTTTTCCCAGGACCCTATGCTGTTTATCCTTATCTCGGATAAAATACATAGGGCATCCCATGACGTAAGATCACTACTGGGGCCACGTAACGTTTAGAAAAAAATCCATTAAAAACCCTTTGTACAGTGTCACCTCAAAGTTATTTTTTTCCTTTGCAAAACAGATGTAATTATTATGATTCAAATAATTAAACTTTCAAAAGATCATGCAACACGACGATATCTTCGTTTAGGTCTTAAACAGTAAATCAAAATTGATATCTCCGGTTGCACTGATTGTAATTATATAATTTAATCAGTTACTGTTAATGTTTAATTAGCTTAATGCAACCCTTCGCATTATGAAAATGGCTTACTTTTACACAAAATTTTCTTAAACATTTTTGTTCTGCTCAAAAAATGGAGTACACTATGTAGTAACCTTAAAACATGGGACATCTCGTATATATAAATTTTATTTTTCTCTGCATTTTCCGAAAATGTTCCTATTTCCCAACATATTTGCGGTTTCCCAGGTACCCAAATTCTCTATTTGAGCAGGTGTGAGCACTTCACAGTTTTGGAAATATCCAAAGTTGAATAGGTCTTGCGTATCTACAGAGTCAACTTTTGCGGTTTTACTTCGAGGTTGCAAATTCACGCGATCACATATCGTGTGTTTTGAAATGTCCATTCGAATAAGTTGCTCATAAGGAATTTGAGAATTGGGTATGAAATTAAATAGTTTCAGCTTGGAATTTCTAGCGTTTATGCACAAATACGTACAATGATCATGAAGTATGTAATAAAATTTCAAAATGGACATTTATAGGTAAATCTTACAGTTATTCCATCGCGGTTATTTCATTGAGCGCAATTGATTACGGTTATAGATAAAAAAAAATATATTAAAAATTTTGTTGTAAATGTAAATGTCTTTTGAGTAATAAGAAATGTTATTAATCGTGTCGTTTATTATAACTTGATTTCAACTCATTCTTTGCATTCAAACTCATTACAATTTCCTTTTGCGTCTTACTGCTTGTTATGCCATCAACTGTTGCATTGATAATTAATACGTATGAAGCTTGTGTGAGATCTCAAAGAACGAGCGAGTTAAGCGAAATACAGCAGTCCTCAAAACATAGATCATTTGGGTCTAATTTCCACTTGAGTTTTTACGACACGAAACGTCCGATAACGTCTAATGTCAAATATTCTGAATTTCTGAATATTTTGCTTCTGCGGTTGCTGATATTGCTGGAAGGTCGGATCAAAGGTAGGTGGGTGCCATGGAGGTAATCAGGCAAAAATTGATGTAGTGCAAATACACTTTCGAGTTTTCCAAATGTGGCAAATTTTGCTGTGACCTCTTAAATCGGGTTTAACAAACAATCTGTTTAACCTCAAAAGATACGATTATCAACAATTTATACGGGGCAACATATTAGAATAATTATTAGAATTTAAACGCCTCCGTAGAACTAAATGAGGTCTGAACGTATTATGCACGTTTGCAGGGAAAATTTTCGAGAATTTTAGGTCTCCGGGGAAATTCTAAAATATTCACTTCAGGATCGTTTTGCTTATACATATATTATGCACGGGAGGAATGTAGTTCGACTTACATTTCTCCATTCAGCTTTATTTAATAACAGAGAACGCAGTAATCATTTCTATATCTCTTCATTTGCTTTTAGATGAGAATTTCCCCCGGAAAAATATGCGAACGCGATTCGCGAAAATGACGTATATCAGATGTACGCACATGTTTCATACGTCAGAACCTTAGTGAATCGCTCGTAGAAGAAATTCGAGTAATACTCATTTGATCTCGGAATATGCGCCAAACGAAGACGGCAAAGAAAACGGATGTTAAGTATAAGTTATGATACGTTTATGCTTATTATTTAATAATTGTGCGATTTTATCAAGTTAAAAAGTTTTTAGATCGCGAAGCGATTTACAGAGCAGATCTCCCACTTGCCAACCATTATCGCACTCGTGAGACAATACCTCGTGAAGGTAAACTCGGAAACAATAAATGCGTTGCGATAATAATAGCATTTTTAATTGTTGCAACATCGCCCTGTAGCTTTGTTTGCGAGACGAGAGATTCATGAAATTACACATGTTTGCACATTCAAAATGCAGTAATATTTGAATATGATGAACATTGGAATGTTTTTTGATTCCCGCTGAAGCAAAAGCCTCTCTAACCTGAATCAACACAAAAAGCGGAGCTTCATTTGTTTCCCCGGAATAATACACCCCGAATTGCAGCTCACATTTTCATTCCGGGCATCGTGGTGTGCACGAATAATGAAACCGCTGATTGGTGGAATCCAGTTACCATGGTAACGCCCCTTTATTCCTCCGGCATTATATACCGACCCATGGTGTTGTCGAGGTACAGTCCGGGTCACGATTTCATTGTACCATTGTGCAAGGGAGTGCGGTTTTATTGGTATAATGCCTTCGTCGACTGTACGCCCGGTATATTGACTGATGTTAGACCATGTGACTTCGCATTTTTCGAATGTTACGGCCTCTCGTGAATTTATGGTTCTCGTTCCATAATAATAATAATAATTATTACTAATGCAATTAAGTTAGATTACAGATTGCAATGCGATAAGAATTGCATTAGAGAATGTGGCATGTGGTGACAAGTACGCAGTTTTCATGTTTACTGACTTAGTTTTAAACGTAACAGTTGAATGTTCCTTGACTTTAATATATTTCGCTTTAATAACGTCCCAGGAAGCCATATATGATTTGAATAGCAATGCCGTTGCGATGGTTTCCTGTTAATAAGTGCGTTATTGTGGCCTAACTGTTGCGGAGCAGTAAGTGCCAAACACCAGGGAAACATGCGGAAAATTACTCTCCGGGTGTCGAAAAAACGTAGGCTGGCCTATAGGGAAATCTTTCGCCCAGAGCGCAAGGAAAACTGCACTGAGGACACCTACACATACCAACATACGCGCGATTAATAATAAAATATGATAACGGGAATAAGGTAGTCTTTATATGGTGGAATTATCATCCCTTTAGAACGTCTAAATCGGGGCCATGGCCGCATCTTACCCTTTACCCGACATGGGAAGTTTGCCACGAACGTGTAAAAAAAGAAATTGTCACCGTTGGTACAATCGTGTCGAATTCCCATACATTGCTGGGCCATATGGTCCTCATAATCCAACTTGTTGAGCGCGAATCCCAAATCAACCTGCTCCTTGTCTCCCATCGATATGTCCAGATTTAAGCACTGAGCCGTGCTTTCACATGCCTCGTGCAGACGTTTCGTCGTATTATTGTGCTTTTAACGATTTAAAGTGTTAATTTAACGAATGGTTTAAATTACAGATCGTTGTTGAATTAATACGTGTACGAACCGCTCGTTAATATACCTACGTGTTAGTTGTTACAACATTTTTTTCCGTCGAGTGCATCGTGAAATATCAAATAATGTGATATTTCCACTTTTAATTTAAAATTTATTCTACTTACCGTAAAAAGATTTACGCTTCAGTCCGAGACTGAAAATCTATTTGTCTCTGTCAAAAATTTAAACCTTCATAAGTGACAGATACCGATCACCTGTCAAGCTTGGGCGTTGCAAATCGTTAGATGCAAGGGATAATGACCGTAGACCAGTGACAATCCGCGCAAATCAACGAGAAATCATATGTTAATGAGGGCCATTATGTATACGTTAAAAGTAACATTAAAAGCGGAGTTTATAGGTATTAGAAGGCAATTAAAGAAAGCTATTGGTAATTGATGCTCTTTACAGCGTGAGCGTAAAGGAAATGCTTTAATAGGAGACGAGATTATTAATCGCTTGTTGATGTATGTATGTACATGTCAATAGCAAACTTTCCTGACGAGTGCATCTGCTCTTCTGTCCAATATCGATGATGATTGACGCCTAATGTCAAAAGTGTCAGACAATTGACAGATGCCATTGGCGTGATGAGGGCGCTGCGTTTCGTCACGAAAATCAAACGCATCCTACTATCATCACTTAATAGTTTAATGCATGGTTTTTATATGTTTATGTAACGGGTTAATGTTCAGTAAAAAAAATTACTGTAATAGCCACCATTATTAAGTGTATTCGACGACTGTGAAGTGCGTTTTCTCGCGTTTTTTCTATAACACTTTAATGACAAGTTAATAACAACACGTATATGTCTCATTATTTACCTAATAAGCTCATTGTCACCATGTCGTCATCGTCCCCATTGTCGCTTTATTTATGCCTGAAATGTAAGTTAAAGTCAAATGAAACGTCATCGTGAGATTTTGATTCAAAACGTGTTGTCTGGTTGTGTTTCGAATTTAATTTATGCTTAATTTAAGAAACTTAAATGCAATTTTTTTAAATCTAATTACATACATACAGCAGTGGAAAAAAATGTGTATACACCGCGGTAACGAAATACTTATGGCTCTCACGTATATGACTCTCATGTTTTTAGTTCTCAAACTACACGTTCGGATCATAACAATGTACTTCGCAGCCTTGGTGTATAGTAAAGTATTATCCGTTCAGAGCCAACAGTTAAATTCACTTGTTGTATAAATAACCATTAAACGTTAGTTACCCTTTTATTATTATTTTCAATTTAATTTAGATTTGCGTGAATAGTGGTTAGATGAAGAATATGACGTCACAGTTTAGATTTTTGAGTCTTCCATGATGAAAATTCTCGGTCTGGGTGAAAAGAGTACACGTGTCAATTCCCTAGTGGAACAGTGCCAACTCACTAAATACTCGATGCTTTATTTCGACGTTCACGAAGACATGTCTCATTAAAAAAATTCCTCGAACTACGAAAGACATTCAGCAAAATTTGTTTGAAGAAAAAATCATTCTGGAGGTGATTGAGGATAGCTAGGGCGGTTTAGTGCTTTTCGCTCTAGGGCGTAAAAATTACAAAAAAATTCGACTGAATTTATTTTTAATTATTTTTCTTTGACAACGATTTTAGGCATTTAAAACCATTAAATAAGAAAAAATACGATTCGAGAATCAATCCAAAATGTAAGATCATCTTACAGTTGTACTTGGCAGTTATTTCTTAGTTATTAACTATATACATATACAGGGTATCCCATCTAAAGCTGTGATTGAATATTACTGAAAAACGGTAAGTTGTATGAACAAGAATTTCGAATAGAAGTTGTCCAGTAAAGAAGGGGACATGTCGTGAAGATAGCGACTTCTAGCCAAATCGTCATTTTAGGGTCAATTTAAGGCCAACTTTTTTTTTCAAATTGCAACCCCGTATTTTTTTCAGGTCCTTGTAGATCTTCAAAAAACTGAATGTCTTTTATTTGGCCCATTTTGTTAATTAGACGTTCTGCTGCAGAGTTACCCTAGATTTTTGTCCAATTTTTGAGTTAGTCGAAATTACTGCAACTTTTTTCTAGAGGAGTTTTCAGTGCACATTCTGTTCAAAAAACTCATAACAATTCGTCTATTTAATTAAAAAAAAATTATTTTCTTAAGTTTCCCGAAATAATTTAAAATACTAATTTAAGAAATTTAGAGAAGCAAACATTTCTCAACTTTCGCTTGAAAAGGATTGTTTGCTATGCGCAACATTTCCCCGTTTATCAATTGACACGCATTTTCAATTCTCCTTTCCATGTTGTCTGCAGTTGTTGATACTCCTGCATAAACTTTGTCCTTTAAAAAAATTCAGAGGAAAAAGCTGGTGAGGTCAGATCGGGCGACCTAGGAGGCCACTTCACTGGATCGCCACGTTCAATCCATCGATCTGAATACATTCTGATCTGAATAATAAAAAAACCAGAGAAACAGGTGTGGAATAGGTTCAGAGTGAGGGGTGAGCTGTATGAAGACAATTGTGACAAAACGGGGGTAATTTTTTGTCTATGGTATCTAAGTAAAGGACGATGGTTTAAAGAAACCTTGGGTGGGGGTTCGAAATTGTACGAGTATCTGGGATCAATTCGTTCTCTACTCAAACATTTAATGGTGAATAGCAAATGGCTTAACCAACGTTCTACGTTTACGGTTCACCGCTTGCTGTGAGTTTCGTTTTTAATGATCACCCGTTATATCCATAATTAAGATAATTATGCTAAATTTAAACTACCTGAACATTAAGCTCGCTGTACTGTTTCAAGACATGCAAGGCCAAAATTCGTTGCAAGGAAAACGTCTCCGTAAATTCATCGTACCAATTTTATAGCCACCCTGTACAACACTCTTAAACAAGATGGAAATTCGTACCTGCCAAGTCAATCATCCAAAATCGAAGCTGTGGAATGGCGGCAGGCAGGCTGAAAACGTGAAAATAAAATATATTCTTTGATTCACGATATCACATCCAAAATAAAATCGCTGGTAAAGAATCCCATCAATAGTGACAAAGAATTATTTATTGGTGATGAAATCCCAGTAAAATGCCGGAATCGACACTATTGAAAACCGTAGTAAAACTTTAACTTGTCTTTTTGGTTTCAGCACAGTTCAGTCCCTCGTAAAATCAATATCTGTCGCACGTATCAGGTTTATAACAAATAAGGACGAATTGTCTACATCAATATCGAAGAATTTACTCGAAATCCCGAGTCCCGAAGCCTTTCATAAAAAATTCTATATTTTTTTGTAATAGAAAATTTCGCTCTTCGTCATTACTTATGTTAAGTTAGTGAAAACGTCATCCGACACAGCATGCGACCTTTGCGCATACGCGTAAGATACGGAGCATAAGGCGCTCTTATAGTCCGAAACACCTTGCCCTATTCTGATCCAATCATCAATACAATCCCATATAGTCGTAGACTATGCTGGATAATCTGAGACGAATCCTAGCAATCCAAAGCTATGGCATGTTTGAAGTGGATATTGCCATTGACTTCATTGATGGTCATGATGGCCCATGTCAATTTTTGCATTTTTTTCAATACTGCACATGAGCAGTGACCGGCGGGAAGTAGACACCTTACTGGGCGTTTTGAATTTGAATTCATCGGAAAATCTTGTGTGTGGTAAAATTTGGGCGATTCCTGCAAACTCAAAACGCACTTAAAATTTGTACATCTCATTTCGCACGGGGGAGAGAATCGAAAATTATCGAAATGGATTTTACGCACTGAGTTTGCGATAATGCGTGCAAGTTTTACCGAGAACGAAATTTTCTGATAAATTTAAATTCCACACGCACTCTCTGTCAGTCACTGCATACGCAAAACAGTGTTAAAAAATGAGTAACTAAGTGGCACCAGTTGCCTCCGGGCTCTAGAGCCATCCAGGACGTCTAATTCTAGGCGCGTACTTGGACATTTATTACGCCATAAATTATCTAAAATAACGCATAAAATGTTTGGTACGACCCTGGTTCCCACACAACTATGACCATCGCTTAAAATCGCCGGTCCGAGCAGTAAACCTCTCCTCTTAATTACCCATTACGTAAAGGACCCGACTCCTTTGATATAAAGCGATGGTGATCGGGTCCTGATAGACTGACATTAACAACTTTGCATTGGAGTTATTGTGCACTTTAGAGCTTAATAATTTGTTTCTTTTTCCTCAAAAGAAACATAACTTTGGAAAAATTGGTACAAAATCTCGAGCGAATCCTACGCTGCAGCCCGAATTCGTGTGGCCCAAAGCGGAGTCAGCAAGAAGCCTAACCCATGGGACCGCTGATTTAAAAATCATGTCGATCCGTGTCCCATAAAAGCCGGCATCCTGAACGGTACCAAATTAAACCTAAAAGAGTATCCACTATATTAAATTTATCGGTTTTAGGAGCTTCGGTACCAGCAATAAAGATAAGGGACCGATGATAGAAAGCAAAACCGCTCGCTGGGTGGCCTTGTTAAAACAATTCCTAAAATACCTGACACTAGTCGTCTTTACACATGCGTCTAGCATTCCGGGAGCTGGACTGGAATTGTTAATGGGCAGGTGAGTTTTATGGTTACAACCCTTTTTTGGTCCCTTTTTAACGATATCAATTTAAACGAATGATGGTTTCGTTCCCACATCGATGGCAATTATGTGGCTCTATAATCTATAATGTAGTGACCATATTGGAGAAGGACAGTTTCGGAATTTTGAATCTGACCATCGGCTAGCACAACTAAATATGCGAAGACTTTCGTTAATCCAAACATTAGTGTATCTCAATTATTTCCTAATGCTCATTCGAATTGCATACCTCCTCGAAATCGGACGGTTGCGGGTATTCTCTCCATGTCCATTATTATTTCTTTATCGACCAATTCTCGTAGGAAGGAATAAAGGGTCCTTAATCCTAACAGTGATGCTACTCGTCTGAGTGGTCCATCCACGTGCTCACACTGAGCATGAGTTATGACTTAAGTTACGTTTTGCTATACCCTCCTATATTACATAAACACTTAACGAACTTGTTTATGTGAGATCGCTGTCATTGTGACAGCAATGCATTTGTAATGGCCGTCAAAATTTACGAGACTTTAGGGCGACCAGGCGTAGCCCATGATGCTACAACTCGGCCTGAATCCCTTTGAGTTAAACTCAGTACACTTTTGTAACCAGTTGTAGAAGGCTTCTGATTTAAAACTCCGGCTCCATTGGGTTTTGAAAATACTCCTATAAGGGCATCTTTCAGGTCCTATTTTTCCAAACTCGCAGTCTTCTATGAAAAGAAACTTCTTTCTGTTTATTCCATCTTCGGTGTCATTTGCCTGCGGATAACGTTCCACGTGCCCGTAGTTTTAACTTCTGAAAATGGCAGTAGTAGTTGCGCAATACAGTTCCCTAGTCCCCTATGAAGCATTTGGTGACAAATCACCAAAAAAGACATATTGCGTTTAGGAAAATCTCGCTTTTCAGTTTTTTTTTTTTTTAATTAGAATTTTAGTAAAACCCAGTGGCAAATATGGCGTCTAGCTACTTACTAACTTACTTCCGTAGGCCCACCGTATGATAGTTCTTTTTTCAATTTGAATCGCGTTCGATTAATAAGGACAAATTTGCAAAGTGAAAATGCTGAAGAGAGTCTTGTCAATTTCCACCGAAATCGGGGGGATCTCCTCGAACCATGGATGACCTCCACGAACCTCATAGAACCTTGGCACGTGTTGCTGACAGAAAATTGAACGCTCCTCGCGCTCAATTTTCTGCGAACGGTATGTAGAGCACAATATTCAAGTAGTTGAAAATTTTGCTCTGCATTCCCCTACTCAGTTCTCTCGTCAGGCGTTTGATGATTTTGGCCTACCACTCCGGACAATCGACACACTGTACGTTCACACATCTCGCGTTTAAGAAAACCTTGCTTTTCTGTTCTTCTGATTTTTGTATTTTATTAAAACTTCGTAATATCTCTGGCACACTTTCACTAATATGCTTTCGAGTATGTTCGAACTCGATTTCCGTTTTCGAATCTTTTTCGATCTGAATCACGCCCGAGAACCTAGGAGAAGTTCATGAAATGAAAATGCTTAAGGATCTGTCGCGTTCCATGGAAGTCGTGGAGAACCCGCGGAACCGTGGAACACTGGGGATTCAGCAGGCCAATTCTATACATTAATAATTCTATTCGTTCGCACCACTTGTTACGCCGATGTCACTAGAATCGCTTTTGTGAATGAGCAGGGGTTCCTAGTGAAGTTCGCGGGAGTGGCTAGACAGGATGACTCAGTTAAAATTCACTGTCGAGAGGAGCTTTACAGCGACTTAGTCGCTCGTCCAAGTTGTCCTGTAAGGGCCGTTCAGCCCATGGTTTATTTTGCGGAATCTCCGTCGGAGCTTTCGGTAAATGACGATATTTCTTGGACACGTCGGGTTTTTGTACCTTTTACGCGTCGACAACGAGATTTTTCCTACAACCGGAATCCGAATATTAAACCAAGCACCATTGGCACCAAGAACCCATATCGTTAAGAAGCTAATAATCTCGCGTTTTCCTGATATTTCAATAGAAGTTTTTGCCGTTTGAACAAGGGTTAAGTCGGAATGTCTTTTGTAATGTTGTAAAAGATTACCTCAGCTATTTCAACCCGAAACCTCCCCCAGTTACAATCAAACGCACTATGCGTAATTCGCATATCGAATCGCATTTGGAGCGTTTTCTTTGCATTGCAGGCATAGAAATAGATCAGGGCTCCCCAGCTCGTGTATTTGCAGACACCTGCTTTATTTGATATTTAATTATGTGTGGAAAACGACCCAGCATAAAAGAGGATTAATAAAACGAGATTAACAAGTGACCCCTATGCATATGGCAAGGGAGACACTCCTTGCAATCTGAAAAAGCAGAGGGACTGTCTGACGCATTATTCATTTGATTTTTTGCAAAATTTACGTCAAATTTTTTTATGAGTTGAAAAATGTGTAATTTTGCTTTCGATTTTTCTGAAGCAAATAAATTCACATTTGGAGGCATCAACGAAGTCAGCAGAAGGTTCAACTTTTATAAATTTCTCTTTCTTTGCTTTTTCTATTTTTTTCCAAATTTTACATTGTTTTTTTTTTTTTATTTGATTCAAAATAACTTCATTACACCTACGAAAGTAAAATAATACATAGTGCGCCGAAAGACATTAATTCCGGCTGACATATATTAAAATTCCGCGCCACCCTTGCAGGGTTTTAATCATGGGCAAGTGGTCACCCCAACTAATAAATGTTCAAACAGTTTAATATGCTGTTGGGGAAGCCAACTTCAGGGTCTAAGAGGGGGCGACTGCTCTTTGTCCTACTCGAGATGACTTTTAATATCACCCTACATGCGAGGGTTACATTCACCTTTATTGTTTTATTTGTTTAGCATTCGACTCTTCCCTTAGACCAATATGTGAGGTGCTGCTTCCTGTAGGAATAACATATAAAAGAGCCGTCGGGTTTCCCTTAAAGTTCGATTGCAAATAACATCCCAAAACCAAAGTGAATGGTACAAAATTTTGGTTGCCGGACTTCACCAATAGAATTTTGAAAACAAAGTGTGACGTTTAACATAAAGGTCTCAAAGCTAAGTACCGAGTGGTCCGTCCTCCCATCTATGGAAACAACCTCCTACAGTAATAATAGTTAACCAGGCGGTGCAGGAGTAGCCGTTTGCTCAGCTACCCCACCTGAAGACCCAGGAATTTTTAGTCAAGTTGGAACAACTGTAAGATTCCAGTGATAAGAAACCGAAGAAATGGACGACGCAGAAACTCGAAGAATGGAGAGTGAAGAAAAGAAAGAACCCTAAAAACGGGATGAGGAAAGTATTAGGTTCTTCTCCATAGGGAGTAAAAGTGGTGCGTTCTCTGGAAGATTCTTTACTCAAAAATTTCTTCCTTTCTGATAATGAGGAATGTGGCGGTGTTTGTGGAACGAGAACCGTTTCCAGTAAATTACAGAGGCAATGAAGACCAAACTAAGTTTTCCTTGTAGCAATCTTGGTAATGTTTCCTAATGGCGAAAGATTCAATTAATCAATCCATGAAGTAGATAATCTCTTGAGAATCAAGTTCGATTGTTCGTTCTCTTTGTGCGTTTAGATACTTTGATCGCTGGAGATGACTTGAGAAAATCGGCCTAGGTTCACCAGCGCCATATTCAATTTTCCGCCCTCGTCGTACGTACGCGCAGACACTAAAAATGTGATAAATATGTGAATCTGTTATTGAGTGAATGTGGACCTTTGGAAAATTTCTTGGATAAAAACAGTCGTTCAATATTAAGCTTAAAAATGTGGTCCTTTCAATTCAGCCGAAATATCCCGAATAAAAACGCAATCAGTAGTAATTACTACAAGAGCGGAGTGGTACTTGTAGCCGATACAGAATCGTTTTTCATTCGGGGCGCATCATTTATTAAAACGATTACTGGGAACTCGCGGAAAAAAGCTCAATTTCGCAAAAGGGCTTTGATAAAATCTCGCAGGTCTGTAATGAGCTCTGCTATATGATATACCGATGGCAAAAACGCCAACAAAACTGGTATAAAATTCTTGCACATAGAAAAAGAAATGGTAGAGCCTCCGCTGCTGATGGAATAAATGGTCATCAGCATGTCGGGGCGGCCGCAGCTTTTATAAACACTTTGCGGGGCCATAAATATACCGCTTTTATTTCGGCCCTTTATCAGGGCCGCATTTTGGTCATTAAATTTATCGTTCGTAATGGATAAATCTCTGACACTGCAATTCTATAGGGTCTCCGTTCCTTCTTAGAATTTTATCACCTTTTGTGCTCGGCTCCCTGCTCCCTCTCCATAATAATCGTCAAATATTGCCTTCCTCATCAATTCATTTAATGTTATATTAGATCTTTAAATAGTGAGGGTTTATTTCAATAAGAGGAATCAAATATTACACGCGCGTTTGGTTTTCAATATGCTTTGAATCTGAAATGGGAGTGAAGAAGCGCATAGACCAACTGCACCACGCACGAGGAATCACCACGCGCAACAAATTGTTTATAAACTTTCAGCGAAATTAACACCCTCGATGAACGTCATTGAATAGCTATGCTAATTATGCTTAGTTCACTAACAAAATTAATGGTTCACATCGAACTGTTTCGAATGAGATATTCAGATCGTCTCCGTAATCGTTTTGGTGTCTCCAATCTGCGATCCCGAACCGGGGCATCAAGTTGCTTGGAGGGTTATCATTGCAATTTATATCAGATTAGGGTGGAGCATCAGATAATGCAGAAACCCTTGACAGTGCCATCACCCGAGCTCTAATAAGTTTGACAAATAGATGTTTGTTATTAGTTCTTCGACCCCTTTTTGATCGCCTCGCTGGCTCGCCTGGCCGGTTAATCTCATTTAATCTGCTCGGTTTTTCTGCCAATAAACCGATAAGTGTTTTGATGTTACACACGAGTGTTCTCTTGATGCCAATATTACCAAAAGCAACTAATAGTTGTTAATAAAACGAGTAGCTACGTTCGATCAGGAATTAACCATTTTCACAATTTTCAGGAATAAAATGACAGTTTTCGCAATCGAAATAGGTGGCAAAACGGATTACATTTCCCAACTGGTTGTGAAACGAAAGTAGGCACGCATTCGGAACAGAAAGGACTCTGAGAGTTTCTCCTGAAATCATTGGAGGACGCTCATCGTGGATGCTTTTATTTTTAAATATCGTTCAGGACGAGGGATACGGGGGTAAAAGGAGAAATTCTGGTTACGTCAATTGGGAAGGGTGACGGGGGGATGCACACGAAAAGAGGAAAAGTGCCGTGCCACATTGCAACATTTCAACCCGTTGCACTTGGTAGCTGCGGTCACTTCAGAACCAGCCTTTTAACGTCATTTAGCAGCTTAGATCTGGGGACATGTTTGGGGGGATTTTTGTTCCTAGTAACATTTTCGAATAAGTAAAATAATAATATACGAGGACAGTCCCAGAAGTACCTGACCTGACATGTAGATGGCCATATTTTTTTGGTAAAAATGTTCCTATATTACAAAGGCCTAATGTTAGAACACTTACGTGTAAAATCCTATGGTGTCACTTTGATTTGCATTTGTGTCTGGTGTCGTTTTTAGTGACTGTTTTTAGAGGTTGTGTGAATACGGAAAAAATGTCCATCGATACGTGATTCAATGCTTCCATTTGAAAGGTCTATCGAACACTAAAGCGGAATGGGATCCTATTCTGGAGGAATCCGATTCTCGCCCATCTTATTCGCCCAATTTAGCCCTCACAAAGTACTTTCCACTTCCAGACCCATTTTCCATCGGGTCATTTTTTCATGGAAAATTTCGAGAAGGAAATTTGGCCATAATAAAGAGGTAGAGTCCGACGTTGATGCCTATTTTGAAAAATTCGAAGATTCTTACTTTGAACAGTGTATAGAACATGGCCGCGAAAAGAGTTTCGATCTCAAAGGAGTGAATATTGAGAAATAATGTAATATTTTCTTCTTTCTTTTTTTTTTTGACTATCCTCGTATATTAAACTAAAAGCCAGACGAAGTGAGAGCCAAAAATTTGCTGAATTTCGGCTAAATATTGCTTCAGATGTCTTTGCCGATTTGAATTTCCAGCCCAAGATGGGATGCATGGTAGTTAATTTATGCACAATGGGCGTGCGAATTTTAGAACCGCGAACCATTTCAAATTTTTAACGAACCATTTGGAATATTTGAGGGTGCTTAAAACTTTTTTTTAGACCCTGAGTGAATTTTCCTTTGTGAGGTTTTTCCTTTGAGAGAAGAAGGAAGAGCTTTCCCCTGAAAAGATGTGTTTGAATTTTTCTTCATGCAGTGCTTCGCTACAGAAATATGTATCTCCATTTGATGCAATTCAGCTTTCCTTACAAAATGTGCCATATTTTAATTAAACATTAACAAACACCGGCAAAGTGCGACAAGGGATCATTTCAGGAACGATAATGAATACCATGGGCGTGTCAAAAGGAGTTTATGGGATTTTGAGCTTTACCGATGAAAAAGTGCCCGAACTGTAATTAAAGCGATTATCACAAAATCAGACTTGTTCAAAAGTGGCCGTTCATATGTAATAGATTGACGTATTAAGTAGGGTGTATGTTAGAGGTTGATCCGAAAAGTTTGATAATAGAGATAAGCCATTTAAAATATCTTTGTCGATAATCCACCGCTAGCTGAAGAACAAGAGAAAGAGCTTGTGATGAAGGAAGACCCAAACGCTACCTCAGGTGATCAGCTTTTTTTTACATTTAGGGAAGGAAAACCTTCATAAGCCCAACCGCCTAGAAATATGCCACTAGACATAGAAAACAAAACCTCCAGTAACCATTCTTTTACTTAAACACTTTATGATACGAAAGTTCATCATTAAAACATTCAAGAACTGGAAGTGTTAAAACAATAATGTTGATAATGAGTCGGTCCTCCTCGATTTCGAAAACACTTCTTAACTCATCCAGACGTCGACCTTATGAGAAAATCGATGTCCCCCTGACCGGTTTCATGTCATATTATCTGCACAGAATTGCAAATAATCGCTAAGATTTATGCGGAATGGGATGCATTTTGCCATATTTTATCTACAACGTCCTAAGTGTTTTCAATAGATGCTAAATCCGGAGATCTAGGGGGCCAAGGTAAGAAATTGGCCTCATTTTGTTGATAGTCGTCCAACGTGTTTCTGGCCGCATTTGGACGTGCATTTTCTTAGCGGAAAACTATATTAAGAAGGGCCTTAAGGTAAGATAGAAAAATAGTGATATCACAGGTGATTGCATGTTCCCATTTTACACTTAATTTCCTGCGATATTGGACGGCTATCACTTTCGAGACAAATTGGATTTGAACATAGAAAAGTAATCGCTCGGCATCCCGACGGATGCATCACGCTGCCCATAACTGGAAATGCGAAATTGACAAAGAGAGACACGGGAAATGGTAATAGAATGCATATTTGTTTATTCTAGAAGGAGAAATGTTAATGGAGGTCTCCAAGTAATTTTTTTAATGTAAAAACTAACTTGGAAGAGCGTCAGAAGAGCGAAAGGTGTGGGTGCATCTGCCGATGATCAAACACTAGCCCTCCTGGTAAGGTGAAAGAGGGAGATCGTAAGGAAGTGAAAACTAATCTAGGACACGTGTAACGAGTGTAAAAATAAGATGAGAATAAATAGAAAAAATACGTTTGAAGAATATAATTAAAAGATTAGACATGAGGTGCTTTGTTCTACGTTTGCGAAGTGTGGGAAATGGCACTATGGAAAAAAATTGATGGAGCATTAGGAAATGAGGAATTATCCCCTATACTCTTTGATGACTAACGAATCGTGATTGTGATTGAGGGATCGAGTCATGATGCCTTGCAGAGAATTTGCAGATGTAAACTCCAGGCAACAAGGCAAGTCTTTATTCGTTCCTACTAGGAGTATGTGGACAAAAGGAACATAATGAGGAAGAGGAAGTTAGAATTCTGCTGCCCGGCAACATGCTAGAAACAAAGCTGACAGGTATGTCTAGGAGAGAAAATACTAACACAGATAAAGAAGGGGGGCATTCGTGAAAGGCCTTTTATTGTCGCGTGTGACAATAGGCTTATCCATGATACGAGTTTCCATAAAGTAGGAGAACTACCTGCAGAAATTGAGACGATAGAGGACAACGATGTGGTTTAGGGCAGGAAGGGAGGGATTGCGACGGAACCAAAAAGCCCAAACCTGGGAGAAAGAGGGGGAGGGAAGAAAAATACGTAAATGAAATATGAATATATTTCTAGTACGTTCTGGATGGGATAAACAACGATCATATTGACCATGGTAGGGATTAAAGGTGATTTGCTCTCATGAGCAATTAGTCCCCCATATTATTATTACGCCAATCGTCCGATGCAAATTTCAAGAGGAAAATCGCACTCATCTTTCACCCCGTTGCCTGCCGAATCTAACTCTCTCCAACTATGACGCATCACCAAACAGAATCAGCATCCGATTTCGAATTCTATTACGACCTTCCTCCGTTCAGATTTGTTAGATATACGACTGCACCAAATCAAAAGAAAAATTCAATTTTATCCGGCGGTAAATGGTAGGCGGTATTCTAGTAGGTCTCACATGTTCCAAAAATCACTGGTCTGCAAGTGCCCTTTCGGCGCGGCATTTTTGTTAAGATACTTTCGAAATATTTTTGCAGTATTTGGCGTAATTTGAAATTTTTCATTTGCTATAATTTAGCGAAAATTTTATGCTTCTATTTATATTTATTCATATTTTTATGTTCATTGAAACGTTCATATTGAAGAATGAATTTTGTTGATGCTACCTGATCGTGCAGGTACATATAATAGTTGTACAAAAAGAAACTGAGCAACGAAGTTATATGCAATAAAAAAACATACTTAGACATGTTCAATCCGCCTGCAATTGTAAGCAGGTGTTGTTTATTTATGACTTTTTATATGATAAAAGTTTCAGTTGTTCAGGAGCTGTAGTTCAGTGCACAAAACATAAATGGAGACATGGACATTTCCAAGCAATATTTGAGAATATCAATGTTGTTCTGGTTGAAACTGAAAAAAAATGCTGCTGAAACAACAGAAATGGTTGATGCGGCTTGGGGAGATGATTCTCTTGGTGCTTCAACTGTTAGGAGATGGTTTAAGAAGGTTCGTGAGGAAAACTTTTGTCTTGAGGACGATCCACGTGCGGGTGTCGAAAAAAAGTTTCAAGACGAAGAACTGCAAACTTTACCGGATGAAAATCCATGCCAAACTGAAAGACAGCTTGCAGAGCAGTTAGGAGTAACTCAACAAGCAGTTTCAGTTCGATTGCATGGGATGGGAAAAATTCAAAAAGCAGGAAAATGGGTTCCTCATGAGCTAACCGAAGACGATAAAAATCGAAGAGTTGACATCTGCACGAACTTGCTTTCTCGGTATAAAAAAAAGAATTTTCTGCATAATATTATTACGGGAGATGAAAAGTGGATTTTGTATGACAATCCTAAGCGCAGAAAAACGTGGGTCGACCCAGGCCAGCCATCCACAAAACCAAACATTCATGCCAAGAAAATCTTACTGTGTGTCTGGTGGGATTGTAAAGGAGTCGTTTACTATGAGCTTCTGGAACCCGGTCAAACTGTTGCGGCTGACCGTTATCAGGCCCAGATGATCAAATTAAGCGATGCTCTGGAGGGAAAAAGACCATTTACGGGCCAAGTGATAATGCTCGTCCGCATGCAGCTAAACCGACCCAGGAACTCATCTTCTCGTTAGGCTGGGAAATACTTCATGCATGCGGCGTATTCTCCAGACTTGGCTCCTTCCGACTTCCACTTGTTCAGATCCGTGCAGTCTCATTTAGCTGACCAACGATTCTTTAACGTTGAAGATATTCGAAAATGGCTCGATAACTACTTTTCGTCGAAAAAACTAAGTTTCTATCACGAGGGCATCCATCATCTACCCAGTAAATGGCAAAAGACCATAGACAGTTATGGATATTACTTTGATTACTCATATTTTCAATAACTGTGTTTTTGATGAAGATTAATTTCACCAAAAAATGCTCAGTTTCTTCTTGTACACCTATTATTCGGAAACGTCCTCATTAGGAGAAACCAAAGGGTCCGGACTAATTTGTCTTTCTTGTAAAATAAGGTTCGTCCTGCTGCCGGTTTGCGTCGATAATTCGATAACGGCTCTTCGACGAATTTCCGATTTAGGCCCGACCTAACTGCAGCTGAGCGATCTGTTACCTTTTCGTACAAAACCACTTGCTATTTTTGACAATTCCATTCGTTTTATCGAATTCTCTCTCTATTCGACTTCCCAGTTCTAAGCAGACAGTGAATCCGCAACTGCAACATATATGGAACATTTTTGACCCAAATAGTTGGGATCCCTCTCAAACAGTTCGAGAATTTAGACGACTACACGGAGGATTTCAATCAATGCAGCAACAAAATGGACTGGTCCACGTTTTATACCCGCATACATCCGACTTAAAATTGTCTATGATCAAAATGAAATTCTTACAGTAGTCAAAAAATGAGGGGCATCCCAGGAATGCAGGTCGATCCACGCCATTCGAGGCCTTATGGCGTACTGCTTTAGAGGAAGCCGCCTTCTCTTCAGCGCACACCGACAAAGCCCTAAAGATACTACAAGGATTTTGTTTTACTGTCGGCAGAGGCGTACTTGAGAGGATTTTCGGAAAATAGCGATTGAAAAAATATTAAACTAAAAAATAAACTGTAAAAACGAAGTACCTCTCGCTGTTTCTTTTTTACCAGCACGAGGATAGCCCCGGGAGGGCCCCGCTTCACGCTTAAAGGGAAAAAAATTGGAAAATGTTACATTATTTGTTGACATAGTTTCCTTTGAGATCGACACACTTCTCCCAGCGATGTTAGACGGTCGCCCCCTTCAGGAGCTTCAAATGCTTCGAAATAAGCGTCATCTGCGAGCCCCACCTCATCGTTGTCCGCGAAGCTCTTTCCCCTGAGCCTTTTTTTTCAGGCTCGGAAGTATTATAGGAAATAATCTGAGGGGGTCAAATCTGGCGAATAGGTGGGCGAGGAAAAAATTCGAAATTAAGTTTATCGATTTCGGCCATCGCCATGACGAAAATGTGCATTGGTGCATTGGTTTAATGGAACAAGACTTTATTCTTCTCGCAATAAGACGTTTTTTTCTGTTCCGTCGCTCCAGCATTGCAATAAATTCGTATAATATTTTCCGTTTATTATTTTGCCTTTAGGAAGATAATTAATAAAAAAATATTAATAGTTACTTATGAAAAACTAACGCCATCATTTTTCCTACGGATGCCCTTTCGGAGCCGATTCTCCCCTTTGAGCCCCTCGCTTTGACTTCTCTTTCGTCGTAACTGGGAAATGTCGGCCCCACGTTTAATCCACGGTTTTGGATCGCCGGAAAAACTCGAGCCTTTATTACTACGAAACATTGCCAAACCCTCCCTTGAAACGTCCTCACAGTTTTCTTCAATTGTGAGTAATGGCGGCAGCCATCTTGCGCACAGCTTCCTCCCATCTAATCGTTCAGTCAAAATGCGATGTCCAGTACTATTTTAAATGTCTGTCTTCTAGTACGGCTTCATGGGGTTTTACCGCAATTTCTGGAGAGGTCAGATCTGGAGCGTCATCGGGTCGACCACTGCGGAGTTCGTCCTGGCAGCTGCTGCGACTGCGTTCCACCTCTGCCACCTAATATTTTGGAGTTGTTCGCCAAGGACTCGATTCCTTCAGAGTGGAATCTGACTCCCCTTTGATGTTGGACGGGCCAAGACGTTTCAAGTGAAAGTATTGAATCACGTATCGATGACTAATTTTTTTAAATCTGTAAGAGCGGTCACTGAAAACGGCTCCAAAGCAGACGTGAATCAACGCAACGCAGCCTCAAATCTTCAACATAAGCTTTTTGAGGTTAAGTCTTTGTGATGTAGCCACATTTTTGGTTAGAAAACCGCCATCTCTATGTCAGGTTGAGCACTTGTGGGACTATCCCTGGAGCACAGTCGGTGGTATATCTGAAGAGGTGCTCCTTGGTGGATCTTTCTGGCCGGGACATGGAGCAAGGTTTTCCATTATCAGATCCACAGCGGGACTCTCTATGTTTTCAACATTTTTTTTTCTCAACAGATGTTTCCTTCTTACGGTCGTTTCCCCGTGCGATCTTCAGCAGCTTTCTCTGATTTCACGCTGTCAGCTTTCATGTCAATATTCGATCTATTTGACAACTCCTATTACTCTAACTTGTAATTTGGTCTATTTACACGTGTCCTAAGCTGGGAATCATGTTGTCAAATTGTAGGCAATGTTTGGTGACAGGCTATCAGCCAGCGGTGATATATTCACTGTTTAAAATTCAGTTTCGGCACAAAAGGGAGCCCAAAACGTCGGCAAATTCTCGTTTGGCGAATACGTAATGCGATTCGTCGGTACTTGTTAGGCTTTTTTCCAAGACAAAAGAGAAAAGGACGGCCGCTCCACTCGTCCACCGATATAATTGAGTTCTTGAAATTGTTACAATCAGCGGAAAAAATCGAAGCTCTTTGATTTTAAGATCGATGGGCGTGTCGCCCGCTGAAAATTTGAAGGCTCCTGTTGATGTATTACACTGTTGCCTCAAAAAATTTTAATTGACATTCAAAAGAGGATAATCACTGCAGAGAGAACGCATCATAAGCGCTATCTGTAACGGTTGGATCGTCATAAAAGCCTGTAAATGTTTCTCGCAATATCAAGAAAGCAAAAGGACACTTACATCGGTTACATCCTTCATTTTCGGAATCACTAGAAGTTTTCAAAAGGCGGTAGATAATCTCTGAAAGCTGAGGACATCAGTGTCGCGATAACTTGATTACTGCTAAAGGGCACTCGCGGCTTTGACTCAGCAGCAGCCGCTTCGGGCGTCTCCCACTGGGTCTGCGCCCATAAGTCACACCGGCAGGAGCCGTCCATGTCCAACAGGATATTAATATGCACCTAATGTGCCGCTCACATCCTACCTACAAAAGACTCCACGGTATCGTGTGTTTATACCTCCTTTATTTGCTTTTCGCAAAACGTAAATTACGAGGGTTAGGAGAACGCTTCTGGGCCATTCTCTCAAAAGTTTTACCTTTGGGTATTTTGAGTCGACCCACCTTTAGAAAATCCGCATGGGCATTTTTCCGGGTGAAGTTATCTTTCTGGAACCACCCGGCTCATCATGGAAGACGCCCAGGGGGTCGCGTTAAATTATGGAGTTGAGTCGAACTGCATAGTATCTTATGACTTTAAGGGCTGAATCTCTGACGAATTCTAAGATAAAAAGTTTGTATTAACGTGGGTCTGCGACGGTTTAGGTCTCGCCGTACAGGGTGCGCAAATAAAAATGTAAATTTAATTTTTTTAACATATTATTTTTGGACAGTAACGCGGCCCTTTGATGATATTTTGCGTGCCGCATTTAAATGCTTATCCAGGATTTTCTAGAGCACCGCATATTGTTATGTATACCTTCACATAAATAAATTTTCTATGGCTCGCCATATGTCGTTTCGGAATAAAAAAATTATGAACGAGGAAAGGCACTTTCAGGGTTTTTCGCTAAAAGGAGTTTTTCTGAAAAAGAGAAAAGACTTTCGAATTTTAATTTTTGTTTTAAAAATTATAAAGTACTCTCCGCAATTTACGTCTAAAGTGGCGGTGCACAAGAAGACAATACACTTTTTCCCATCGCAGCAAAGTGAGAAAAACACTGATTTTTTTTATCATCGCCAGTTTATCAGTATTTAAAAAATGTATATAATATTAATTTTTGAAAATTTTGAATTCTCTTGAAAACACTCCAATTTACCAAAACTCATTACACACATAGCTCAGCTACGCACTTACAATGCTCAAGCGACAAGACAAACTTATGAAGCGCGCTTTCGCCATCGAGTGTCCTGAAACGTCCCGACCTTCACCAATGTTCACTCAGAACCTTTTGAAGTTGGCAGTTCCAAAGGAACAACACATACCTCACAAACCTCAGCATTTTGTCGACGTTTTAGGCGAAATGTAAATTCGTTTATCTCTAAGAGCCTTAAAAGTGGCCATCAAGCGCAGGTGTAGCCGGAGCTGCCCTTGAATATTCTGAAGTTCAGTCACAATCGCCAGACCTCAATTAACGAAGGAAGAGCATCCTCGCGAATTGAGCGAAAATCATCAGAAAAATTTGTAATATCTCAGAGAAGTCGTGTGCTTTTTACAAATCATGGAACTTCCACCACCACCACCACCAGGGAGCGCCCGTGAGTCGGCATTCGTTTTGGTAAAATTCAGTCCAAGCCTTAATGACGGAGAATACCATCCAGCGCTCTTCCAAAAAAGTTTAAATTCAGGACGTATCACAGTCGCAACTTGGACACAAAGACATGAAGGGGTCAAATACCGAAATGAAGAAAAACCATATGAATTTGAAAACTGGTTCAAAGAGGGCTTTGTCCAAATCTGTGCTGACCACATTGCACGCGAGTTTAATCAACCGACACTCTAAGACCAGTCGAACCGAATTTGGTGTGATTATGGCGGCCAATGAGAAAACTTGTCACAGGTAATTAGTGGAAAGTATCCGACTTACGGCCGGAAACCAAACGATGCTACAAGTAAGTGAAATGCCTCGAATGAAAACCGGGGAATCACAGATTATTTGATTCTTGAGGAAGACTTTGTCGAGACCAAAGACTCGGGGAAAGGTGATGGACGTACAAACAAGAAGTCTGTAAGAGAATTATGGAAAACGCTGGAATGATTATTTCATACCATTAATGTTTCTGAAAAAAATCTATTTGCTGTTCCGGAATGGATGGTTGGTTGGGATCTGGAAATATTTTATCAACAAGAGGCCCCGGAACAGGTTCAGAGGGTAAATGAGGCTCAATTGAGCTCAAACTGGAAATCGTCATGCTATTGATTCGATAGACTATTTTCGGAACTAACAAGAAGTCTACGGAAATTACCGTAAATAGGCAGTAGACCAGAAAACACCAAATGATAAGTAACAAGCAGTTTTCGATAGCTTCGAACTGAACCATCACAAATCGAGATTACTGACTTCTGGGCTTCTTGGAGGTGCTAAATCTTTTCCATAACGCTCCATGAGACGACACAATCAAAACCTACGAACAACAATGGGGTTTCACGGGATTAAGTAAAGGTGACCTGAAGGTGAAGGAGTGATTTGTTGTGATGCTCCTTATTGCTGGGTGCCTACGTACAAACAGGCCAAGATTTACAAAGTACGTCTGGCAATGCAGAGATGAGGGAGGAGACACTTCTCTGTTTAAAGTAATATTTTTTACTATTCTCCAAATCTAAAACTCACAGGTAACAAAAGAATCAAAGCAACGCAGAAATATTGAAATACTTTTAGGACTGATTTGGTATATGTGTGTGCAATATTGATGTAGATGAAGTTGGAGCTAACTCCGGGCCAGTCAGGGGTTGCCTGAAACAGCCAAGTTGGTCAAGCAGGTCCTGCAGGTTAAAATCGCGAAAAAGTGCCATTAAAGCTTATCGAAACGTTCTTCTGTGAAAAATCCAGGAAATTTCCCTTCGAGTCTGTTCCAAGTATTCCAGATTCCAGATAGGTCCCCCTACCGATAATGTAAGAAAATTCCCAGCGAACACAACCTCCGATTTCGAAGGTTGTTCCAACCACTCCACTGATATTTTCTGGTGTTATGGTACACATTTCTTGGCGTTTGATCCGGGAAATCTAATGTCTCCAGGACACGCCGCAGGGGCGGGCCCCTGTCCTCATTTGTCGTTGAGGTTACCGATCTCCTCGGAGCGGAGCTTCAATGCTTGAAATATTAGCCAGGTTATTCCATCCAGAGCCTCGCTCAGTGGATGATTTGTATGGATCGATTGACGCAAGGGAGTTGAGGGGTGTGCGAGAGGGTTCCAGCGCTTTCATTCAAGACGGTGCTGGTAACATGACTGAACCGAATAACAGAGGAACCTCCTCTCGCACATCGAAAGACATGTGGGAGAATCGCCCCAAGACATTGTTTATTTTCCTTTTGGCAAGCGTAAATTACAGAAGTTAACAGATATTTATTACCCGCGCGGCGATACAATGCTGAATAATTTATAAGGTGAGATCTGACAAACACAAATTTTAAAAACGCTCAGAATGTTCCTATTTACCTACTCGATGTTTCCCGCTGAATCCTGTTTAATCATCTTCAAGATGTATGAGGACATTAGCGGATTGTTATTTTTTCTTCGCATTTCGAAGAGGGTACTTTACACCAACGGAAGGCCCATTTTATTTGCATATGTAAGCTTCTTGTAGTGATCTTCTCGAGTTCTGTTATTCGGGCTGACGGTAACGGCATCCTTTTATTACTCTTTAAATTTATAGTTCAGGTTCTTGTAAATGTGATAAAATGCACAATAATTTCTCTAGGTCGTCTCTGGCCTCTCTCAGATTTTTCCAAAACAAATTATCTCTTGCCTCCATTGCCTGCCGTTTTTTTTGTAAGAATGCGACCGCTCAGCACGCTCGGTTTGGTTCGGTAGAACGCAAATACAGTGAAACTGCCACAAGTCGAACGTGTATAACTCGGACATTTCTATAGCTCTAACTGGTTCGTAGGCCCTTGCCCTTCAATGTCATTTCTTACCTGCAACTCGAACTTCCAAAAGTCGAAAATCTCTATAACTCGAAACAAATTAGATGCGCAACAACCCAAAAACTTCCACGATTCGAATTTTAAAGAGTAAAATTTTTTATTAACATTAGGAATCTTATTAACACGAACATAACACAAAAACCCGAAACGAATGACTTAAAAACAGTCCTGGTTAACAAGAGCTCAAAACATACAAAGACAAACGCTACTTGAAGACTCCCGAAATACTGGCAAGTATCCTTCTGGAGGCTTAGTAATGGTGTATGTAGTACTTGGTGTGGCCACCTTTAGCGTCCATGCCTGCTCTCAGTCTTCGTGACACAGAAGAAACTAACTGTTCCAAATGATCAAGTGGTGTTTTTTCCCATTCCTTTTTCAGACCCTCTTGCAGTTCTTTAAGTTTGACACCGTCTTCTCACGAACTTTCTTGTCCAAATACTCCCCCAGGCGCTCAACGGGATTCAGGTCTGGAGAGTGGGGCGGCGTTTCGATCACTTTTGGGCAGTTGTACGAGAGCCATTCTCGCTTTATGCTTGGGATCATCGTCCTGGTAGAATCGAAATCTGTCCGAGATCCATAATTTTTCTGCTCTGGGTCGGAGATTCTTTTTCGGAATATCAATGTACATTGCAGCATCCACATTCCCGGTAGTAAAGTGCGATGCGTCTACGCCATTCGCCATAAAACATCCCCAGACCTTGATGTTACCACCGCCATGTTCTACTGATGCGGTCAAGTTTTTGCCGTCTAGTGCCGTATTGGGTTTGCGACATACTTTTACTTTCCCTTAGGTCAAACTTGGACTCACGAGTGAAAATGACATCGTCCCGAAAAGTTTCCGACTCAAGCTGATTGCAAAATTTAGCCGCTTTTCCTTGCTCACTGCACTAAGGTAGGGTTTCCGTCGAGCAGAACCGAAAAGTACTTTTATCGCCCTAGGAAGAGTTACAGCTGAAATGTTTACTCCTTTTCTCTGCGATAACTCTGTAGCTAATTTGGGTGCACTCTTTCTTGGATTTATTTCTATTTCCCTCTTAGTCCGACGTTCATCGACTTCGGTCAACTTTTCCTGTTGACCTTTCACGAGGAATCGGTTGGATGCGATTTTCCGTTTGAAAGCGACGTGCGACTGCGCAAACGGTGGCCCGTCCCACATTTGATCATTCCGCTATTTGACCACCCGATAAATCTTCATCTTGGTTCGTAATCACGAGTTTACGCGCTGCAAGGGGGGCAAGTTTGCGCGACATTTCTGAACTGGCACGTATATACCGAAACCTTTCCGAATCTCGATGAAAATTACAGCGATTCCTAGCTAAATCATCCCAGTTGCACCGGCGGAAACGAGTTGTGACACGTAGGTACCCACGGCTCACGTGCGAGCTCTAACATTGTCGGCGCGTGCGCAGATCGATGCAACGCACCGTTGTGCTGCAGCTTCACGTGTTCCACGCTAAATTCGAATCCAAAAAATCGATTTTGCTCAAATTTCGAGGATTCGGACTTTGACGTTGCCTCTGTAATTTGAGAACTAAAGCGACGCAGCATATCAAAGAATCATCGAGATATGGGCCGTTGAAGGACCTGCTGCGGGTTCAAAGATTAGTGCGGCTCGCTGTACGTTCTTGGCGATCTTCGTGTTAATAACACTTTCATTTACAAATTAAACGTTCGTTTTTTCTTTAACTCGAAATTTCCAAACCCGAGCGGATTTCGGCGGCCCCTGAAATTCGAGCTGCGGAAGCTCCACCGTAGCTCCGTTTCCAAAAGAGAAACGTAACGTTCAAACGCAAATTGCACGGACGACGCGCCCGTCTACTTGGATTTTATCTAACGTTTAATCATCAGAAGCATATCTCTGTAAACGTTATTTTAAATTACAAAACTATCATCATACTTGTGTAAGTAGCATTCAGAATGATGGGCTTGATATCAATCGCAATCATAAAATTCTGGCGCCATTCGTATAATGTGCTCGCTGGTCAATTCTCTGTCGTATTTTAATTAAATAAGAATCCCCATCTGAGCACACTGAAAAAGAGATAGCATGCTTAGAATGCCGCTTAAAATGCACGAAATTAGCAAGAAAATTGTTATAAACGATCGGTTAAAAGATCGTTTCATTTTAAAATCACTTAAAAGGCAATCGCGTTGATTCTACCTGTGTGGCATTTCGAAATTTGTCTCCGAGTATTTTGCTCTTTATTGGTGTTTTGACGAAGTTAATATCTTTTTTAAGGTTTATTCCGGTTATCAAATCCAGCCTTAATCGGAAAAGTAAGTGAATCCGCCTGTTTGTCGTTTTATGGTAACCTGAAAATGAACGTTTAAGCAGATATGGGCTCTAGCTGGGTTTATGGCGGCTTTGTGTTGACCCGCCGGCGCATAACCCCATGCGTAATATTGGCAAAGTAATTATGCATTTTATAGGGGTATTAATATTTAAATAACCTCGTACCAGCGGGTTTACGATAAATATTCAATGGGAAATTTGCCTTTAATTACAATAAATTAGAGTTTATATTGTTTTATGACCTCTCACTGCAAGGGTCGACAAAGTGGTTTAAAGAATTATGTGAGAGAAGCACAGGAAGGCAAAGAAAATCAAGGAAGTTTTAATTCCTTGGCCTCGCTTAATCTTCGCAACTGCACATATTAACTTTAAAATATGCCTACTTCGGCTTACGTGTATTAAACTAATCCTAAACTAACGAGTGCACATTTCGTATTTCTGTTATTTCATTATGTTCATTCGCACGGTGTTGCACTATCGGCGTTCGATGAATCGCGCCAGATTTCGTTTGATTCTTTAATGAACTTCAAGAGCACATCACAATTAAATCCCGGACCGGTTTCCCAAAGCCCATTCATTTAACTGGCAAAAAAGCGTTTTTCACACTGAAGTTAAGCGTAACCAGCAGTCCACGCAAGGAGGAGCTCTTTGATGAAACACCTCCCCAATTTACATCAGCCTTTAGTCAAGACACTTCGACCAACGATGACCTCTTACTGTAAGTTAACATGTTTGGGCAGCACGTCACAGAACCAACCCTCAGGATCCGTCAATGTTCTGTTGAGCGACAGCTATCGGTGAACATCCAACTTGCAGATAAAGAGTGGTCAAACCGAAGATAAAGCTTACGGAAAAGTTGAAGCGATTTAAAGCAACTCCGCCACAGTTTGACTGATGGTTACGTTTGACTGTTAGTTACTTCTCGCATTTAGGCAGGGCATTGCGGTACTGACCCTCAGGGTCCGGCCGTGTCTAGTTAGGAAGCGACAGCTAAGGGCTAACTCTCAGATTAAGGATTTTCAGACTGTACGTAGAGCAAAACCAATTGTTGAAGCAAAAGCGGTGATTTGACTCACCTCTACAATCGATCGAGATACTTCAACTGATGGTTACACTTGACCGTAAGTGACTGCACATATTTTGTGGGATATTGCACAACTAACCCTCACAACCGTCAATACTCAGTTAGGATGCCCTGACACGAGGAGAGCCCCAGAAGCATCCGACCTGACATATTGTGTTGGTTTTGGTGCCGCTCTTAGAGAATTCTTTTAGGGATTTTGTGAGTATGGGGAAAATTGGTCATCAACGCTTGATTCAATAGTTTCATTTGAAAGGTCTGAGTCCATCCAACACCAAATCGGAGTTAGATCCTATTCCGAGGGAATCTGGTCCTTCGTTAACAACTGTAAAATATCGAATGGTAGAGTTCAAACGCGGTCGTGCCAGCTGTTAAGACGAACGCAGCAGTGGCTGACCAAATGACACTCCAGATCTGAACACTACAGAAATTGCGGTGGAAGTCCACAAGATTGTACTGGAAGTTTGACATTTCAAAACGTGTTGTACGTTGCATTTTGACCGAACAATTTGATATAAGGAAACTGTGCGCAAAAAGTGCCGCGATTACTCGCGATTGAATAAAAACAGCGTCGTGAGGATGTTTTCGGCAAAGTTTTGTAGCAATAAAGTCAAGCTTTTCTCTCCGTTCAAAATCATGGATGAAACAGTAGTTCATCTTTTTACACCATGAAAGAGCAGTCAAAACAATGGACGCAACGGGGAGAATTGCCTCCAAAGATGGGGAAAACCGTTCCGTCTGCAGAAAAGGCGATGGAGCTAGTTTTTTGGGGTGGTAAATGAAAAACAGTAAACGGGGAACATTATAAACATTTATTGCAGCGATTGGGCGGAGACGTTAAGATAAGATAATCTCACCTAGTGAAAAAGGTCCCGTTTCATCAAGACAACGCACCAGTCCACACTTCCGTCATCGCAACGTCCAAAATGAATTTAGTTTCGAGCTTTCTGCTCGTCCTCTCTATTCGTCAGATTTAACCCCGTCGGATTATTTTCCCTTTCTAAAATCGAAAAAATGGCTCGGCGGAAAGAGATTTGCCAATAACGAAGAGGTGGAGTACGAGATCGATGCGTATTTTGAAACATTCGAAGCTTCTCACTATAAACAATGTATCGAAGCCATTGAATATTACTGTCACTCTCAAGGGGGACTGTGTTGAGAAATATGCAATATTCCTCAAAAAAATTTTCTGCAAGAGTTAGCTCGGGAACTTTCGAGACTGCCCTCGTAAACATACCCTCGTATTTTAATACTCCGAAATCAAATCTGAAAACAGATTTGTTCCCATCACCCATAGATACTGAGTAACGTGTACAGTTCTAATTTGCAATACTTGAAATTTCTTCTATTGCATCCTGCCGCGACATACACGATGATCCATATTTCCCGTTAAGAGAAGTCTGTTTATTACATCTAAGCACTATATGTTTTGCGATCATATTACGTTTGTTAGTAGACCGACTTCCGAATCGGCGATATGTTCTATGTGTTGAGCACTGGAATGCAATTGAGGTATGTCAAATATCGCTTTTTCCTTTGCGAACGGGACAGATGTGCACGAGATCATCATTAGGTAGAGAAGGAGCGGCCATCACGTCAGGCATTAACCCCGGGACTAAAACATGTTACAAATGAACCACTAGGTGGTTACAAAAGGTGGTACCGCGACGTTTGCGTATTAAATTGGGACTCGGAAGAATTTTATTAGAACAATGGAGAGAATGGAAGAATGGAAGGAATGGAAGAATGGAAGAGAATCGTGGATCTAGAATACAAATTTCCGAGAGCACATTTGTAGGTCCACCATTATTCGAGTTAACGAAAGATGAAATACTTGACAACATACCTAATGGAACTGAATTGCGAGCTTTGAGTGCTTTTAGGTTTGTTGTTGACAAATTTTTGGGAAACGTAAAAGCTGACAATTGCAAAGATATTGTGAGTGAACTATTTAATGCTTATAACAGGATGGGATATCTCATGTTCCTTGAGATCACTTTCCGCACCCTCACTTCGATTCCTTCCCCGAAAATTTGGGGGCAGTAAGTGACGAGCGTCACGAACGGTTCTACCAAGACATTGTTGCCATGGAAAACTGACATCAAAGCAAACGGAGTGTCATTGTGCCTATTTCCAGACACCACTGAGGGATACTCCCGAAACAAAATAGCACCGTAAAACGTCAAAGATTACATTCTAATCCACATTTAAAATTAATGGTAAAATACATCTGTCGATATGTCTTGGTAGAAATCAGCTTCTTATAGCAAAAAAACTGTTGGTGATACAAAAAGCTCTAAGGCCAGTCTCGGCCTTTTGGGCGAGCTTTCAATGGCAAACACCTCGTTTCGTCCATGTCGCAAAAAAGGCGATTTTTCGTTTACCAACGGTATCATCCAGATCCATGGGTGTCAGCAACTATGGTTTGTGGTTTGGATCTTTGCATGTGCGTCATACATACGAATCGTATGCATTAAATCAGTTTAACATAAAATATGGCCGATGGCGTCTCAAAAATTTTATGTTTTTTGAGTTTAGGTAAAAAAGCTGGTATACAAAGGCAGCTGAGGAATGACGAGATGAAAAACTGTTACTTTATGAACGTAACATCAGAAAAATAAAATAAAAATCACGAAAACTGTTTATAGGTATACAGAAAACAGTGAAGTCATTAACATATATTGTCACGCTTCTGATCGTGCTAGAATTATAACAAATAATCAACTCAGAGACATACGTTCATACCACCATCTTTGTTCAACCCGTATATACTGCCATTATCAATGTTCACTCGTTAGTATAGAATGCAGAAGACATGCATTTTATGTCTCTGTCCTTGTTCTTTAAACGAATATTATCCCCCCCCCTCCCCCTTTTTCCAGATATCCTAGACACCTACATGATATCTAATTCGATACGCACGCAAAGATGCGAGCTGCAACTAGATAATGAAGCATCTCTCAAATTGAAGCTGAAGCATCTGTAATTGAAACTATTTCTTAGAGAAAATACATATTCTCTCCATAGATTCCCAACTAGGAACCGGATCTTCAATGTCCTGCTAAACCTGCACGTGAAGCGACTTACAGTCAAGGGTAACTATCAGTCAAGGTGTCTGTGTCAATTGCGGAGGTGCTGCAGATAGCTATTATTAATTCAGCTGATACTTAAGTGTTAATTTGAGTTTGAAAAACACTTAAGTCGTTATCTGACAGCTGTCGCTCCCAAACTGCCGGAAAAACCGGTTGTAACAGAGTTACTTTGCTGATGCCTTCGACTGTAACTTACTCCACATGTCCACTGAAAGATTCTGCTTCAGCCCACATCAATTCTATTACATCACATCGACATGATATGGATGGGGGAACTCATATAATTTCATGTTCATATTTGAGCCGAAATTTTGAGCAGCTACTATGATATTTTTACTTTTAAATGTCACATTTGAGTCATTTTTGCAATTAATGAGTGATATGCAGAAAACTTTGGAGTTCCCTAAACCCTTAAATAATTCAAATCGGACATACATGTATCTATAAGTTGTTTTCTTAAAATTACCTCACCTTTCATCCGCCTCATTTTGTCGATGAGCTAAAATCCCGTCGTGTATGTGCTGCTTATTTAAAATCCCGGAATAATACGGGGCGTTATCTAATATAATTAAACATCGAACATTCAAAGTTGGGATGTGTCAAACAATGAGCCGTTTCTTGAACAATGAGTAATTCACATTTTCGTGATAATTTCAACGCTTTGAATGTTTTTGATTGGTTTTTCACAGCTCAGTGCAACCTTGCAGGTTTTTTTTTTTCAAGATCTGGGGATGTATCTTGAAGAGTTTGCAGCTAATTATTGTCTTATGTCATTTGCTAAGAATAATTTTCTTGCCGCTTTTGTCAGTCCCTGTACTACTGGAGGTTCCAAAACGACAATAGAAGACCTCGCGAGCTACATCTGTGATAACTTTTGATTTAGTCTAAATTTTCCAAATTAGGTCGAAGAACTGCACATTCACATTTCTTTTATTATTTCATGGTGGTATCCACTAAGATTGTGCTAAACCCTGAACATTAGCCACAAAATCCTTCATAATTTTGTAGAAATCCATCTATACTGCCGGTGAACGCAGGTTGGAGGTAATTTTGTTAGGTTCACCTCCTAGGTCCCCCGAAATATCTAAACTTTTGCAGCCACGCGTTAATGTCTTCATAGTTCAACGGTGTTGCATACCATTAAGTGGATGTTAACGAGGAACCTATCTCGGCAGCTAGCAACTCATAGAAGTATTGAATTAATGGATAGGTCATGAAAATCAGGGTCAAAACTTTTGCTTTTAGTTCCGAGAATTACTAGTGATTTTACCGTCTCATGTTTTCTCTAGTTATGCCTCGTAGCTTCACTATCACATATTCGTCCATTTTCAAAGATCAGTCTTCGAAACGAAAGTGGAATCTCGTGAACGCATGACTCCTGCATGAGATTCCGACCTATTTTGGAATCTTCGGCTATCGAAGATCGAACAGTTATGCATTGGCCTACGATACTACATGTTACCGCAGAGAGATCATAGATTATTGTAATTTTCCGAAAGAGAATTTTGGCTTTTGATTCATTGAAGACTATGTAGATAGTTCCATTTTACAATGCTAAAAATTCATAGTTTTTAAGTCTGCTTTAAGGAACTTCGTGAGATCTTTCACTGCGTGTTTAGCTAAAGCACTGAGCCCGATGAAATTTTACTTGATAAATGCACATCTACGAGATTATGGCACGATACAAATGAATGAATTTTTGATTTTGATAATGTGAATGGGGTACTCTGGTATATAGCAAAGTGGTATTGTGAGAAAAATAGTTCCAGCAGGTTTCTTCATATTCTATTACAGGCACTAGTATCTGTAAGATTTGGAGTAATCTGGCCCTCATCAACGAAACATAACATAACAGGAATAACTAACTAGACCCAGCCTTATTAGAAGTTCTCCCATTTGGGTGTATTTCTCCTTTCGAATATAAGTCGTTTCAGGTTACAGTTCCTCAACGGGGATAAACCATGGATTAACATGAATTGTTTTTGCGTTTATTGTACATTCTCCGAGCTTTAATAATGTCGTGTTAATTTTAGTCTCCTGAATGTCGACTTGGACTGTGTCTTCAGCACCTTCTTTGGCGTAGGGCTAAATGCTCGTAATATCATCGTTACTCTTTCAGTTCTTCTCAATTAAAGTTTCAAAGTTAGGCAATAGGTTCCCATAAGTATCGATGTAAATTCTCATAAGGAACGATGAGTGTGTAATATAAGAACAAAGTTCTTCATTGACGCTTATCACATTTATCAAAATAACACAGAATTTGGATAGCCGCCATTGCACATATAATTACACGGACTTCCTAAGAGAATAAAATCTACCGGCAAAGGGGAAGAAACTACTTCTTTTTTCAACATTAGCAAAATTTTTTATAAAAAATGTAATCATTCTACGTGTTCGGCATTTGAGTGGTATTTTTGGCGCAACTGCCCTTAAGTCCATCATAGTATGATTCCAAGGACGAAACAAAGGATCTATAACACATATATCATTAATAACAACATAAACAGAACTACGCAACATCGAAACTAAAGCAACTGTATAAAACTGAATTATTTTCGTTCGCCTTTCTGTCCAGAAATAATTTTTTAGCAACACTTTTAGGTTCTTTTTTCTAAATAAAAATAAATATATAGTAAGTTTTAGACGATTACTTTTTGTCGGAACGTAAATAATTTCTTGTAGAACGTAACCCCCTAGAAGTAGGCACGTCATTTCAGTTTCAAAATCGTATTACGAAATTAAATAAACTTGTTCGATTTTTCGAACAAATTCACCTTTAGGACAAAACTGCCTTATCGCTGTGTATGCAAATAATTCTTTCAACTCGTCATTACTTTGTATAATGTTCTTTAAAGCATCTTTGTGGTCAAGTATTATTTATATCTACGAGCAACAATTATTAGTTTAGTACTAAATAGATACATAATGTTAGAGCGTAGAAGAAACAAAACACCGAATCTCCACTACACGTCTCTATTTCGCTTTTTCGTCGATTTATCCAAAAGTGCTTGGTCGTAGAGATTACACATCGCCAGCCGCATTTTTGGCCGCGTCATCATCACAACTTGGCTGAATCGCCTAATGAATAACACTCGTAAATACGCAACCACCACCAATAATTAATTAGTTACAATAAGTAGGTATACATAGATAGATTCTTACTACTTCAACGCATTTTCCTCACTTCAGGCCTACTCTTTGCCTCATCTTATGTACAAATGTGAAGAGCGGCCATTAAAATAAACTTCGCAGGTGTGTAAAATTAGAGGCATAATTTGGATAAATTCATCTATTGTCAATACTTTTTATGGTAAATAATAAATAATGTAATCGAACATACTGAGAGTTTTTAGCACTGATGTAGGAAACTAGAAATTTATTTAAACAATTGGGCTTCTATTTTTAAGGTTATTGCAGATGTAATACAAGTCAATTTTTTTCCTTCACCATCCAGTCGAGAATTTGGGTGTTAGGTAATTTTGTTCTGATATTTATTTATGCTTTATGTAAAAGTTGCAAGGTAAATTGCAAAAAAAAACATAATTACGAATAGAAAAGTTTTCAAAAATCTTAGTTTTTGTCAAACATCCCAATCTGTACTCCAATAGCATTGAAAGTATAATTATATGACCATTTACGCGTGACAATAATAACAATAACACGTGCCACCCGTGTAATTAGCCAATAGGAATCCACTTCATCAGTCTTATGTAAACTCAGCTATATTTTTATATTTAAGCAACCACAATCATTCAGCGATTCATTAAGAAGTTAATCAAGTCATTAAGTAAACCTACTGCTAAGTTGTCTTGTGAACCTATATACATATATTATACTTTGTACTTTTCATAATAAATCATTTTTTTATACAAAGTCCTAAAAGTTAAATAAAACTGTATATTTCATGCACAATGGGCCGTTCGTAAAGGCTTATCCATGAGGGAATGTGCGGTGTATACACATATAGTAACAAAACTATATGTAAGTGTTTCGCGTATTCATTTGATATTCAAAAGGGCGTATCCATTAAAGTATATACCACGTACGTTTGCAATGAAATATACAAATGTATTTTTTTTCTTTCACCTGAAATTAAAACATGAAAAAAACGTACATGCTGACAATCAGAATTAAAAATCTTTTCAAGTGATGTCTCATTCGACCTAAAGTGCCATTTGAAATTTCAAAGTCGAGTTCGCTCCCGCGAAGGGGGTTGTTTTGGTGAATCTGTATTTAGCGCTAAAATATATCTTCAAACACGAAATCCGGATATAACGACAATTTCCAATATTCTGAGGACAAGTCGAAATAAGCCAGGTGCAGATATTGCAAGGTATACCCTGTATATCTGTCTTCCATTAGTAATCGGCAAATAGGGCTGGTGGCTCAACACTATCTCCGAGAGTGTGTTATTAGTTTCAATTGAGATTATTTGAACTATGGACTTTATCAAATAGCAAAAATCATGCTAGTTCAGAATCATTCCTAACTTAAGCGTTTTGCAAGCAGTCTGATCCAGAGAACCACCCTCACGTAGTCTAGATGATGTATCATTTAATATTCAATACCATTAAACCTTATTCGTGTTAAAAGTTAACTGTTACATTTTCTTACTTCGCATTGGCGAGTTTACACGACTTTGGCGAGCCGATGAGCTTCGTTCGTCTCTCGTGCTTTGCTTGAGTTTAATTTTAAAACTTTCATGACCCAAATAATTGAGATAGAGCTCCTCTTAGTATTTCGGCAAAGTTTGACAAACGGCTCATGCGGACGGAATTTGTAAGAGGCAGTTCATTCTCGCCGATTCAATGAAAAATCTCTCTATTCTCCATCGTGAGTCGATTGGAAGTGCGAGTCCACCTTGGGCTTTGATGCCTGCTCATGGTTCCCAGAAATATGTAACGCATATCGAATTTGGGATATGACTTTGCCCATTAGATTCGATGTAATTTTGCTATAATGGCTGTATTATAATTTAAACGAATAAAACTTGATTTATTGAAATGTGTTGGGAAAGTGATATTCACTCCTTCTTGAAGTTAATTTTCCATTATTCCGGCAATTTTTCTAAATCAAGCCAGAAAGTAGGACCAAAAATTGTTGGCATGCTTTGAGCATAGTTCTTTTGTATTAATGGTTACAAAGAAACATTTTAACTGCCAATTAAAAATAAACAAAGTCAGTCGATGGCTGCTTTAGTATTTCAGTATTGACGGATTTATTTTTAGAAATCATTTGATGAGGTTTTAGTGAAACTTTCCTTATCAGATACGTAGGTTTTGTGTATGATGTAAAGCGTTGGAGGCGGCATTAGATTAGAAGACAACTAATTTGGAAAATTGCGCAATAGAAAGTGAAAGCGCTTTTCGCAATTTCGCGCTTTTTCTGAGAATAATTGCGCCTTCTACTCCGGTTACGTCCCACGCTTTTGATGACCCAAGGATCCCCACTTACAGGGATTTCACGTGTAAATCCCTAACTGATCCTTCGTCATAGTTAAATACAGATTACCCTATATATTTCCAAATATACCAGATGTCAATTAGCCATTGTGAAATAGCGACTAAATTTTAGTTATTATAGCTGGTTAGTGTCAGTTATTCATGGTTAATCTCACACCCAAAAAATAAACCTTATAAAAGCATAATTATTTTTATTTTGGGACGATGAAGCAAGTTGGGCGGATTCAAACGTCGGAATCTTTTTATAATTAAAATTTTAAACATTTAATTAACGCCGTGGAATCTGTATCATATTTCTCAATTTCTGAATGAAGAGGTTTTATTAGTGCGGCCAAACGATGAACTTTATGTTTAGTCAGTGGTCCAACGGAATAGCACAACACGTTAGTCAATAAGCCTCCGGTCTAACTGAGAAAATCTAAGTAAGGAAATCGTATGAGCCTGTCAATGGTCTTGTCATAATATATACAGGGCCTCGCAATAACGCGTCAGACTTTAGCTTCTATACCAGCGAAGTTACAATTTTTTTTCAACTGCAGGATTACATAGCACATAAAGGCATATTACCAGGAATATTTCCTATTGTACAGAGTGATCCCAAAAAGTTTGATGATATATAACTTTGAGCCCACCCTGTACATTATAAAATAACTTCTGTAAATACGCCTTTATGTGCTGCGTAATCTTGAAGATGAACAAAATGCTAATTTTATTGGTAAAAAGTTAAGGAAGGCTGACCTGTTATTGCAGAACCATGCATGTGCCACACCCGACACTTATTGAGCAATATGTCACATATTATTGTATTCTTATGATTGATAAGGCCCCAAAATAGGGTTTTCGTTGACAATTCAATGCTGATAGACGTACACAAATGGGAGTAGATTTGATGGGTGAATATTGAAAAATTTGGTTACTTAGTCCGTCCCTGGAGGAAATCTGATTTGGAACGAAACTTGTTGAATTATTACTTAAATGTTTGTTTTCTTGGTTGAATATGTTTCTTATGTGGCACTCTCTAAATGAAAGTTGATACTGAAACGTGGATTACTGCGCCCCGAGTTTCTACGAAAAACTTAAATTTTCAATTAGATTTTGAGAAAACGAAACGTGAACGCTGCCGGTAAGGCAAACAAGAAAAGTTCAAAAATAGAGCATGCGAGGAAGTTTTCTAATAAGAAGAGGAACAAGGACACGAACTTCTACACACGAAGGAACAACATAACGCAAACAAAACTATAAAAATCAAAATATTGTTAGATATACGGATGAACTGCGATAATAGAGTTGGCACACTTAAAGCTAAAAAAGGTTTTGTAGAAAATGTGATTTTTTTAGAAATTTAAAGCTTTTTTTCATAATGTATCAGGACGAGGAGCTTGCAAAATTATAGAAAAAAAAACCCTCAGGTCGACTAAATATTAAAGTATTAATAAGAGAATCCTGGACGAAATCTATTTTTTATCCACGTGAACAAGTGTCGATGATATTATTCGAAAATAGATAAGGAGCAAATATATGTAACATAATACAGGATGATTCAAAGCTCGAGGCTAAAAATTGCGGAATTTGTAGTTTAACATTCCTTTAAACGGGGTAAAATAAAATTTTGTTTTAGAGCTATTGCATTTCAAAGTTTCTGCATATTATCACTTTCCATTATTAATAATTAAATAAACAATAAAAGTAATAAACTAAGTGCTCAAAAATATCATTACCGCCGATACAAGCTTGGCAACACGAAATAAGTCAGTTACATCCTGATTGTATACTTTATCTATTTTCAAAGCATTTGACTGTAGTCGTTATTCTTTGCATTAATTGCCCATTGCTATCAATTTCTATTGCATAAACCAGTTGTTTTAAAGGCCACTACATAAGATAATCCAAAGGATTGAAATCGGGTGATCTCGCAGGCCACAGCACTTGCCCACTCCGACAAATCTATTTCCCATTGAAGCTTTCGTTTCGCCAAAAGACGACGAAATTGCTTATTTAACAGAACTGCGTATGTAACGAAACACACAACAAGGGATTTTTTAGATAAATGTGTCATTTAAAAATTTGCTAACTCTTTGCGATTGTGAAATCTAGAAAAATAACTAAACGTTCATAGATTTACTGCAAGCCTCAACACGCTCGTTAAAAACACATTTTAAGGAAAATCGTAAGGAAAATGTTTTCCGAGAACGCGGGAAAATACTTGAACTATATGGACTGTAAAAGAAGAGAACACCCCTGAGAGCAGAAAACTGCCTCCTGCACGAGGGCGAGGGTCGCTTTCATAAACCTGAAGATATTTGACCTCACTTGAGAAGTCTTCTGTCAACTTGCCATCCACTCCGAATAGGTAAGGAGTATTTGAATCAAGTTTTCAACCACGGGGTGACCGTTCAAAGACGCATCTTTTGTTCGAAAACGGTTTGCACATGTAGCTTCACATTTTAGTATTGGCGATATTTATACAAAGTGTTTGGAAAACGAACGCACGCCTAAATTATGTTTTTTCAACACCCCAAATATCATCAGGCATTTTTCTTCTGACACGCATTGCAGGCATCGTTTATGACGCAAGAGTGTTTACCCCACTACGGCGCAGTTACGTAATGGCAATACATTCCGTCATTTTCATCAAAATTTCAAATTGCAAGTAGGTGAAATATCTGAGAAACCGCTAGAGTTAGATTCGGTAAGAAGGAAATGGGGCGTTTAATTAAACAAAAACAGAATAAGACAGTGTCGTTTAGATAGATTTGCGATGTTGCCTGTTCGATTTGAATTGGTTTCTTGCAAAGCGGAGAAAAATATTTACTTTGCAAAATCAATTTTTTCTTCACAAGAATAACACCTAAAAGATTTTCGTTGGGCCGATAACTAACCATTAGATCCGATTTATTTACGTCATTCATTTGCACGCTTTTTTCGTTTATCCATACATCAAATCATTCTTTTTTTTTATTCATCCGCACATTCATTCATTCCGTTTTTATTCATCCGCACGTTCATTTATTCCGTTTTTATTCACCCGCACGTTCGTATATTCCGTTTTTATTCATCCGCACATTAATTTATTCCGTTTTTATTCATCCGCACGTTCATTTATTCCGTTTTTATTCATCCGCACATTAATTTATTCCGTTTTTATTCATCCGCACATTCATTTATTCCGTTTTTATTCATCCGCACGTTCGTTTATTCCGTTTTTATTCATCCGCACATTAATTTATTTCGTTTTTATTCATCCGCACGTTCATTTATTCCGTTTTTATTCATCCGCACATTAATTTATTCCGTTTTTATTCATCCGCACATTCATTTATTCCGTTTTTATTCATCCGCACGTTCGTTTATTCCGTTTTTATTCATCCGCACATTAATTTATTTCGTTTTTATTCATCCGCACATTAATTTATTCCGTTTTTATTCATCCGCACATTCACTTATTCCGTTTTTATTCATCCGCACATTCATTTATTCCGTTTTTATTCATCCGCACATTCATTTATTCCGTGTTTATTCGTCCGTGCGCTCGTTCGTCAATTTTTTTTTATTCATCCCTGCATTCGTTCATTCAAAATTGAAGGGTACATCGAGCTTTTATGGTGGCATAGCTGCGCTTGTACTAAAAGCCATAAAGTTTTGCAGAAAATGAATAATATATGTGTTCATGAGGAACCTGGCTGCCACCGAGTCTAACACGGATCCCTACTGCACAACACGATTCAAGATGTGGTGTCGGTGTTAGTTGGGTCGATCCGCGACGAGAAACGCGAACTCGCTCGATTTGGCGGCAGATACGAATCGTTCTGAACATTTACCAAAAAGTCGGATTTCGGAAAAACTTGAATTTTTACAATGGCGGATTATAGGCCTCAATAAACGTCGGGGAGTCGAGATAGTTTGGAATATATCATGGCAATTTCTGTCGTTTCCAATGGTGTCGCTAATTTGATCTTATTCTCGTGCACCCTCATGCTCTTCTATGAATTCGCAAGTAAGTGATTATGTCATCTGTAATAGAATATAATTTTTGCCGAGTAAAATCAAAGATAGGAATTTTACGCAGAGCCTTACTTGCAGCTCCGATTGAAAGGTATAAATTACTCCGCTATACTTCAGTTCTTAATAGCAAAATATTTATAGATCTGCCCTCATTAAATGTTTGTTCTGCCATTGATGTATCTTTAATTATACTTGTAAAGAAAAATAACGTTTCGCAATTTTGACACTTCTTTTAATGGATAAACCGTTAATCCAATTAAATACATTATATCTATTATTAACACAGTTAATTAAAAAATACCAATTAAATACAGCGCAATAATCAAAACATTAGATGCAATTAATGTCCTCAACATATTAATTTCATCAGAAGATAAACTCATTATTGACACTCTCCTCGGATTACGGGCCTTTTACGACATATTAGAATTTTCATATTTTTTCCTGCATTTTAGGAATTCAGTGGCCATTAGCTCTGCAAAAAAAATCACCTAAAGAAGCTAAATTTCTAGATTTTAGCAAATAATCTAATACTATTTGTATCAACGGTGCACACGTTCGGTATACATAACGAGCGTATCGTCAGCGAAAATTGATAACTTCATGCAGGTGATTAAGCGGTGTTGTTTTTGAATGTTATGAAACCATACCTGGTAGGAAAAGTCTCTTATCATCAAATCTAAATCCTTCATTAAAAACAGGTATCTGGTTTGACCGTCAAAATTAGATAAGAGCTAGAGGACTGTAGATAATTTTTGGAAATTTTGCCGCTCCCGCTTACAGCTATTCTATGTGGGTGAGGCTTCATGGAAACAGAATCGATTGCAATTAAGCCAACACCTCGACTTACCAATTATTTACAGAAACATTTCGCCAGACCGATTGCGATTTTTACTTTAGAAACGCATAATGCAAAATAGTCTTTCACGTGGAGAAGGAAAGCTTCAGTCTTCCATAATAATCTTCCCATTGTCAATTTTGGAATCAAACCTGTGCTGATCTAATTCGGAGCTATCTCCGAAAATCCCGGTTACTTCCGAAACGCCTGAAAGTACCGTGTGCTTCCAAAAGATAACGTTCTTTCGAGGGTCTTTTAGAATGGTGTGAACGCATCCTTGCCTCACCCACTAGAAAGATGTTCAGCATCTCTGAATATTCCCTTGAAATGTACACGTCCGAGGGACAATCCGTCATACCAACTTCAGACATTCATGCTTTAGAAGGACAATTAGAAATTTGCCTGGAACGATCAAGAAATCTACCTGGAAAATAGATTTCTACTGCGTTTTGCAATGAGAGAATTGGAAAATCTCTATGATCCTCGGGTATGGGGTAGATTAACTTTTGGCCAGCGATTCAGTAATTTCTGAGCAACTTTTACCTTCAATGTGCCACTTCAAAACGAGCTTTCTATCGCTTAGTGAAACTTCAATACTTTTTCTCCCCATTTCTAGTAGTTTCTCATAAAAACAACATCAAATCTGTATGTCTACTTTGTTAATCATTCGTCCTGTGCCTCAAACAAGCTAAGTCACGCTAAATTTCTAATGATTTCGATTTTACTCATTACAAACGATTGTAATGCGAATACTCTCATGAGCCTCATTTTGTTCTTGTTTTTTTTTTTTTTAATTTCTTTTTCTTCATACGAATATTTCAATTCGCAACAAAGTATAGGTATGTAAGTGCGAAAGCTCTTTAATTGCAATATGGATTTGGCATAAGTTTGAAAGCTTTCATCGTAAATTGATAGCATCGAGAGGCGTTGGGGTACGGATCATCATGAGACTAACAGTACGACGAAACCACAAGTTAGCAATAAATTATTTTTTGAAATAATATTTAGGATGCAATAAAATTCTTAACGGTTGGATTTCTATGAAAAAATGTTATTGCGTTTCCGAGAAATTTTCAAAATTACAAGTTTATTACCATCATACCATGTCAGTTTTGAGATTTTACTGCATACAAATTAGATTTCCTGCGTTGATCGTCGACAAGGGACCGAGCCGCAGGGACTCGTTATACAGGGTGATATATCGGAAATTTCGCATCGCGGCCATTTTTCCATTTGTAAATTTAAGAAAGAGCGTGTCGTCCTGCACGTAGGGAGGTTCATTCTGAGTGAATTCCCCCCTTCGTGGGGCCTACCTCATGTTGAGGGCACCCATGTGTATTTATCGCGTTGAAATCAGTACGCCGTGCGTCAAAAGCTCCTTCTTCGAGAGCAGTTTCTACCCTACATTTACTTATATTCGTGCAACTAAAGAGGAAGTTCTAATTGTACGGTTTATGTGGTTTCAGAGAAAAATATGTATATCATATAATACGGTAGTTATAATTAAGAAGAAGTACCACTCTTAAAAAGGATGCCATTCATCAGCTAGCGTAGGTATGTTATTATTTAAATTTTCTTTGTAAATTGTAGATGACCTCTGCATTTCGGGCAGTTAACACATATGGCACAATTACAGTAAGATCCCCATCCTAACCGTTACTATAATATTAATTTAAATTGATTACCCATATTTTCGATAGAACTGGTAAGTAACGACTGTTTTATTGCCAATTTTCTAATCTATTCTACAATTTAATGACGGTCATACTAGACGAAGTGGAATCATAAACTTGAGATCAAGCTTCGCCCCAACCGAACGCGACATCTCTTTGGTATTACCAGTGAAAACAACCATAATAAACCGAGGAAGGTTAACCAATATAGGGACAAACACCAAAATTTCGATATTTTTTTACATTACTCACAGCAATTAACACCTATTGAATGGCCTTAGGCAAGTGTTAATACGTATCATTACAAACTATTATTAACCACGTAACGCAGCAAAAGCAAGAATTTCACCTCATTGTAAAACTACATGTTTATATCGATGTAATTTATAATTTTCCAGTAGTCTATATACATATGTTAGTAATACTATTTCTAACATCACAATGGGAATTTTTACACCATTATAATAATCAAAGGCATAAATTTGTTGCAAAGGTATGTGACAGATGTGCAGGTGTGGAACAATGTGGTAGTCCGGAAAATATCTTAGTAATTTATCATACTATTATAACGTTGATAGGTAGTCTTAATGAGGCAATAAAACTTTTAATCGTATTCATGGCTTAGACGTTTTACTGCCTCTGTTACTCGCCCTGAGGTACATTCACGTTTAAATGCCCACCGAACGCTCAACTAAAACAAATTTCTACTGAAAAAACATTTTTGGATTGGGTTAACGATAAACTTTGGGACACCCTGTATAATGGAACAATTTTTTAGTAGTAGCAGCTAAAAGTTAACAAGCATTTCTTGCATCCTCCAACCACGAAAGGTTGGGCCACCCTGTAGATGAAAAAAAATTCGGCCGAAACTAGTCAGGAATTTCGCTATAAGATAGAGAAGAACACATCTGCTCATCATCAAGTGAGAGAAAATTCATCATATCGATCTACGCAAATCGCCCGTGGGGCGGTAGCGAAATACGTGAAAATACTTGAATATGTACACGGTGGTTCACGTAAGATTGTCCACTACCTTATCGCAAAAAACATAACGTTCACGAAACAAAGTTCTATGAAATAATTATTCAGTGTTTCGTGAATTTCAATATTTTTGATGTTACAGGGTAGTTTAGAAAACAGTGGCGTCGCGTTTTTTTTTTTTTTTTTAATGAAATACTCAATATTTTGTTACGGATACTAATTTCTCCTGTAATTATTGGTATTTTTTGTTATTACAAAACATGAAACGACTGAAATTGCAGCTTTCGTGTTAATTCAATTTTAACTAACGATCGAAGGATAAATAAGCTGCTGAAAACTCTTAATAAATTTCCCAAGTATTAATTAAAGTATTTCAAAACTTACCTACTCGGTGCTTCTACTAGAGTATACTTTTAATTTTCGAGAAATGTTATACAGGCTGTGAAAAAGAAGTATCCAAACTTTTCACATTTCAAGAGCCTCAAACTCGATTATTTTTAATGAGACATCCTGTATTTTTTTTGAAAATGTTTTTTTAGTTCGCCCCCAATTATTAGTAAATTACTAATAAGTTATTAATTACTCATAATTGAAAGTGAGTGAAATACATATTTTTTAATGCTCCATTAAAAAGAATCGACTTTGAGGTACTTGAAATGTAAAAAGTGTGGAAATTTCCTTTTCACGGTCTGCACATAAAATCTCTCTAAAATTAAAAATATACTGTGATAGAACCACCCTGTGTTCGAAACTAGATAAATTTTCAAATAATAGAATTAATACTTTGTGAATTTTTAAAGATTTTTAAGAAGCTTCATGTCTTTAGCTTCGAGTACGTACAAAAATACCATTTTCATCTGGCAACTTATTAGTAATTTATCAATCAAGTAAAAGAATAAAATTTTATAATTGTAATTAATTTAATGATTTTTTGATAGCACAACGCATTAAAATCATTTATGGAATATACTATGCACGTGTATACACATATGTCGCCTTTAAATCAGTTTGAAAAAGAAGGCGTAAAAAGAACCAGGAAATCGAGGGATTCCGAAAAATATCCAAAAACTCTGATGTCCGTAGATTTTATTGAATTTATAAATTAATTAATTTCTAAGGAAGCTGAAGAGAACTCGGCTAAAAATTAGGAAAAATCAAATTTAGGTGAAGAATTTGGGAAAAATTTTAAAATTCGCCAGTGGCGTACACGCAAGTTTTTCTAAAAGATTTTATAGCCTAATACCTCGAAAAACATACTTTCCTGTATACTCGCAGTAGTTGGAGACAATCTACTGTCGTAACCAGCAGGAGCTGAATCCTAAGATGCATACTAAAGTTGAAGGCCTAATCTGCGACAGATCAGACACAACAAAAGAAAAACCAAATTTTTCGTTAACTCGTAACACCCCGTCAATTTTCTCTCATTTCGTATTAGAGGATACATCTCTCGAATAGTGCCTCGCACTTTTGAAGCACTCTGTATAAAACGAAGTTATGGTTTTCTTGACAATCTTCTGCTGATGCAACTGACAAATATCTGCGTTAGTACTTCATAGGTACCCTTCCCATCGTCGTTTAACCGCCTTGCATTGTGAAAACAGAAAAGCCATTTAATTGTACCTTCAGGGCACACCTATCTTCGGTTTAATTGAAGCATATAACTGTTGTTTAGGCAATTCTTCCGTGTATTCGCATCAGATTACGATTGCGCCGTCTAACTAACAGATAATTTTAATTCTGAACGTTTAGTCACATTCTTCTTCATACTAGGGAAAATAGACTTTGAGATAAGAATCATCGTCCTCATCTAGTTTTCAAATCTAAAATGCGTCCAACTACGTTGCGAACTCCGGTTTAAACTGAGAGTGACGCCTTCGTCCCATTTAGTAACAATATTTTGGTATTAGGCAAAGTTGATGTTATTGTTGAGATTGTAGCAATATTTTTCGACATTGAGAAAATGTACTAAAACGGGGTTCAGATAAAATAACAGAAAGAGAGAAAAATGATGATTGACTTCTAAGGCCCAGTTGCGCCATTGCAGTTCAAGTGCAGTTCAGCTAAGTCCAGTACTCTCACGAGGAATAAATTCGTCTTGAAGTTAATATCAATGCACGACGCCGAGGAATGATTCGTGAGTGCCGGAGATTTGCGAGGATCAGGATGATCTAGCTCCGTTTCGAAGATTCCGGCGCATCCGGGCCTTAAACTTCAAATTATTATTTTTGATTTTTTTCAGGTTCGACCACACAAAACAACGGGTCTCTTCAGTATCACTACGTATGCCCCGACAATTTCGAGAACGTAGGTCGCAAATGCTACCACTTCAGCAACACGACCGCGACGTGGTTTCAAGCTTACTTCAGCTGTAAGGATTTTGCGGAAAGCAATTTGACTGTCATCACTCAGCGCTATGATCAGAGACAAGTTGAACATTATTTATTCAAAACGAGGAATCAAACCTGGGGTAAGTCGTGTTACAACTTGAACGAGTCTTACGTTGCACTTTTGTAACGTGATCCTGTAAATTTGCAAACAAGGGAATTTCCAGAAGAACGTCGAATTCAAAGTTTATAGGTCGACCTCTCCGGTTTCAAGGGCCTATCTTCTTGGGTTTTAAGTGAGTATGCAGACGAAGTTCGAGGTGCAAGTAAAGTTTTCACTTTCAAACGAATCTTTGTAAAATTTTATTATAAAATGTTCCTATTAACGTGCGCTCACCAAAAATAATCTAGAGGGTTCAGTTCGGGTAGTCTTGCAGTCCATGCACGCGGCCCCGCTGTTGCCTTCGTTCAGAAATTGCTGCGGTGTTGCACCGTCGTTCACGACCCAAATTTTTCAACTGGTGTTCAAATCGACATCTCCTAAACGTTCGATAAAATCGTACTCAAAAAATGCCCTTTTCGCCATCGAGTCTTGCCCGAATGACGCAATAAAATAATTACTGATAGTTCTAATACGAATGATTGAGAAATATTTGCACTTCCTGATGATTTCTTATGAAAGCATGCGGATTTTCTGCAATATAAATGCGATTAATGCAATAATTAGTGATGACGTCACGATAAAATACAACTACAGACGCCCAGTGTCGCTGCCAATTCAATACTCCACACGCGGCATTTGAAGAGTAAGTTTTTGAGCTTTTGATATTAGTTCCCTTCAAAACCGATTTAGTTCACTACCGATTTTCCAAGTACTCATTCGAGGGTCTTTTTCGATATCGTTTGTGGCAGATTTTCAATATTGACCAGTCGCGATCGGTGCAGGCCTCCCTGGAACATCTAGACTGTTCCATGAAAAACGGGCAAAGCTATAACTCAGTTATTTTGATGAACTAAAAAACGAATAAAACGATATTGTTCAGACCATTAAATGACGTCATAGTTGATTTTTTTTTTAAATCAATTTCTGCGTCAGATGTAGTTTTCAGAACTTTAAACACACCCTGTATATAATAACAAACGTAACTCCGTATTTTTTTTTGGCATTTTTTGATATTTTTCTGAACCTGATGATGCACGACAAGTTAATGCTACAACAGTTTCTGGCTGTAAAGTTTTCATGTTTGGAAACACTCAGGGGAGAAATCGTACTTAAGTTAAGTTCATCCTACAAATGAAGAATTTCCCTGAAGATTTCGTAGGAAAAATGCAGGCGTACCAATGCTGCGTTAAAAATTTTAACAATTTCACGAACCACAATTTATTGTTCAAAAACTCGTATGAAAAAAAATTTTAATGCAGAAAAAATTGAAGGTGGAACATCAAAATGTACCATCAATAAATTTTATGATTTTAGCGCCTTCGCAAAATGATCATTGTTTTCCAAAGCTCTTTTGAATTCATCGTTTTGATATTTTGATAGTAGAAGCGAAAAAATCAAATAATTTTTTTCAGAACGGTTACTTGTATGGGAAATGCAGAATAATTCTTTATTCAAAAATGACACATAATGGACCACAAAATTCAGGTATATAACAACATGCGGTGGCCTCTATCGGTAAATAAAGACTGACTAAACATGCCTAATTGCGAATGCCGCATTATTGTTCAAAAATATACAGGGTGTTTCTTAATGAACGGTAAAAAATGAGGTGGGTAGATCATACGCTTGTTCTAAGATAAAAGCTTCATATAAAAGCACGTCTTAAATTTCTTCCATTTTGAATTACGAGGTGGTCAAATTTAATTTTTTCTTCGATTTTCAACTCTTATTTGTAAATATTGATAACTCACAATTGGCAGTGGCAATCGCTTTAGCATTACGAACAAACTGCAATTACAATCATTTAAAATACTCTACAGGGCGTTAGTTGCAATGACAGAGAAATTTATCAAAATCGAAAAAAAAAATTAAAGAAATTTAGAACATGTCTTTACATGAAGTTTTTACCTGAAAATAAGCTCACGATTAACCATTTAATTTTTTTATCATCCGTTAAGAAATGCTCTGTACATAAAAACTGAAATAGAAATAAAAACTTCAATACCTTGCATACCAAGAACTTCGCTCCCATTGCGAACCCATGTTGACATAAACTTTTTTTTTTTTTTTTGAATTCACCCTTTAAACTTTCTCTGCGTGCCCAATCAACACCCTGTATGGGCCATATAGGACGCAAATTTTTTTCTTTTGGGTTCACAATCAAATGCGAATTATTTTCTCGTTCCAGTTCCATTATTTTGAAGGTTTTAGGTTCAACTGGAACATAAACAAAATGAATATTTAATAGCATAGCAAAGCTTATGGGAAAACCGTCTAGCAACCATTCAGTGTGTGTTCCGGTCACGACTCAACTATAAACCCGTCGAATAAAAAAATGTAACTTTTACGTGCTCGGCTTATGGATAAGTCAGAAGCGAAATTGGATGTATTTTCTAGAGGTTTGAAACGTTTTTCATTCTGATTATTCGGGGCAGAGCCATAAATTGTATCTGTATTTGCTGTAGATATAAAAAAATATTGCAGAGCGCCCACATGAGCCCTAAATTCGCGGCCGCAGGAACCAAGAGGTAATTTCAGGTGGAACTGGGAGGAACGGAGACAATTAGGTTATAAGGCAGGGAGGAAATGATCCGACTCGAAGCAAATGTTAATATCAAAAATATTTTTACGGGAATTATGATCCATACACTAAGAGCTAAAAATCTTTATATTATTTCATCATCTATCTCTGTAATTGATGTCCCAAATGAAAGGCTGCACCACAATGACGAAGAGATAATAGTAAGAACTTCATTTTTCCTAACAAGGGAAGGGGCCCAAGTGCCCCCCCCCCCCTCTTTGATTTTAATGGAATTTTGCGGAGAAGTAGCTTAGCCCTATCTAAGAATAGTGATGTACGCTTTACGTCCCATCTTCAAGGTTTAAGGGGTGAAACTACCCCCAAAGTTTCGTCAACTTTTCGTTTTTGATCGTTTTGATCCATATGAGTTAAAGCAACGAAAAAAGGAGCAAAATGTCCCTTTTTCAATTCGCCATCGGCCTGTCAAGGTCCGGAAAAAAAAGTCTTTTTAATATATTTTTGTTTTTTCGCAAATTTCATTTCGTCTTGACCCCGTTTTTACACGCGTCCAGCTGTCCCGTTCAATTTTCTACCGTTTTATAGATAATTTCTCAATAAAATTATGTAAAGCAGAGCGCGGTACCACGTTTCTAACAAAAGTTACAATTATTTATATAAAAGTGTGCACGTCATGTTCGACCGCTTACAACTTTAGAACAGCAGATCCCAGAAGAAGAATTTCTCACAATAAATGAAGCTTCATTCATTCAAGCCGATGATGTAATTATTATACATTAATCTCTGGCCCAGGTGACATCATATAATCCGCATAAATAAATAAATATTGTTCGCTTTTTCCCTGTAAAAATGTATACAGGAGTAAAAAAATAACTCTTTCGAACAATCATCATTGCTTCATTAACAAATCGAATTCTAACGAAAACGCATTCCACTGATCCAAACCCCAAATTGTCAAGTGTGTAGTGGGACACCCCCAATCATCACAATAATTTTTTTTAACTCATCTAGATCAAAAGGTATTGTGAAAAAAACGAAAAATTGGCGTAACTTTGGGGGTAGTTTTCACCCCTTAAACGTTGAAAATGGCACGTAAAACTTGCATCGCTATTCTTAGACAGGTCTAAACTACTTCTCTGCAAAACTTCATTAAAATCAGGGAGGGGTCCTTTCCCTTGTTAGTGAAATCTTCACAATGCACTCGAGCTGGTATTTTTTGCTTCGGGTAATATTAACTTCACCGGCAGTCCCTGAGGGTGGCCAACTGCGTTCGCAACTTTTCTCCAAAAACCCCGGGTTCCCTGAATCTCTGTGAAGCAATACCTCAGGAAAACTTCTTAATTTCATACTTTAAGTTTGTAGTATGTGGTCTCGTCTCTTCCTCTGTCTTCTTTACAATAACGTCGGCCCGTATGTACATCTTTCAGCTTTTTGACTTGAATTTTCAGCATGCGAAGATGATGCTGGTATGAAGTATCATCAGCTTAGGAATAATCCCTTTCTTATACTCTGAAGGAACACTCCATACATGCTATGTGCAATGATCGTCGGTACCATGAAGAATTTTGCTCCCTCATACCCTCATTATTTCCAACTTTTCACATTGTTGATGTAGGCCATCGTATTTCCTTCATATTTAGATAATCCTTCTTGACCTTTCTTGGTTCCTTTGCCACACTTAAATTTTAATTGGCTTCGTTTGCTTGGTAGTCTTTGCTTCGATGGCATTTCGTCTACTCTCCTGCTAGGAGAATTAGTGGCAATATTCCCACGATCACCAGACAGCCTCCAGTTTATAAATCTCTCGCAATGAACGAGTTTGCGAAAAGTTACCCATTAAGATGCGAGTCATGTTGCTATATTGTGCGATTTATCTCTGGCGAAGGGATATTTTCTCGTCAAGTGCCTGATCCTCTGAGACACCCTGACCCGAGGTTCGGCGATTTTTATTCAGCACTGTTACACATGACTTGATATCTTTTCTTCAGATAACATACAGGGCGTCAGCTAGGTACATGGCCAGATTTCAGAGGGCGGTCTTTTAAGCCATTCTAAGACGGAACGAACGTAGATCCGGTAATGCTTTGTTCTCAAGATGCGGGGTGTCAAACTTTGTCTAAAAATCTTGACAATGCTTTAGCCGATTTAATTGCAATTTGACATTTACTCAGTGTTAGATGTTTTTTTACTGAAAAAATTGGTTCTATTTGTTTAAGCGCAGTTTTAACAAAGCGTCTTTGTTGTTTGATTTATCTTAAATTTCTGGCGTTAGCGCTATGCCTGCCATTAACAGAAAAGACAATTTCTAGCTTAAAATGTCCCTTTTTAGTGCATTAAAAATTCTTCAAATTTCAACGTCACATTAATTTGCATTTTCGTGTTATTTGGGAGTTTTTCCAATACGTAAAGCACCTTAAAACAAAGCATTATCGGACCCATATTCGTCTAAACTTTTCGCCTTAGAATCGCCTCTATGACTTGGCCACGCACTTAAGTGAAACCCTGTATAGATTGATCCGTATCGCTCTAGCGGTCCTAAAGTCGCTCCCGCAACGTCACGCATCACATTTATTCGTTCGATTTTGCTCTCTTACCACCAACATTGTCAAACTTGGTGTCAGATCAGCAATTCAAATCCCTGACACTCGATGCGAAATTAGGGACCGTTTGGCCTCACCATTCCTCGCTAATATCTTCAGACAGTGAATCTAATGAATGAGCTTCCACATTTTGGAATATGCAATTAGCTGTGATAATCAGCAAAGTCAATATAAATTATTTTCTGATGGGATTGCGTCACGTCGACCTTGTCGGGTCTGCTTTCAGGGTAATGTAATGCGTGCAAGAAAACTTCATTTATCAACATCATTTTCGAGTAATTTACATAAATGCAAATTAGGGAGGACCGCTCGGGTGCAAAATTGTCAAAAATCGAGGATGAATTTTCGTTGCACAAATCGTCCTCACGAGGAGAATTTCATGTGTCTCATCCTCGGACCACTTGGCCTCCTGATTTTAGCTTCTTGCAATGCACCAGTGAGGCACGGCGATCCTGCCTGGTTCAAAGAAACACTAGATTGGATAAAAAAAACTGTCAGTTTGACACTTTTCTAGTTAGGACCCACAGACACCTTTCCGAGTTACTCAAGTGGTATCGATTAGGGGTGCGATTTTTGCAGTTTTGAATCACACGACGCAGCTACGTTCCCATTAAAATGAGCCCTATTTGACGTTCATTAGCAGCAGACGGATGATACTCGTGATCCTATTAATGATATCGCGATGTCAGTTTCAATAACCGAACGGGACCTTCATTTTAACGTACTATTAGATTAACCCAAATTAATATTAAAGAATGCGGATTTGTGTTGATAGAGCTTGCCTGCAAGTAGTGCTGGAGTACGCACTTGCGATTTTACATCGACGAAAGCATGAAAACCATACTTACGACTAAAATATTGCTATTTTGGGCAGAAAGACCATCAATGGTCGATAGCCCTTTTCCTTGTGGAAATAAATATTTATACATATATATATTGCTATTTTGTAGATAAAAATTTCCTCAATCTGACCTTTAGAATAAATCTTCGAACGCAGAATTCACCAACAATGATGGAATTTTTATACAGTACGAGCGCTGTTTATTTCGGTCATTACTACTTCTGTGCGTAGGTCGTAATTCCTATTTTGCCTCTATGCTAAAGAATTCGGAAATAAACAATTTATCGGAGTAGGAACGATTTGGGTCCAACACAATTTGCCAAAGCATGATTTAGAACAATTTTCTTATTAGTTAGCACGCGAAGGAGCAGGATATAATACACAATCAGCATAAGAGGACCTACACTTTATCAATATAGTATTATCATGTTGGAAGTTAAACGCAGAGGCGTACTCGATCCAATAATTCATCCTTGAAAGTGGAAGCCGATTATCCTAAGCCCATTACAGGCTTAGACTATTACATAGAGGGAGGCCGTAGGGGCTGGATTCTCCAATCTGGAGAGTAGGCAGCGCTCCTTTCCTTGGGACAGACATTAAAAACGCTCCCTCAGTGGAGTTCAGCTATCTGTAATCTCATTCTTGGTGAAAGAATATTTCTTAGACCGACAACCCCCTGCACAACCCATCCAACCAACTGTTATACCAAAGCACCAACATGAGAAGAATAACGGAAAGAATTCTGGACGTGCAAACGAAATAGAAGGACAATCCTGACAATCGGGCAATAGTAGCCCCACTGTGTCTGACAAGACAAACAAGACAGTCAAATCTCCGATTCCCCAATACAACCCTGATAGAGCACTACAGCCTGTGAATGTAAATAGTGCAACTGATTCAAAATATTTCTCTTCTTTCTTCTTTTTTCTCTTGGACAGTATGAAACACTAAATTTAGTAATTTATATCATGGGCAGAAACACCAACAACGGTCGATAGCCGTTTTCCTTTCGGAAATAAAGATTTTTTATATATATTTCTTAGATTTGAAAATCCAACTCGTTCTATTGATTCCTTGAAGAATTTTGAAAATTACACCAGAAACTAGAGGAAGTTCGACGAATTGGTTAAAAAAAAAACACTGATAAAGTTCAAATAAGGAATTGCTTCACTGGTTCCATTGAGCAGTTCGTTATGAAAACTGCCGCCCAGAACAATTAAGTCAATACAGTTGTGCCTCTTGAACACTGCCGACAGTTGACCTCATTAGGATTTCTCCGAACATTTTAATTGATAAACGAAATAGTATCAAGGTTTGTTAAACAATCTAGATTTTTTTTCTCTTTCAGTGCAAAATTCGTCCTCGTTCTGGGTAGGAGGATTCAAAGACTGGAAGCAGAAGAAGTGGATATACACTGACGGATCTTTGATGCAATTCCCAGCATCGAAAGAGATCCATTTGAGCGACCGAGACAACTGGACGTGTTTACTTATAGACTCTCTTAAAAAGAGGTATTACACGGGTCGTAATTTTAGATTTTACGATGATGAAAGCGTTCTCGTTAGATGGAGCGCGGACAACTGCATGGAAAGAAGACCGTTCATCTGCGAAGCCCAAGCCGTTGCCTCTGTCCTACTGAGCTTTTCTGACAAAAAGGCCAAACGTAGAATCACCGTAGATGAGTGCGTAAGCAATCACTATAAACTGACCAAGAAACAGAGAAGAAAGTGCATGAAATTGCTCCATGGGAACGACAAGTCAGGCAGGAGCAATGAGCCGGCAGCAGTAAGTGAGTAGTAATATTAAATTCTTCACAAGATATAATTCATTCACAGCTGCTGCATTAACAAATTGTAATTACGGGGACGTGTCGAACATGAACGTGATCCGTTTCGTAAAAAGTTTAAACTTAATAATGACATATATTCAAAATTCAAAAATCAAAATCAAAGAATTTAGAGGTGTATTTTTGAGGTCAAAACATGCCCTTTTCCCATAAACGCGGGACTGCAAATGCTTAGTTTTCGATATACAGGGTGTTCAAATATCGTCACCATCAAAATTCGTAGCAGGTGATGGCGGCGTAGTTTGACAATCCTTTGCCGTTGAATTTTTTGACAATTTGGTTTAGCTGAAAGTTACTACGTCAATATCAAATTTGTTTTTTTCGTCTGGCTTGAAAATTGCAAAATCGTTTCGATCGCATTATTGTTAAGTTTCAATAAATTTGGGTAATTTTTAATTTTTTTTTTATAATAACAATAGTCTGTTTGCCGGCCGTGTCGTCCCTAGAAATCTTAAGATTTCAACGAATTTGCCAGAAAATTCACGGGAGTGTCAAATTACGCAGCCGTTGCCTACTGTGAATTTCGATAACGACGATACTTTAACACCCTGTATATCGAAAACCAAGCATTTGCAGATCCACACTTAGGGGCAAAAGCCATATCTTGCCCTCAAAAGTGAGTTCCTGAATTCTTTGTGCTGAATTGGGGATCACGTTGTGACATTATTCTTCTCCATAGTCCCCAGTCCTAGAACGGCATCTTTCCCCTTAGATTGGGACCTTTTTTATTCCATCATCGTAGAAATCGTTTGGGCGGTCTTGCAGCCATTGGAGCACGAGTGCTTCGACCGCATGGTCCTCGTCGAAATAGTGGCCTTCAACCGCTTCTTCAAGGGGCCCAAAAAGGCGGAAGTCGCATCGGGACACCACATGGAGGATATTCCAGCATTCAATTTTTGAATCGTGCAATAGCAGGCGGGTAACACATCCGGCGGACACTTCGAGACGAGCCATCTTCCACGACCTGCGGACACTCCCATAACTGAGGTTCGGCTTCTCGACGATTTCCCAGAGGGTCGATTTCCCTCCGTGAGATTTCGGACCTCCTCACTGTTGGCTTCGGCCACGCTAGTCTTCGGGCAGCGAGCGTGGCTCTCTTTCTCGACTTTGTTGCGCTCTCCCGAAAATTCCTTCTGATACACGACCTCTTGATAGGGTATTTAACATGTTGACGATGCCCTCGAAATTTCAGTGAGATTCACCCTCGGCGAAACGCCTGATCATAATCCGTCGTTCCGTGGAGACCTCTGGCCCGCCCGTGGTTTCCTTCGTCCATACTAAAGGGGACTTTCGACTCTCCCCTCTCCCTGACGCGGCACAGGTGATCCACGCAACAACTCCTCCATGGCCACGGACTCCTCCGTAATAACAACAAACCAGTTTCTGTTTTTATTTGATGCTCCCTCGTATATCACTGCCTTGGACGAAACAATAAATAACCGCTCATCAGCATAAAAAACATTAATTTTCTGGATGATTTGCTCATTTAACTAGACAATAAATCTAATGACCACTGAGTAAAGCCATAAACTTCGCAAGGTATGTCGTTGTTTGAATGCATAAAGATAAAAATTTGTCATCCGAGAACAGGGCGTACATTCTAAATTAAGATCGTAATTAGAGATATATACGTAGGAATGCTGGTACCTCTTTTATCGGCACAGATGAGCTCCATTCAAAGATCGAACAATGAGCTAATGTGATCGTACTGATGGTTTATCTAGTGACACATTGACCTTTTCGACAAATATTAAATCGCGGTGTTTGACATGTCAATAGAGATTGCACAAGCCAATGAAAATAATTTACGCATAACAGACACAACAATATTTCCCTCTATTAATTCAGTGAATATTCTCGGTAAACAGCGAACTTTTAATACCCATGAGTTCCTCAATTCAATGTAGCTATTACATTAAGTAGTTCAAGGGAAGTTCGTTTTAGTACAGGCGAGGAACGTAAACAGAGTAAAATATTTACTATGTAACAATTAATCATTTGTTGAATTTGTGAAAAATAGGCACCATTTTGTTCACTTAATCAACAAATTTCTCCGGGTCGTTTGCTTCGAACATCGCGTTTATTGTCCGAAACAAGGCAGTATCAGACTATTATTGGTTTTAAACCAGTGAATGAATGAATATCGGACTACTCCGTTGACAACTTAAGAATCGTATGACTTCACCCCGAATCGAAGCAATAAGTCGGTTTTCTACAAGATTACATCATCGTGGGCCTCATTTGCATTAAACAAATAGACCAAATTTGAATAAATGCCAATGAGGAGCGGGGCCGTCACTGACGGAAAATAGAAAAACTATTCAAAAGATAATTTTAGTCCTTGATAATTTGTTTATTGTTTCTTTCCGAAATTATTGGGCCACAACGAGCGGCTCGAAAATTTGCCAAAGTTTACGACCTTAATAAATTTTAATTTTGTTTTGTTAAATAATGTGAGCCATGAGGTTGAGCAAATATACAGAGAAACCACAACGCGTTGTCGGCGTGACTGTTTCAAGTTTGCCACGAAAAGCTGGATTATTCGGTCCAGATTTTGTTGCGAATTGACATAAGAGTGAGTTCCGAAGTTGGGCACTTGCTAGATTAACTTGGTCGATGGTGCCAACGAGCCAGATGTCTTCCATTTTCCGTGCCTTCGTATTGATGATTTAGCAACTTCCAGAAAGTAATCTGGAAAATTCGGACGACTTCGATTAACCAGAATTTCCCCGACCAGCTGCTCCGGACGATGACTTCGAGTTGACTAGAGGAATATTGCAATTTGCGACAACTGACTTCCGCCTGCAAATAAATCTTCATTAAGTCCTCGCTTGCCTTTTCATGAGCACTCTGGCCAATCTATCAAATCAATCAACTTAGAACGCAGCTTTCTCTCAAGTGTTCTCTAACCACAAACAATCAATTGATGTTGCGAAAACGCTCGTGGAAAAAGTATGCGCCAGAGGAGGTGGACTCTGAAACCCAAGTGGTATCATGGGTTTGCACTCCGGTAATCGGACTGATGGTCTCGTTCGGTGGTCAGCAACCGATAAAACCTGCTAAGCGTTAAACTTGGCGATATTGCAGAGCGGCTTGCCGGGCCGTCACTGGTTCGTCGAGAACCACGCTGAGACCGGCGCTTGTCGCTGTGCAGGAATCGCCGGAACTTCCAATCTGGATCGAGAGGGAAGCTGAGCTGTACCCTCCCGTAGAATGGTTGAGGCCGACAAACACAGTGGAATCAAACGCTAAGCGAAATCGGTCATTCTGTGCAAGGCGTTTCAGGCAGAAAGGGCCGCAGGCTGCAGATGGATGGACTATCTAAATTGCTCGTAAATGCAACCAGAATCTGACTAGTCTGACTCTTCTTTGAGATACAGGAATTTTAGTAAATTTCATCAGAAAACCCAACTTTCTTTTATCGAAACTTGCCACATCGTCAATTTCTACTACTCGACACACAAGTACGACTACATTTTTAAAATTCACATTAAATTTTCTGTAAGATTATGTAAGATCGGGTGGTTTAATATACAAGATGTTCCTTAATGGATGGCAAACAATGAAACGGAAAAATCATAAGTTTTACGGTAAAAATTTCATATAAAGGCCAGCGCTAAAACATCTCCGTTTTAATTTACAGGGTGTTGAAGTATAATTTTTCTTCGGCCTTAATTAATATCTCTGTTATTTGTAAAGATAATTAAATCGAAATTGATGATAACCATCATTTTAGCAGTATGAAGAAACTGAAATAAAAACGATTAAAAAATTTACTCTACAAGGGGTTATTTTTTTCGTGGTCGCTCTCAAGATATGATAAGTCATATGTGTGCTTTGAGAGATAGGAATTGCAGAAATGGCAGGTTCAGACCAAAAAGGCGGATTTTCAACGAAATCTCCGAAAATATCTATATCTCAAAAAAAAGTCGGGTTGCGAACTTCATTTTGGCTGCATTTAACTGTATTTTAGATGCTTTTTCCATCCGAAGCTTATGGCCCTTTCTGCCAGCAGCATCCAGTAGAATTGATGGGCTCGGCGAACTGGACATTCGGATCATACTCTCAAAAGGGGAGGACGAAAACCCGAATATTCCATTAAAGTTCAATCGAACAAGCAATCCTCCACCAGTCAAGCGGACCTAACACCTGTCATGCGCAAAAGCTGCATGAAGTCAAAGTTCATTAAATTAGGCTTACTCATCAGACCAACACTTTCTTCTTTCTCGTAACTACTAATTCGAGCTGGTTTTTACCTGACTGTCTTTAACTCCACCATAGTTGCATCCCAAACTCAGAAATTCCTACAGAAATCAAGTTTCTTTGTTTTTCTCCGATTTCCGTTATTTATGATTCAGTCAGTGCGCTTTTCAATCAAATCATCAAAGTTAATTTTATTTCCAGTACAACGAGCAAAACCGGGATACCAAGTGCAGCCCACAGTGGTGAAAGCAGTCAGTCACATTTGCCATCAAAACTGGATGGCACTTGGCAACCAATGCTACCTTTTCAGCAAAGAGAAAGCCACATGGTCAGATGCCCACTTCAACTGCAGGCAGATAAACGCCAAGCTTGCTATTGTGAGAACCAAAACTCAGGATCAGAAACTGAGGATATTTTTAAATGGATTTGCAGGTCGGTTTTGAATTATTTAGCCAGTGTACATTTGAACTTTAACATTCCGCAGAGAAATCAGAACGTTGGATCGGAGGACGATACAATACTAAAATCAAAGAATGGATTTGGGCTCTGAGCGGCAAACCTTTGGGCTATAAAGGTTTCGTCCAAGAACCATCTTCAAACTCAACTGACAACTTGGAGTGGCAGGCTATTGTAATGGATCCGCAGTATGCTTACAAGTAAGTGTCTTTACATGGCCCCGTCAGCTAATTGACTATCCTTGAAAGTCTGGAAGAACCAAAACTTCACTAAATCGATCTTTTCTCTCCAGATGGAGTCACAGAAACGAGCTCGATCGTCACCTTTACATCTGTCAAGTTAAAGGTACTCCGGTGAAGCGATTGAGCTACCCCAGAGGATCGTCAGCCACCATCCAGATTAACCACGATAGGGGGCACCCACGAAAGCAGTACGAGGGCAGGCCTAGAAATCAAAACAGTAGACGTACCAACCGAAATCATAGATCTTGAATGTTTTATGTCTGAATGGTACCAAATCGAGGACTTCGTGCATAGGTGTTAGTAGTTCGTGTTAGGTCTCGTGCAGCTTATTCCACTATACGTAAATTGCGCCTGGTGGTCGAGTTAAAGGTGTGTAAATGCGATAACTACTGCAATAATTATTACTTTTATTAACTTGTGCAAGAACAATGTGTATCAATGTATCAGTATTGGAAACGCATTTTGGGCGAACGCATACCCAATGGAAAACATGTCAGCTTACAATTGTTTAACGTTTATATAGATTTTAATTCTATAAGTAGAACATATAATTTATACTCTAATAGACATAAATATTTTTAAACAGCTTTTATTGACTAGATCCAAGAAACCAAATTTACACACCCCTCGTGACAAACCCTTCTAGTTTCCTTGTGGGTTGCATTGGGCGAGTTGTTCCAAGCTTCATGAGCGGGTCCAAAAGCAGAGAATCCCAGCGCAGAAATACTGGATGATTCGCAACTCGAGGTGAAAAAGTAAGGAACCTGTGCAGTTTGATATTCTGATTAATAAATTTAAAATAAAGTTTTTCCTGGCAGGCCCATTTTTCTGAGTTACTGCACTTCAAAGTTTCTACATTTTGATCGTTTTTGTTATTAATAATTACACGGTTAAAATAATAAAATAGTTCTAACACGTGCTCAAAAATATCGCCATTAGCGCTGATGGAATCTTGGCGAATCGTGTCTTGATTGTATATTTTGTCTATTTTGAACGTATTCGACTGCATTCATTATTCCTTGCACCGACTGATCGTGACCATCAATTTGTCCTGCACAAATCAATTGTTTCGAATGCTTAACGTACGAAATAGTCCAGAGAATTCAAGTCGGGTAATCTCGCAGGCCAGAGCCGCCCAAATTATCTCCCGTTAAAAGTTTTGTTTAGCCAAATGGCAACAATCCAAACAACAAACAAACTTTGAAAAGCTCATAAATAATTTCCTTTGTCAGCTGTGACCCCTCCTTATCGTTCGCTTCATGGTTTGCTATTTTTTTTATTAAAAAAACGATAACATACAGAAACTTTGGGGTGTATTAACTCGAAAAGAGAGGCCTACCGGCAAACATTTTATTTTAAATTGTTTAACCAAAATATCAAACTATACACGTTCATTAACATTCCGGATCGGGTTTCGAATCACTATAATGTATATGCTCAGATGTTTCATAACCCTTAAACACCCTAAAAACATCCCTTGCGTTGAGAATCTCTAGTAACTCGCACCAGACACTCGATGAAGTGCTCTCGTTTAAAGTAAAGAGAATAAACTTGCTAGAATTCTTATATTACTTCTCTGTTAAGACTCGGCAGACACTTGGTCAGTATGGCGCCCTCTCTGGAATTGCCTGTGAAATGGCTCGCACACCACTCGCTCGGCATGTTGAATGTTGGCGAAAATGATCAGAAGAATGGTAGATGTTGAGGGTTTGAGTGTAGGAAATTTCAGAACTGAAGGAACATCAATTTACGCCTTCTGAGTTATATTTACCTCTTTAATTCTTATTTTTAACATTTGTTATATCACAAGCTCCACATGTCGTACTCTAATTACTCCCTTTCTGCTTTGCCCATTGTTGCACCTCGCCCGAAGAACAAGTGAGATAGAAGAAAGCTCCAAATAAATACAAACCCGCTGCTATGAAGAAGACTATTTGCCATTCTTCAACTGACTGAAACAAGAGATACTTTTCCCGAATCTTTAGAGACCCCCTGTATTTACCTACCGGTTCGTTTGAAACAATGTATCCCGTTAAAATTGGGCTAATTATACCAGGGACGGTTCCCAGTGTGTTACTAATTCCTAATATTATGCTTGCATATTGTGGAGCTATATCCAGAGGATTCACACTAAAGAGAATCATTTTCTTTTATCAAATGGGGGGGTAGGCGATATCATACCAATAAGCCGCAAATGCGAATCCGCCAATACCAACAGCAAAAGTTAAACATATCACCGATGCAATTTCGCCAGAAACGAACGCCACTGCCATGAGAAAACAGGCCTGGGCGAAAAACCCTAGGAAGTTCCAAATTTTCCGACATTTGGTGACCGTGAGGTAACCCCTGGAAAGACAAAAATCTGCCATTTGACCGGAGATTGGAACCATGAATCCCATTGCCAAGTAGGGGAGACCCGACAGAAATCCTGAGGTTCCCAATGAGAAATTATAAATGTCTAAAATGATTTTGGTTGGTAAACAACATGAATGATGCTTTGAAGTTTGTAGAGATTGTACACCTTTTAAGTATGTGGGAAGCTGTGTTAAGAAGGTGTAAAACCCCCAATTTTCGCAAAAGTTCGACATGCAAATTGCCCATACAGCCTTTGAACTCGCGATAGATGTCCACGGTATTGTCACTTCGTCATCTTTCTTACTGATTAATCCTTCCAATGACGATTCGATATATTGACGTTCGGCTTCGGAGATTCTACTATCTTGAGCTGGAGAACTGGCCACTATGACCAACCATAGAGCATACCATAGAATTGCCAACGACCCTTCAATTTTAAAACACTCGAAGATGCACATTATCTACCTAGTTCACGTTTTAAAGTATAGATTTCTACCAAAGCAATAAAATATGTATCTCCATCCAAATGCTTCTGCGAGCATTGCACTAAGTGGCATTGTAATAACTGTTCCAAAGTAACTTCCTGCAGTAGACATCATAGAGAGGCCAGTGCGCTCCAAGGGAGGAGCCCATTTTGACCATATGCCCAACATGCTGGGATACGTGACGCCCTATAACAATTCGAGATTAAAATTTAAGAGCTGTTAACAGCAGGCTTTATTTTTTACCTCAAATACTCCCTCAATAATCCTGGCAGCGAGCAGCAGATACACATTGGCGTCGGCCAACCAAGGGGTGATCACGGTGAGGGCACCAGTTACGAAAATTCCGGTCCCAAAAATGATTTTCCCCCCGTATTTCTTAGCGAAATAGCCTCCTAATAGCTGAGTGGTAATGTATCCATAAAAGAAGGAACTGAGTATGTAACCTCGCGTCTCACTGGACCAGTCGAACTCTGGTTCCTTCCAACAAAATCTTCTAAATTAGAGGAAACAAGTAGTTTTCTTTACTTGCTGTGCTGATGATTGTGCCATTCTCCAAAGTTTTAGACCCATTAGAGGTCATCGCAACAATGGCAATGCTCAAGTTTCCCCTGAGAGTGTAAGCGTTGAAAAATCCAAAAAAAGCCATTAGTGCTACTATGTAACGCCGGTGTTTCCAGAACAGCCATTTTGAGGGTAGAACGACTTTTCTATATTGTTATAGGGGCTGTATAAGTATTTGACTCAGCACGTTTGAGACATTAAATGCAGAAAAGTTAGTAAGGATCGATAGGGCAAGTTTGTGACAAATCCGCTAAGAGCAACCAGGTAAAAATGGAAAAGTACTTGAATGCTCTATGGCGTTTGCAGACTTACCTAAATGTTTTTATATTGTGATTATTATTGCTACGCCACTTACCCATCCTTCAAGAGATCATTCTGGTTAACAGTCATCTTGTAATGCGATAGGAATCAATCTTGTGTTAGGCGTCTACTATATATTGATAACTGGCGCGTCTTTGCGATAACACAAACAACTCTTTACACGTTATTTACTCTTATTAAATCACAGAATTTCAATGTAGCTGTTAATTGGTATAATAAAATGCCATAAAATTTAATTTGATATAAAATACTTACTAAAAGATTTAATACACTCAATTTTTATCTCGTCGCCATATGCGTATGATACTAGGACGTAGCGCGCATAAAATCCTGTTTTTGAAGATTCAAAAGGAAATCATAAACACTCCCGTTTCCATCGATTTTATGGAATCTTGTCTCTCCTTATCCGGTGATGGAAACGCCAAAGCGAAATTTTTGAATTTGCAAACTCTTAGTAATATACTTTTCCTTAAAACGGTAATTCACCGAGACCGCTTGCCTTCGTAGATGTCTTAGACCAGAGTGGTCGGGAGTCGAAAGCCTCACGATTGATTTAACCCGTATCAGGGAACAATGAGGAAATTACCAGTTTACGAAAAAACTTATTTTTATTATGATAAAGTTGCAATTGTTATTACTTTTTAATGGTGTCGTAAGTAGACATGTAACTAGATAACTCGGCAGCAGAGAGACAGAAGTCAAAAATTTCAAGATACAACAGGATGGACTAAATTCACCAGTTCTTTTTCAAAATCAGCACCATCGAAACACGTCTAAAGGCGGCAGGAAATTTTTGAGCAGCTGCCGCTCGGGCCCCAAAATAAAGAAATTGAACTACACGAATTGAAAGCGTACAAAAAATAGAAAAAATTGTGTCAAATATTTTCGAAAACAGAGAATTTATTTGCGCTACTGCCGAAGCAGCAATGAGCTACAAAAAAAGCCGTGAGTTGCACTTGTAAAGCCAAAAAGTGAGGTGAATCACTGCTCATTGCATGTTTTCGACTGCCTTTGGTGTTGCGTCTACTCCCCACTTCCTAACAAAAAAAAAAGTAGGATTTTGAATTTTCTAGTAAATTGGAATTTCAAGTAAGATAACAAAAATCGCAGCAACGGTACTTTTAGAATTTAAAAAAAAGTCGAGGTCAACGATGAGTCCCCGCAAGTCAATTGCTTATCATCGTGATCGAAGATTTGGAGAGATTCATACAGAGTTCCTTGATGAACCTGCACGGTGATGATACTTGCCAAGTTTGTCGGTAGTACCCAGCCGAAAGAGTTCAAATTGTCTGTAGGATAGTAGAACGTTGATCTATTGGGACGGAACTGCCTGCCAATTCATTGCTCACAAACCAGCACTATGCAGCAGAAAAAAGACGAACAGAATTCAAGCAACCTACACTGCACGAGAAGTCCTTACTACTCCAGCAAATGCCTAAGCATGTAAGCGTGACCATCGACAGGAGACTACCACAGGAAAGACACGTGAAAACCTATGCAATAAGACACTAGCACAGACTAGCAAGTGCTCCAAACACTGAAGTCCCTCACCACATACTTACGATAATCAGACTAGTAGAAGGGGATGCGTAGAAGATCCGTAGAAGAGGATCTTCTACGGATCCGGGACTTATTGGTCAGCAATGAATAAGACTTGTTATCTCCTAAAATTGACAAGACTGCGGAGAACGATCTTCTATGTCGCCATCAACCATGCATTTAAGATCAAATAGGATGTTATGATTTCCCACGGAAAGGTTGTGGCTTTCAGACGGTCGAAACCAGTCATTGGAAGACTGGTGGGCTTAGGCGACGAGGCGTTTTCATCATATTGTCGGAGGAGAACCTAAATCGGCAATACATGAGGGAGAGCGGCAGTTCCCACAGGTGATTGCAAGCTAGACCGATACATGACCTTCTGGGAACACCTTTTTCCTCAGCAAAAACTTCCGATTCTTAAAGGAAATAGAATATGATCTTCGTAAAGAGGACGGACAGTTTTGCAGAGAGGACCTACGTGGAGCGACCGGGGCAGGATTTCAGCCCTGGGATTTACCATTTTACCATTGCTTCTCCTACTCGTAATTATTGTAAATGCCAATCGGCCGCGATTATGATCTTTTGTAAATAGTCGCTAGGTGGGGGGTAATAAATAATCAAAGTTGGTAAATATAATATATTAAACTTTTATTACGCGAGCAACTACGTTACAACTCATAATCCAAAAATGAAAGGATACATAGTTTCTCTCATTCGGGTAACTAATAATATAGTTAAATGGTGTCAAATCTACATAGTCCGGGATTTTGAACAATGGTGTTCGTCCATAATACAATGTTAACGTTAAAAGGATTAATGTGCACACTGCCCGAGGACCATAGGCTACAACGATTTGCCACCAGACTGGGTTCTCTTTTTCGGCGCAGTCCTCGAGCTTTTCGTCGACGACGTTGATTTTCCTTTGAATTTTCGAGTACTTTGCGAAGCTCTCCATCATGTTGTACTGTCGTTGTTCCGCCTTAAGGTTCTGCTTTTCTTTCTGTAATTCGCGCCGTGTCGACGAAGGCATGTTGCTCCATTTTTTTGCCTAAGGTATATGTACAATAGATAGAAGTTTCGTAGGAACGCGAGATGATCAAAAATTTCGATGCCCACCATTGGTACTTCGAAAACAACGTTAGATTGGCAACATTGATGAAATTAGGGAAAACGTGTGCAGTTATGTGTATTGCCCGCCTTATGTTGTCTACATTTATCTACATCTACGAAACACAGTAAAGCTCCGTTAATCCGGTTCAATTAAAACCTGTCCGATCCGGATTTTGGAGTCATACCAAAATATCGTGTAATGAAAGGCAAAAAAGATGGCGAATTAGGTGGCTTAAGCATAGGTAATAGGCTTATTTAAAAATTTATATAACGACATGGTTTAAACATTAGAATAAAAAAATTAGAAATTTTCGTTTGGCGAATACATCCTTGTCCAGGCTTCAGTGATCGCTGGCGAAATATTCTAAGGTTGGTGATGCTATTTATTTCGATATTGTTTTCCTCTGCCCATTGCATACACGTAGAGAAACATTTAACAGCCTCTTCATGCTTTATTCTTGGAACATCTATGGACACTTCATTATCAGAACAACCACCCGCGTTATTGCTAAGATCGTCAAATTGTAAATAGTCGTCATCTCCAATGATTCATTCGCGTATTTTTGATTCTACTGGATTTTCGTCATCAAGGTTATTTTTCTACAACATGTTTACGTGTTCAACCATATTTCATTGGCAACACTTTTCCACCAATACTCCTATTTGATTGTTGCAAAATATTCTGCTTATCACCGATAGATAGCGTTTTAATCGAGTCTTTTTCGAAACATGCTCCTTCGACATAAATGAAACTAATTCAGGGGTTCTCCTTCATTCGCTCAATTCATAGTCGGGGATTCCTTGGGCTATTGACATGCAATTCAGATTAGCGGAAACGTGGTGGATCCGGACTACAAGCCACTTAATAGAAATTTACATTGCAATTTTGTCTGGACTACAAGGACGTCCGAATTACGAGGGATTCGGATTAGCGGAGCTTTACTGTACTGTTATTAATAGCACAAATATCTACCTTTTCACATATTTTTCTCATCGTTTTCAATCTAATGGGATTCGATAATTTTGTGTTTTTGACCGAATATATCTAAGCATTAAAATTAAAGCAGAGAGTTGAATAAGAAACAAGTATAGATAGAAGTGCTGCATATACTTTTAAATTAGAGGAAAATATATAGGGTCCCTCAAAAAAGAATGCCTGGCATGTTGAAATTGTTTTTTAATAATTTTAATAATGTGCCCAACACAATTATCTACTTCCATTATTCTATACAGGGTTCAGACCATAGTACACAATTATTTGAAAGCCTATTGAAGACAGATACGGAACATCGTTAACAGGATATTCTTTCCTCATGCAAAGTGTTTGATTTGTCAGATATGCCTCGACGTTGGAATTTTTTAATTTTTGAAAAGCTGTTGACTTCAAAAAATCTATGATGACGTGTTCAAAGTTCTTTTATGTTTAATGAAAATGGAAGAGTACCTTATTGTTAATATTTACACATAAGCAACTGTGCTTATAATTGACAACAGATGATAAGCAAACTCGTTATGTATAGAAGTTAGTGTGCATTCTTGGATTTTTTTTAGTTACTTGATGAGTAATAAAGTGGGAAAAAAGTAAAAATCGTTTGTTTTTTTGTTTTTTTAATTAAAAAGGCAGAGTACCACTGTTATAGACACCACTTTGCCCCTGTTTTAACAAATCAATTAAAAGCCTTAACTCTATTACATGACAATTGTTTTGTAAAGTTTAGGAACTCCAAACTCCAAGCTGCCAAGTACTAATTAATACTATATCTGGCCGAAGTGGTAATTATTATGTGTTAAACAATATTAACACACATCACACAATAAAAGAATTATCTATACTCCATATTTTAACAACACTTGGTAAAAAATTGAAGTAAATTAGAAAATATATACAAAAATTGCACAAGAAACTGCTAAAAAACATAAAGAAATATGAAATAAATGAAAATAAGAGGTTATACTTTTGTTATTGTTATAAATACAGTTAGTTTACTTGTCCAGATGGGAAATATTTGATAATAACAATTTGTCTTTCATCTTAAAATTGTTTTAGATCCAGGACTACTGTTTCAGGCCTTGTTTTAAAATTCTAAAGTTAATTGATTATTAAAACCAGTTTTTTTTTATATATAATCAGCATATATAGAGTAGGTTTTTTAACATATTATCAGGTAGTTAAGAAATACTCCATTTAAAGCCATAAATGTTGATATTGGAATAATCAGAACATATAAAACAACCAACAAATATGTAACTAAAAAGGATATTTAACTTGGCAGATAGAAGTTGGTAGCAAATAAAAGAGGCTCTTAAAATTGTTTCATTGTTTTTTTTTAAATTTTATGTATTGTAAAGCTTTCTCTGTTGACTTTATTAAACTGACATATCCATATATAGCAAAATATCAGTAGAAACCTCTCAAGATATTTTATTACATTTACTTCAATCCAAAAATTTGTAAATTCAATCCTGGAACCCCAAAACTATTAACCGATTTTAGTTCAGAAATTGAATTCTAATTCTCAAAATTTAAAACTCTAAGGCCACTTCTTGAAAACAACTTTATATATTATGATTTGATCAACTTTTAAATCATAAAAGTTTTAATTTCATAATCACGGTACAAGGCAATAATCAATTCACTAAAGACTAGAGAAGTGTGGATTTTCTATTTTGGACAATAAGAAAAATAAGCTTTTAAGTAATGAACATTTTGATAATTATTATTATCTTCCTGAGAGTACTAATGTTTAACTGATGGAAGGCAAAGTTCCAAAGAACCTTAGACATTGCTTATATCAAAATTAAAATTCATGCTTCTCTAGTTTCTGTTTTAAATCTATCAATGTAACTGGTAAGGCAAGACTACCTTCCTCCAATAACCAATAGGACTTATTATATCTGAATTAAACTACTTTATCCTATGCATTCATGTGGTTATTAGTAGGGTTCACACCATAAGCTCAGTTTAGAGTCTTACATACTTACCTTCAATACTGCCCTGCCACCACAATATGTAAACCAGCCAGGAAATCACCTTTACTTACCACATTATCTAGGAAGGAAGACTTGGCATTTAGAAAACTGAGGGTAGTGGTAATTATCAATAATATAAACATGGTTTAATGGATTTCTCAATATAACTTAACAGAAAACTAGCCACATTATTATGAAATAATTATTGTCAGTCAAACCGCTGAATCTAAAGTATTTCTAATTCTTTTTGTGTAAGTAACCTCAGGCACATCTGTAATATTTCACATTTCACAGGAATCACATCACAAAAGACAAATCTAACCTAATTTTAATTAATATAATGATCCTTAACTCCCATTTGTTCCGCGTTCCTCGCCGGACGGTCAATAAAGAACCCAATTATTGTACTACTATCACTAATATTTCTAAACCTGATCAGTAGTTGTCTTTCTCTAGTGTAATAAGATAAAGAAAGAAGTAAGAGGACGACACATGTCAATTTTCAACTCCCATTTCCATGAAGTTGCCGGAGTGCGGAGCATAACATAACCTTTTTCATTCCACATCGTTTAAAAGAGAGTTTTTCCGAATTTCTCTCCAATTTCTAAGGTAAGATTAGAGTATTTTAAACATTTATAACAAGTAACCACGATTGCTTTTACATACTGTGCGCATTATATTTCTACTAGTTGTTTTATAATGATATAACGTGCCTAAATGTATAAGATGTTACCATATGGATCCTCTTTATCATCACCTTTCAACATTCATTTCAGAACTTGTTACTTAATATATTGAACAAGATGTGTGAAAGACAGTTGTCCCCTGATGAAAAGTATAATTTAATAAGCAGAAATTTACAAGAAGTCCTTGGGGAAGACAAGATTAAATCAACATTGAAAGAACATGATTTAAAAATTTATTGGGGTACTGCTACCACAGGGAAACCCCATGTAGCCTACTTTGTGCCAATGTCAAAAGTGGCAGACTTTTTAAGAGCTGGAGCTGAGGTTCGTATGTGAATGTCATTGATCCCACTTTGTTTTGCATGGGGTAAAGTCTTCCTGTCATTTTACAAATATGTAAGGCAGAGCTACTTAACTGCACTCCCATAGAAAAATACCTTTGAAAATAATTATTATAACACATCATTTTATATTTTACTAATTTTGGTTAAAAAAGAGTCATATGATTTCATTCATACCTATATCAACACTTTGTCAAATTGAGTAAGTTTGTTACTTATTCTTTCAGGTGACAATATTATTTGCAGATTTACATGCTTATTTAGATAATATGAAAGCTCCATGGGAGCTTTTAGCTCTTCGCACACAATACTATGAACATACCATTAAAGCTATGTTGCGTAGTATAGGAGTACCTCTAGAAAAGTTGAAATTTGTTAAAGGAACTGACTATCAGCTTTCTAAGGAATACACTTTAGATGTCTATAGGTAAAACATATGCTTTTATTTTTTAATAAAATGTATACAATTATTTTGAATTCATTCAGATTGTCATCAGTTGTCACTGAACACGATGCCAAAAAGGCAGGAGCTGAAGTTGTAAAGCAAGTAGAACATCCCTTGTTAAGTGGTCTTTTATACCCAGGTAAATATTGCTTTCTGCAAATTGAAATTGATTTAAAAATAAATGCCTTTTAGGTCTTCAAGCTTTGGATGAGGAATACTTGAAAGTTGATGCTCAATTTGGTGGTGTTGATCAAAGGAAAATATTCACTTTTGCTGAGAAATATTTACCTCAACTTGGTTATGCCAAGAGAGCACATTTAATGAATCCAATGGGTATATTATAAAATTTTTCAAATTAAACATAGAATTTACAATTCACTGAGAGCTATTTTTCTAGTCCCTGGTTTAACTGGATCAAAAATGTCTTCCTCAGAGGAGGAGAGTAAAATTGATCTACTAGACACACCAGCAAATGTCAAAAAGAAACTAAAAAAGGCATTTTGTGAACCGGGCAATATAGAAAACAATGGAGTCCTCTCTTTCGTCAAACATGTAGTTTTTCCACTATTTGATGAATCCCAAGGTTTTGTGGTGAAAAGGAAGCCAGAGAATGGTGGAGATGTAGAGTTTGATAATTTTGATGCACTTGAAAGGGCTTTTGCAAAACAGGTAAAGTAAAATCTAACTAAAAATACTATAATATGTCATTTGCAAATAACTAAACAGAATAAATTGTCTTTATATTTAACATAGAATTTACCAAAAAATTCTGTCTGTAGATTGAAGTTTTTATGTTTAAATTTCACTCTTTACCTAAAACTGCATTTTCTAATTGGTTAGAAAAATAGCCATTATGTTATAATCTATTAAAAAGTAATGAGTTACTATTCTCTACCATGTTAATATTCTCCAAGCACATTTCTTATACAAAATATAACCATAATATCAAATTCCATTGCTTAGTCATATTTTTTTTGTGCCAATTATCCATGTTCATGTCTTAAAAGTTATATTTTGAGGTTTTTATTCATTCAGATCTTCATATGGGTAAAAAATATTTAAATGAAGTACTTGTAACCTAGTAATATCATATATTTTTTTCTACATTCAGTTTTCTCATTTGCCAAAGATAATTTTTTTGTACCTTATTGAACAATATATTACTCTTTTGTTAGTGATTTTGATATTAATAGTTCAACTATAGGAGGTGCACCCTGCAGATTTGAAAGCAAGTGTTGAAATTCAGATCAATAGATTACTTGCACCGATCATCAAGGAATTTGAAGCTCCAGAATTGAAAAAGTTAGCTGAAAAAGCTTATCCTCCACCAATAAAGCAAAGTAGGTATCCAATTTTGTTCTTGTTTTCATTTACCTCTTAATTATTACTTTTATAGAAGGAGGAAATCAACCAGCAATCAACAATGTATCAGATGAAATACTGCCTAGTCGACTAGATATTAGGGTAGGACAAATTGTAGAAGTTGGAAGACATCCAGATGCAGATGCTCTTTATGTGGAAAAAATTGATTTAGGCAAGTAGTATTTAACTGAATTTTTTTCTCAAAATACCGTTTTCATATTGAGAAGAGAGAGATTAGAGAGAGAGAGAGAGAGAGAGTGCGTACGCTTTAATTAAAAGTTTAATGGTTTTTAATATATCATAGGTGATGGAGAGCCCAGGACTATAGTGAGTGGTTTAGTAAACTACGTTCCTATAGAAGAAATGCAAAACAGAAAGGTCATTGTTTTGTGTAATTTAAAAGCAGCTAAAATGCGGGGTATTGAAAGTCAAGGCATGGTTCTTTGTGCTTCAGTGTAAGAGATTTTCATGGTTCATAATAATTTTTTGTCCCAACTTTTGTTTTTATTTATAGAGATGATCCTAAACAAGTAGAACCGCTGGATCCTCCAGAAGACGCCTTACCTGGCGAAAGAGTTTTTGTCGAAAACTTCGAAAGCGGAGTTCCAGATGTTGTTCTAAACCCAAAGAAAAAAGTGTGGGAAAAGCTGCAAATTGACCTGAAAACTAGTGGAGAGTGCCTGGCCCAATGGCAAGGAAATAATTTACTAACGAAATCTGGAGGAAAGATTCGTAGTAAGACTATAACTGGAGCGCCAATTAAATAAATCCAAAAATTATTTACTTTAAAATAATATGAATTGGATATTATGACTTATATATTGTTTTTTTTAAATTAAATAAACAACATTTTTATATTTATTACAAAATGCTGTTTCAGTTACATTTTTGGGTTTTTATGAAAAAATGTTAGGTTTGCTAATCATTATGCAGTAAATTTTACTGAAAATATTCAATTTTTGAAGACGTATAGAAGATGCAGAATGATATAATAAAGTATTGTCTAACGATTGTAGTTCACGCCTCACAAGGCTGATGATGACTAGGCAACTTCCAAAGTTCTAACGGAAATTACGAATTTGTACATCATTACTCGTAGGGCTACTACCAAACGGCGATCCGTTAACTGCGTGAGGTCCAAAAACAACGCTCAGGATCCGGGAAATAAGATATGAACAGCTCTCGATTGGTATATGTCAAAACTAGCTGGCAGTTTACTAAAGTGTGTCCTACACTGGCTGCCTCTTTCCCAAAAAAGAATGTGTTGAATGGGGTAAGGGCTAAATCGTACAATCAATAAACTGTTTACAGACAACAAACGGGTCACACTATATATGACAGTTTTTCCCTACCCAGCCGAGAAATTGGATTTTCCTCTCAAAACACTTCAAATCCGAACACCCTGTACAATAGCAATATATTTGACAGACCAATGTTGTTTCTGGATAGTACCAATTTTCGAACGGTATCTCCAAATTTCTTGACAATCTGACGATTAGTTTACATTTTTGTTTGGTACGGCATTTGCTTCTAAAATTTGCTCATACTGGGCCAAAAACGTAAATTTATTCAATCGTAGAAATGAAAGGTAAATTAATAAATCTATTTATAATGATTAACGAAATAGGTATAATCACAAATCTGTGTCAAAAGATATCAAAGTACTTTATTGAACAACATTTTCTTGTTTCTGCAATCCGAAAACGTCTTGCAGATTACTAATGACTTCGCTATACACATATTTCTGAGCTTCAATGCCAAAAAAAAAGTCAATATGACTCCACAAACTATAGTTAACCAGCTTGCTTATAGCACATGGCAATTCCTTTATAAGTCTTTGGTAATCCTACAGAAAAATATTATTATGCGAGAAAGTCATCACTTGTTTGCATAGGTTGTATACCTGCACTCCGGCGAAATAATCATTATATCCATACCAAACATAAATAGGAATATTCCTAACAGAACTCAAATCGTAAAAAGGAGGTTTCGACTGATTGTATACGGCAAAGTTGTTTGAACGGTAATCAAAGAGGCGAAATTCATCTGAAAGTACATATTTCATTAGGATTATCGAAATACTATAAGTAAATAATTTTTGAATTTTGTAACGCGCAATACTTTGCGTTAAGTACAATATAACTATTATATGAAGAAATTTCGAACTTACTGGTCCTGGCAATCTGGAGGAAATGGAAGAATTGATTGAACGAAGCTCCAGCTGGATCGTTTGTACTCAAAACTGTAATTAACGACTATAAAAGGCCACAAGTGATTGATTAATTTTTTTTTGAATAGAATACATTTATCATACGGAATTTATTTGAATTGGGTCCGGTCCACACAGTTGACCTAACAGATCTACGCATAGTCTTAAAGTAGGTGCGTCTCTGCTGCAAAATAAAATGGCTATAGGCAACAGAAAGGGGTTGTAAGACAAAACTCCCTTATTTAATTTTAGATCTGTGAGGACGTCCTAAAACAGCAGCCATAATTCTCTAAATATATACATACACAAGGAAAGTGTTTTCTTACTTGCAATATTTCATTATTTTTCTTAATCAAGTCGAAAAATGGCAGGCGAGCGTACTTCATATATACTACAGGGGCGAATAAATGGGCTGCTGAAATTCTAATTCTATATTCTGGGCGAGTAGCTGCAAGGGCCACAAAAGCGGTACCACCTTGAGAATGGCCTATGAAGGAAATGTTTACATTCCCTGTGAGATTAGTAATTAAGTCCATATTGGCGGGTATGTCATAGTATCCTACTTCATGCCAGCTAAAACATTCCTGAAATATTTTTAAACTATAACGAATGAATATTCCTTACCTGAAGTTCCAATATGCCACAGAATCGCGACTTAAAGTTTTGTGACCCACGCTGTAGGTGTTTCCTCTACTGGCCATTAAATAAACATCGAAACCGTGCTCTGCCAGGAGGAATCCTATGGAACTATCCCCTAAATAAATAAGTTGAAGCTTTAACAATTTATTACTTTGGCTAACTACCCAGTATAATAAGGTCTTCAGGGTTGCTTAATATTCCATGAAGCAGTAACGTAGCAGGTTTCGTCGTGTTAGTGCTGGTATTTTCATTTTTCCCTCTCGGAATTCTGACTGTGTTCAGAATATAATTGTCTTCAGTAACAATGGAATAGTTCTCGTAGTAGTATCCATGGTTATCGATAAATTGATACTAAATTTAATGCATTAACAATAATTATTTAACGAAAAAGTCTATTAACGGTAGCAATTACTATACGTGTCTGATACAAATTATTTTGTCGATTGCATCGCGAAGATAAAAAAAAACAATATTCCTGTTTAAAATGTTTAAATAACTTTTCATATCAGAAACGAATTTACATTTTACTTCAAGATTAAAAACTTCCCATGACAAAAACTGAAAACTTTATAAATTACCGATTTCTATTACGTGTCAAGCATAAGTATTGCGATTGGTCAGATACAAGCAATCATGATCACAATCTAATCACAATGCGATAAAAATGATAAACTAATAAAAAATCATACATTAATGGGGGGTCATTAATGAATAATTTCGTATGTATTGAAATAAACTTGTTAATACTCAGTAGACGCTTACCAAATTTAAACCTGTGTCTGGGTCTAGCCAAGTCTCTGCAGTAATATGATAAAAACCGCAAATTAGGAAGGAAACTAGAACTGCTTGGAGTATGAAATGCATGGTAGATTTAAATGTATCTATCTCTAAGTAGATGTGAAGTAATTAGACATCAGGCCTGATAAAATTTAAAAAAATGCCTTAAAATCTCCATCCCTAATAACGTTTGGTTGTTAAATAATAATAAAATTTCATGAAATTCGTTCATTTTGTAGTCGGAAAGCATTCCAATTTAACCCGAACTAACTAACCTGAACTAACTATTCTGAGACTCTTAGCTATGACCTCTTAGAGAGGAGTAAGATTCGTCTTTAAATTATTAAATAAAAATGGACGGGCAGGGCAAGTCACATATTGTATATTGTTTGAAAGACTCTTTTATTCGAATTGAAAATATGTCGACCCTACATTTCATATTGTGGTTTTCGATGGGTACTCGTAAAAAATTGATTAAGATCTATAAAATACTTCCTACAAGATATCTCAAAAAAGTCAAAGGTGGTTCCGCCAAAACTTCATGATAGAAGAACTAAGAGAGATTCAATAATTGAAATATTTATTATTGCTAATTTGTTTTTTGGACATTGAAACAAAAAGGTGGAGGCTTATCTTATACTATTGTTTTTGTATTTTCCCAATTTTAAAATAGTAAAAGTTTACAATTTTTTTTTTAATATGGTAATGACAATTTCGCAAAGAATCTATTATACTCATAGGCAGGGTTTTTGGGTTCTAACTAAATAGGCAAACAAGCATATGTAGCAGATTAGGACCGTTTTATGCACAAGATATTCTAGTGTAAGCAATCATTTTAAATCAATATCGATTTGCGAAAAAAAATTAAATTCAATATCATTTACTTTTTTAGATTTTAAAAATATATTACCAAATATACATTCATACATACATTTAAAAATGTATCGGTGGAACTTATGAACCAGTGGCTTTTCTTCTATAGAATTTTTTATAGGAGTGTTGAAAAATATTAAAATATGTACAAAGTTTAGGATCAAATTCAATTGTTAGTTGTAAAATGAAAATTTAGCAATTGGACGCAAACAAAAATTTCAAGTTATCAAGACTAAATAACTGGAAATAATTATTTACAAAGACAAAAACATTTTCATGACTCACCCAAAATCGTATAGAGGTTAGTCCAGGTTAGTTTATGGCAGCCAGTTACATTTTTCTTACAATCTTTATGCCAAAAACTAGCAATAAAATGTGCACTTCACTTGAAATTTCTTAGTTTTTGAACGTGCTTTCATCACTACACTGTTTATTTCGAAAATGATCAGATATTATAGAATTTTCATATTGACCGATTTAATAAATTTAATATAATAATTATTGAAATATTTTCCGAATTACTATTATAAAATATAATTGAGTTGACTAGGAGAGAGGAATTTTCAATTAATTACAAAGATTCGAATGATGAAATAATATTATAAACTATTAAAAAATGCTACATTTTATAAGACTCTTAGATTATACTTTCCCAATCACTAATTTCTAAAAATAAGTACTTTTTTTATTACCGTAACACCTTTCTGTGTATCTATATCTATAATAGTTGAAAAATCAATATGAATATATTTTTACTGTTTGTTTTACGCATAGTAATTTTAAAAACTAAACGTGTAACAAAGTGCAAAATAAATTTAACGATAATTATCTTACTAATTATATAACATTATATTAATTATAATTTTTTTTAATTATCGAATTATGCGTGTTTGAAAATTCTAGATTCCTATGTATGACGCACATTCAAAGATCAAAACAACGAGCTATAATGACTTAACTATTGTATAGTCATGGTAATAGGGAACGTAATGATGCTAGGTTGAATAATGTCAATATTACCGTGGAATTATAAGTGTAGGTATTATATTTTACCCTTGACAATTGGACTGAAAACAGTAACTTTAGAAAAAATTCTTGAAGTGCGTGTTTATTTTTTTTACAATTTTGGTATGAATATTTTGTACAGTAGAAACTTCAATTTTTCAAATCAGTACTTTAAAATAATTATTGATTTTCACTTTTCTGTTCATTTCTGATATTTATCATATAGATGTTTTATTATTATGCGTATTTCTTTTAAAAACAACATTCTTACGGAAATAAATTCTGAATTTTGATCACTACGCTTAATTAAGCTTTGTGTAATGTTAATAGTGAGGGAAAGCTGCCTTGAAACTAACTTGGGAGTACTAGGGAAATATGCGCTAGTTTCCCTATTACTAAACGCGTTACTTAAATCAATTTTCTTTGTATCACCAATTATAAGAAGCTTTGAAAAACTTTAACTTTTATATGTGAAACATCTTAAATCATATTGATCACAGAACCATAAATTGCTTAAAGCGACGTGACTTAAGTCACAATGTCACAAACGGAATTTATTCCGTAAATAATTTAATACAGGCAATCAGTAACAATCATTTTTGCTGCAGTTTTTTGTGCGCATACTGGGCGTATCTTGAATAAATACAATTTTTTGCCCTTTTTCTCTGATTTCTTTGTCTTACTAGGTAATCCGAAATTATGGTGTATTAAATTTGTTGGTAAATGGTATTTTATATAACTTGTGGGATTGTGGAGCTTTGCTTCGCTCACCAGGCTGAATTTAAGCTGCTTTTACAGCGGACCAGGTGAATAATAATCAATAATTTTATTGTAGAAATTCTAATAATTTTCATATGAAAATTCATATAAAATTTATATTAAAAAAATTTAAGTTCTTGCAAAAGATCAAGTGCATTTTATAAGTTTACTTGATACTCCTCTTTAAGCTGATTCCAATAATATAAGGTTTTACATATTTATTTCTTTTCGTTCTCCGAAAATTCCATCGAAGAGTCTCTAAACGTCCTTGAATAATTTGAAGGTCGCGTTCCTTTTATAAAAATACAAACAACACTCTCAAAAACCGGTTATATCCGGTGTTCCCGAGTTGGTGCCGCATTCCAAACATTCCACCGTGAAGTGTTTCAGCGGCAATTAAAGGGGATGCTCCACTTAAAAAACAGATAGTCCCAAATGAAATTAAATCAGTCGGTCACCGCAAGTAGGACAGAGTACGAAAACGTCGAGACGACGGTCAGAGAGAGACGTCAATATGTGTGTGACATGACTGGTCCATGGAGCCGAATCGATCACATAATGTATCTATCCTTGTCTCGAATACTCGGGTCATACAAGTCAGACAGAGACAGACTTTTCTAGATCTTTGATTGGTCTGGTTAATCATAACCTCAATAATCTTTGTTTTGACGTTTGTAAGAAGATTGTTTTTATTACTTTATTTATAATTGGAGTTTAATTAAAATTTTTGTAAATTATGTTCAGGGGTAATAGCATGTGTATAAAATACGAAGATGCCCTCCTGTCTCTTCAAATAAGCCCTCCCGGGATAAGGACCGGAATAGTGCACATTAGAAGCAAGCCATATTCCAATTTATGTTTCTCCATAGCAGTCTCTATTGTGTAGATCCCCTCTCGATGTTAGTCCTAATACGATTTACATAAGATGGTTAAGAAGGTGTCCTTCCTACAGATTGTGAGGCAAGCCAACTTTATATATCTGCAACTGCTTAAGTTCCTTGCGCTATATCTGAACTTCTGATTAGAACGGGTATCTCATGTTAGTCATCTAGTAAGTTGACAGAAAAGAAACATATATAAGTTTAGGAGCCCTTTTGTAGAACATATTTGTTTTTGAGTTCCTAGAGATATAACAATATCTCTAATATTACTGATCTCAAACAAATTGGCTGCCTCACTGAACTCATCTTTCGAACTTTGTTTTCATCCATTAAAACTTTGTTGTTCTTCATATTTAATAACATACAATATAGCAATGATGGTCTTGCATCCTCAAGGATGAGTTTTCATATATACCTACATATATCCATTCCTACATGTGATAGTTCCGAGACTTTGTTGCATACTGCAAAGATGCTTGACAGCAATAACATTTATTGCTGGCAATGTGATTCTATGCTACTCAAATCAGTCTTGTAAGCTTCACATTAGACACATTAATATATCTATAAAATCTTTAGTAAAAATCTTAACTAGTCGTGAAGTAATATTAATCCAATGTAAAGACTACTGTCATAAGGAATGGCAACGATAATGAGATACCACACCACATTGCATACCAAATCTTTCCACCTAGCTGTTTCATGAATGGTTCATGAAAGATATGTGTATGCAGAATTGTGACATCAAACTATTGCCGATAAAAAAAACCATATAATAATAATAATGTAAGTAATAATTTGTCCTCAAAAAAAAATTTGGTTACTTCAAGTTTCCATTCGATGCAACTTTAACGGCTAAGGAAACATTACATGGCTTTTTATCTGCTCATAAAAGCCATACTTTAAATATGTTTTTTATGTATTTTGCGATCCTACTGCCTTCAAACTTATTAAATTACAGCAACAGGAACATCAACAATAAACTAATAAGAAATAACTATCCGTGATTTTGAACGATTGTAATTTAATATTCAGACAATATCAGAGTACGGCATAAAGGCTATCTGATAGCAAATTTTATGCTCTTTCAGACGATCTATCTGATTTCTTGTTATGTTAAATGGGATAGTCACAATTTTAATAAATTTGAAGTGATGTTAAAATTCAAGATAACAGTAAAAACCAAATATCTATTAAACAGTTGAAAATCAGACTTTTGTTTATATGACTTTTTTTATTGGAAATTGGGTCTATAATCATCTCTTTAAGTATCGTCCTCTCGTCATAGGACACCCTGTATATAGTATAATAATAATCTAAATAAACTTTATTTTCAAATCCATTAGACATGATTAAAGAATTAGAAGCGCTTATCGAAGGGCAGATTTACTTGAATGTAGATTGTTCTACAAAATTTGACCAGTGGTTTTACAGATATCTAAATTAATTCACACACATTTGTTGCAAAATCACCATATTTAGGAGAACCAACACTTAAAAAAGTGTTAGTTGAGATGAAGTTATGTGCAGCCGATGATAAATTATAGGGCAACGACAATTAAAAATCAATAAGACAAACTGAATAATGAAACTGGATCTATTAATATCTCTATAGACAAAATTTGAAATTTGGCCTCTTATATATCATATGTGTCCTTTAGAATATTTATGACCTCGTCATACACATAAAATTTCCCTTTGTTGGCAAAAACAAAGTCTATGTGATTCCAAAGAGGACTGGTGACCACTTTCGATATAGCACTGGGAATTTCACGTATCAGCCTTTTGAAATCCTGAAGCAAAAAGTTACTATCAACGACAGTCGATATTATGTGACTTGAGCTTTACCAATACTCCGGAGAAGTAATCATTAATTCCATACCAAATATAGATAGGAATATCGTCGATAGAAGACAAATTGTAGAAAGGGGCTTGGGATGTGCTGTACATTAAGGTGTTGTCGGAACGGTAGTCATAAAGTTTAAATTTACCTAAAAAAATATTAACAACCTGTATATATAATATACAAGTTTTTCATTTCAAAACTGTTTGATTGACGAGTTGATTTGTTCATTCAAATGGTGTTAAAATTTGAAAAAGTAAAGGTGACGTGACGTCATAAATTATGTCGTTTTGTGAGAATTTAAGTATTTAAGAATTAACTTTGATTTGTGGGAATTTTAGTCCTCTTTGTACGTGTTTTATCTAATGCGTTTCAATTATTACTCCTCGTCTGCAAAAATTAAAGAAAGAAAAAAGACTTACTAGATTTCGCTACCTGAAGGTAATGGAAAACTTGCTTGAATGATCCTCCAGCCGGATTGTTTGTGGCCATAACCGTCAGCATTGCCTGCAAAGGAATAATTAATAAAGTGATTGTTTATATCTTCTTTAATACCAACTCACGGGATCTAGTTGGTTAGGATTAGGTCCGACCAAACCAAGGAGATCTACGCACGCATGTACGGTAGAGACATTTACGTTGCAAAACATAATTGCCAAAGGTAAAACAAGGGGGCTGTAGGTAAGAATGCCCTTGTTAAGTTGCAGGCTAGTAAGGAGGTTCTGAAAATTGCGGCAATATTTCACTAGTCAGTACTCAGCAACCTCACAAATTAGTTCTTACTTCTAAATCTTCATGAACGCTCTTAAGGGCGGAAAATAGTGGTAATCGAGAATAATCCATATATACTACGGGAGCAAATAAATGAGCTACTGAAATTCTGGCTCTGTATTCTGGGCGAGTGGCTGCCAAGGACACAAATGCTGTTCCTCCCTGAGAGTGACCAATGAAAGATATATTAGAGTTTCCGTTGAGGTTACTGATCAGGTCTATGTTGGCTGGAATGTCGTAATATCCTATTTCATGAAAACTAAGAGATTGATCAAATTTTCGCTAAGTCATACATAAAGAAACTTCAACTTACCTGAAGTTCCAATACTTCACAGAGTCAGTGCTCAACGTGAGGTGTCCCGTACTATAGGTGTTGCCTCTGCTGGCCATCAAGAAAACATCGAAACCCTGCTCTGCCAAAAGGAACCCTAAGGAACTATCCCCTGTACCAAATAAAATTTGAACTTTAATATTAAACTGCCTGCACCCTTGGACATGATCTAAGGGACAAATTTAGAAACAAGCAAATTTTTTGAATTAAACTTGTCAGACCGCCAAAGGACAACGTCCGGGACTATTTGGTGTTAATTTTTTTTGCACAACATCTATGCGACGAACTGAAGAAGTTGACGGTAACGGTCTACAACAGTTGCATTATCTACTTAAAAAAAAGGAAAAGTAAATATTACTTTCAGTTTTTCTATTGTTTAAAACCCAAAAACATCGAAAGACGTCATCTTATACATGAGTGAAGCGGTGCGGGGTGGAAGGGGGCGGGGGATGTGGGTATGATGCATAGATTGGAGACATCAAACACCAAATGCCGCAGACAACGTTATCAAGACAGTGGCGATGTAAAAAAACTATCATGCATCTACCAGGAAGACTAATTCTATTCAAAATATGTTTTTCCGCCCTCAATTTTTTCCTAGCTGAAACACGACAGTCAATCGGTTAAAAAATGAACTGCAAAACCTACAACGTTTAGTGGTTCGCAACCAAATTATGAGAGACAGGTTGACTGAGGTGGACTGTACATTCTTGTCCAGTTAGAGTTCCTGACGTGCGGCACGGCATTAGCGCATGCGAAGTAGGATGTCAGAAAAACATGTAAATTGGCAAGAAAAAGACAGTTCATATTCATTTTACTAATGAATCGAGAGATGGTTTCCAAAGACATTGTAGAAGAATTACGGCGTGGATAAGATCTGGAAACAAAACCGTTTGGAAACTACGGGAAGTAGACTAATACTAAAATGGTAAAATTATAGTTTGGGCTAGAATCTAACTTGGTCGCAAAGCTGATTACGTTTTTCTGAACTGTTGTTTTATAGAGGCACGATGTTAACATCCTGTTGTTCTGGCACTTGTGCGTTCTTCCTGATGCATGATAATGCTAATCTAGAGGTTGCGCAATCTATTGGACTGCTCCTATAGTACCTCAGAGTTAGTAGATTGGAAATTTCAATATCATGATTTTATTTCAAGAGAACACCTTTGAGATATGCTTAAGAGGCGTGTTTTGAGCTGTGGCATAGGGTTTCAAACAAGACTGGAACTCTTAAACTATAGGGTGGGGTTTTTAAGTGTGTCACGTGAACATCTCTGAAGTTATCAGTTTTGGAAAAAAAGTTTTATAATAAAGAAGGTTAACCAAATTTAACGTCTATAGATTTTTTTTTGGGGGGATACTTCAAAGTAATTGGCAACGCTGAAGTACCAACAACAGTTGAAACAATGAAGTAAAGAATAAGAGCAACTTGTAGTAAAAGCTCACTAGAAGCGTTTTTTGATAACTAAAAGTCGTTTAAAGTGCTATTCGCTGAGTGTAATTTAAAAAAAATTATTTTTGTTAAATGTGTTGATACAAGTATTTTTCGTTGAAAGAGAAAATTTTCAAAAGTACCAACATGTTGCTAAAGTATCAATTTCATGAAAAAATGTTTCAAGTAAAGACAGGTTTGTTTTCAATAATAAATGAGAATCTGTCAAAAAATGTGGGATTTCCGTTTGACGAAACAAAGTCGACCTTGATTAGAGCCTGAAGGTGACCTTGATTAGAGCCTGAAGGTTACCTTGATTTAAAATAGCGATAATGTCAAAAATGTTTCCCTTACAGACAGCCCCTTCTTTATTTAAAGATTGTTTTCTAAAACTGATAACTTCTAAGATATTTACGCGACACGCCTCAAAACTTGCCCCATTTGCGCGAAGAGTGACCAAATATGGGTGAAAATGCGATGGGTCATTTAATCAGAAACATGCCCAAGAGGTAAAACCTTAATAACCGCGGTGGCCATACCATAGTATTAAATCTCAAAAATGTTTGTTTCCCTTAATTATCGATTAAATAAAAAAAAAATTAAATGAAATGGCATTTTCTGCCACCTGTATATTATTAATTCATTTTTCTATGTCCGAATTTCAGCAATCGATTTAACCATCTGATTAATTAACCGGTTCTATTTACTTTTCGGCAAACTGCTACGTGCATAAATCTTCATCTCATCCCTTCGAACATTTCGATGTGTGAATTTAAATTAATATTACCCTTAATGATGAAGTCTTGAGGATTACTCCAGATTCCATGGAGCAGGAGTACTGCGGGTTTCTTCGAGGTGCTGTTACCGTTTTCGTTTCTGGCACGAGGAATTCTTACGGTGTTCAAAATGTAGTTGTCTTTCGTTTCAACGGTGTAATTCTCGTAGTAGTAACCATACTTTGCGATAAACTGATACTAGATATAAACGATTTAGTGAGAAGATGACAATAAGAGTAAAACTATGAATTACTATGTAAAATTGTAGCTAATGATAAGTGTGTCACTAGAAGATGTAGTGAATACGAGAACTAGCTGAACTAAGGAGTTTTTAACAGAAGTCGACACGGTGAACGTGAAGACTTAATGATCATACAAAAATTCTATGTTCTTTGCCGCATTTCTGCTAAAAATTCATGAGTTAATGACAACCTAAGGTTTCTTACCAAATTTAAGCCTGTATCTGGGTGTAGCCAAATTTTTGCTTTAACACTGCCAGAGAGGCAAACCAGCAAGATAGTTAAAACAACAAGTGATGACTGCATGCTGGTTTATTTAGCTCCAGGTTGGCATTTCATAGTAAAACACTGGTTCTAGCATATTTATACTAACTTTTTCCGTAATCGTTCGTATACGACAATTTTCATAAGATAACAACGTTAAAAAGGGTTTAAGTACATTGTCAATATTTAAATATTTGCCTGACTTGATATTTATCCATATGATTTAAATTGACAGTTATTACCAGTAATGTAAATAATTAAATTTTTTATTAAATTAATTTAATATTTTGGTTGCATCTATGTCCTCTTAGAAGACGACCAAGGGAGTGTGCGACTTGTGAATGGTTAGATTGAAAGACCATTGAATTTTTCTCTACATCTGGAAGGGATTTGAAAGTTTCCCCTGCAGGGCAAATTTTAATAATTGATGTTATCTTTGATAAGTTTTTGCACGCATTTTTCGACATTTTTAGGTATTTTCTTTCGTAATAGAACATTTTAAAACTACATTTTCCCAGAATGAAGTGCAAAACACACTTTACTGCCTCCGAAACGGTTGGCATCGTGACGATTATTTAATATTTGATGTTCTCATTGATTTGTGCCCAATTCATTCAACTCCTTATTATTTTAAAGTTGTTCGGCAAACTGGCCTGCTGCGTTTTTGTTAGGAAAACTTCCAGTAAAAACACCGTTAGGTAATGAAAGTCCTTTCAACGTATTCTTGTGCATACCAAGAAACGCCATTGTTGCTAGTGCGATAAAACAATAACTGGCAGAAAAGTCGTACCAGACATTCGGGCGCAAAGTATCCCAATTCCGAAACCATTCGTGTCCCGCCTCGTGTCGCACATTCCCGTCTTTTCTTACCGAGCGGCAATGTAGCACTTTGCGTCCTCAATACACAAATAGCTATTTTCTGCATTACGATTAAACTGATAGCTCTGTCGGAATGAAATGATGATCCTCCTCCATACCGCTTTTTGAATGTTGCTCTTCGATGTTAACATACATGCTCAAACTTGATATTTAAGGTCTATTAAATACTCTGTCGGCCGTTATGCATGTGGAAATTTTATTAGACGTATTCTAAAGGGGGATGTGTATTTCCGAGGGACTGGAGCATTTCGTGTGTATTGTTAATGGAACGTGATAGAATACGTATTGTATCACGCCCGATGGCATTTGTCGCATTTTAAGTGTCAAGAGGCCTTATGATTTCGTCACAAACGAACGTAAAATTACTATAGAGTTATTCATAAATCGAGACAAAAAATTAAAGAACGTGCGTGGTTTGGTATTCTGGTTAAAAAATCTAGAATGGAATTTTTGCTAGAAGGCCTTTGTTTCCCTCTTATTACGCCTCAAAGCTTCTTTATGTTATCATTTGTTATTATATGTATTAATAAATAATAACAAGCCACAAAAGAAGTGATAATAATTTCGTAAGTCACAAAGCAACTTATTTCTGAGCTTTTCAAACTTTTTTCGTGTTTGCTTTGTTGAGTGTATAATTTTGTTGTAATTTGGCTAAACGAAACTGCTAAGGTGAGACGGATTGGCATAGTCAAGTGCTATGGCCTTCGGGATTGCCCGACTTGAACCCTTTGGATTATTTTGTACGGGGACATTTCAAACAATTGGTCTATGCAGTAGAAATTCGTAGCCACGAGGGATTAATGCAAAGAATAACGGATGCAGTAAAATACACCCAACATGGACAAAATATACAATAAGCATACGATTTACTTGTTTCGTGGTCCGCGCTAGGGGTATTATTTCTGAGCACTCCTTATAATCGTTTCATTATTTTTATTTTTCCATTATTAATAATCAAAAATAATGGCAACTATTGCATTATTATTAATAGTGAAAAACGTTAACATGTAGAAACTTTAAAGTGCAATAACTCCGAAAGGAAGGCAAAAATTTCATTTGACATTTCCTAACCAGAACGTTAAACTGTAGACGTTCCTTAATTTGCGCCTCGACTTTTGAATCACCCTGTATGTTCCAATAGAGTCGTCGAAAAAAGTATGGCGTGTAAGACACACCGCTCGTCAGTCTCATGGGGGCACACGTACATGTAAGGTCCGTGGTTGGAAGGGGGGAAAAACGGTACAAGTTCTCGAAGCTTTTCTTTGCTCCCCGTAACTCAAAAACGGAATCCCTGACACGGCCTGGTATCAACACCCCGAACACATCCCCTCTTCGTGAGAGAACCGTGATAGGATGGAAGGGCCGCCCATCCTTTTTCTCACGGGTACCAAACCCTTAACCATTTTTCTCACCTACGTTAAAGGAACTTATAAACAACCCTCTCTTCCCATGCTAATCTTGGGAAGAACTTGGGGCCAAAAGCCTGTCCCACCTTCAGATGATGCCTATTAATGATCTTAACATTAACAAGGAACTGCGGGGGGATTCATAACAGCCTTTTATCGTTTTCTCTATCATAGGAGGAATTTAGAGCCAAAACCTCGTGATATTTTCAAATAACTGATTGATAGCCCCGTTGTAGACAAGGAGTGCTCACATGCACGTTCATTGCGAAACTCATCTCTTCGCTCGTTCTGTCGCAACTCGCATTGGTACTAGCTTTGTGGTAGTTGCCTTCTGTCCCGTTGCATTATTTTTCCGTCTTTCCACGTTCCTCCATTCCGTTCTCAATTGATCTCACAGCAAAGAGCGAGTTGTTGTCAAAAAATAGGAAAAAAATTTGTGTAAAATAATCATTTTGTCTCTACGCTGATATCATGAGCTTATTTTATGGCGAGTTCTGTTTCGTTAAATTTACAGTTTGAATAATTTATTTTTTGATAGTTTTATTTTTGTTATTTTGTTTTTACTGTTTTGTACTTGAAATTATCGATTCGCGCTCCTAATGTTGTGGTATGCTGATAAGGAATTGAGTTAGCGTTGAGGCGTTGAGGAGCTTTATCCCTCATTACGCAATAAACCATATCTGAAGAACCGATGCCTCTAGTATCAGAAAGATCCAAGAACGATGCTGGCGTGGGTGGTATATTATAAGTGCTTAAATTCGGTTTCTATGTATTTATCTTCATAAAATTCGAATACAGTGTGTACTCTATTTACATCTTATCTTCAAAAGTAAACATTATTTATGTGTTGTATAATATATAAGTAGTGATACAAAATGTGAACATAAACATATTCATTTTTCGAGCTAAAAATTCCTTTATTCCTCTTTAACTTTTGCAAACATGTTGGGAGTATATTATTTGAAAAGCTTTTATTTATACAGGGCTTCGTAAGTTGGCTTACTTTTAATTTTAGGGTAATGTGGAAATATTAAATATTTTTAGGTTTTTCCAGTTATCTCATTCGTCATCGAGACTAGAAGTTAATGCTAACTGAGTGATGGTCTGAGAAGCCTTGAGTTTGTCAGGCGCGTATACTCGTGTTTCTCCGATAAAGGCAGTGTCAATTATTTTTATAATTTATTATCACTTTCGTCTTTTAAGCAAACTTAATATAGGGCGTTCCTGCACGATTAGAACTGAAAATTTATTTGACTTTTTTAAGGAAAAAATTGGTTCGCATGACCATTTACAGATATGACAATAACGCATTCTGCGACCTTAAGAATACCGAAAAAATTATTTAAAAAATTTCAAATTTTTAAAATTTCTTTTTCGATAATATTATATTGTGGTACCAAGTTTTTGCACATTCGTTAAAACATTTTTATGGCCGACTAAGAAAAATAAATTACTTAAAGCCCTGACTTAAGCTGGCGCTGCGTCTCGTACTCATTGGAGCGCACCCTCGTCCTGTTTTTCGCATCAACGGAGTGCAGAAAAGCCGTTTTCAGAGTTCCTCCTTTACGGAACAACTTCTTTTTATCATTTGAATATCTAGAATCGTACCCCAAAATATTTCAACGTTATTTCCGGACGCCCTGTGACAATTGTAAAGTGGGTTATACGTGGACTTATTATTCCCTCATTTCAAATGGTATATATGGTAAGGACCGTCTAAAGAAGAAACGCCTTTGACAAATCAGGAAGGAATTTCCAGTTTTGTTGGCGGACTTCCAATTAATATTCGTTTCTAATCGTCATTAGAATGTGAGTTGTGAATCAATAATTAGTTTTGATGGTGCCAAAAATAGTAGAAAATTGATTTATTCTAAAATCACCCTCCAAGAATAATTAATATATTCCATAAGAAACATGTCATGTTGTGGCATCTTCAGTTATTAGAAATAAACGCTTTTAGAGCCATAAATAGGCACCTACGTCAAATTAAATCCAAACATCATCTATCAAACTGGGATAATATGAAAACTCATTATCAGATTAGACTTATACCCTACATTACGGGATTAGCTCCTATAAAGCAAGACCATCAACAATTCCTCAAGAGCTTTGATCATTCTTAATAAATTATTGATCCTTTTCCCTCTAATGTTTTACAGATAATGGTAAATACTCTTCAAACCTCTAACCTAATGGGAACTGACCTGAAGCAAGTCTATTTTAGACATGATTCGGATTTGAAAGTGTGGTAACTTCCCTTCGACCTTCTCCCGCCCTATGCAAGGACATTCCGTAAGGTCCATAAAACGCGAGATTTGAATGCTCTCCAGTGAATTTTCTCAGTTGTATTCATCCAATCTTTCTAACTTGAGGAGGCTTTAGAAGTATAACGGAGCCTTAATACATGTTTTTAATCTAATTTTAGCCGCTTCGGGGAAGAAATACAGGGTGTCCCAAAAATATACCGACAAACTTTAAGGAGTGGTGGGAGACACCAATACATTTTTTTTCCTAAATAAACACGAGTCCTTTTTTTTGTTCATAATTGCAAATTTTGGTCAGGGGCGTCACATAAAAGAAGCCTCCTGCACAAATTTTACACTACATTTTTTGTTTGTGACATTTCTTCATTTTTTAAATCAAATTATTGAATTGCTAATATATATATATTTTTTTTAAATAAAAAAGGTCCTCTCATTTCATCTCGTTAAAATAAACAGTGTTTTAGAAAACTGGATGTTTATGGATCGATGCACGATTGTATGGACATTGAAGCGCATTTCAATGAACAAAGCAGGCATCTTTGTAGTAGAAATATTTTTTATTAGAAAGCAATAATAATATTAATGTTATTAACAATTTACCATTTATTCACGACTAACGTTGAAAATGTCCTGCGTTTGCCTGAATGGATCTTATAATTTTTATCTTCACAGATTTCGATGTCTGTGTAATCACGCATCGGGCTACAACGACTAATTTTTCTGGAAAACTTTTAGGATCTAACGATATGAAAGCAGAAGGTGTTTTTTTTACCGGAAAATATCTGTGATTCAGTAATTTGACTTCGAAAATTAAGAAATGTCACAAGCAAAAAAGTTAGGGCAAAGGGAGACCTCTTGTATGTGACTAAAATTTGAAATTACTGACGCAAAAATTCGTTTTCACGTTCAAACTTGTTGTAGTACTGCGAATTTCTTGATTTTGGTTAGCGCAAGCCGTTTTGAAAATATTGCGAAAAAATCGCCTTTAGAATCTCTCTCTCTCTCTCTCTCTCAAGGGTTCTAGCCTCTTTAAAAGGCCATTTTTAGGGAATATTTATAAGAACTTTTTTATGGTTTTCATCTTTAGAACCTTCTCGCAAAATATTTCAACGTTGCTTCTTGACACCCTGTATTACATAAGAAGTGTCCTGCTCTCGCATCCCTCTTGGGAAAAATCGATTAAATCCACAGGTACTTAATACATCATCCATCAAACTTCGCCAATATACCCACCCATTTCTAGATTACACAGTCGACCCACAACTCAAATTATGACATTATTTTCTATAAAACATGGCCATCAACAACTTCTCGAGAGTTTTACTCATTCTTAGTGTGTTATTGATACTTTTCCCGCCAATGTTTTGCAAGTACCCAAAGTGGCAATTAGTGTTTAAAATTTTCGCGTGGTCTCTCATAGTGTTCACTGCAGTTATAGGGCCTTTCTCCCTTTACGTGAAAGACAGTGTGTTCACCAACGTTCCAGTCTCCTCAAGAATAGTTTACGACCTCTCTTTCGCCTTCCTTTACGTGGCTAACATATACATCTGCCTGAACGCAATTTTTCAACAGAATAATTTGTCAATACTGCTAGAAAGCTGTCTGGATATCTTGACTTCTGGAAAGGAGTTTGTGATCTATTTTGGATGCTTCCTGTTCATTAACTGTTTGAATGCAATTTTTATTCTGCTCACTCAGATGAAGAGAACTGAGAATAAGTACTACTACTTGTCGTTATTTATAGTGGAGGGATTGCTGGTCATCAGAGTTATCACTGCGTTGTTTATAATATTTCTCTTGGTGAATAACATCAGAAAAAGCTTCATAAAGTTCAACGAAAAAATTTTATTGCGCGCGAGCAAGGAATTGAGGAGGGAACATAACGTTCTTTGCGATACAGCTGAGCAAGTCAATGAGTTGTTCGGAGCCATTTTGATGTGGACCATATTTTACTTCATCACCAACTTTCTGCGACATGGAGTGTTCATTTCTTCCATCAATGAAATTAATTTACCTTCAGTAGTTCGGTGTATGTGGATTTGTTCCTATGCCGTGAGTAGTTTTATCTAAATACTGACTACATGGTTTAACTACTGGTATTCCTTTCAGTTTCAGGCGGGATACTTAGCATATGTTGGAGAGCAAATCTCCAAATCCAACAGAAAAACTGTCTCAATATGCTACGGGTTACTTGCCAGCGTTCCTGAAGGCGAAGCCGAAGCAACCGACCACCAAGAACTGTTCATGCTGGCTCTGCAAGCGCAATGCAGAAAGGTCAAACTAACCGCTACGGGATTGTTCCGTCTGGACCATTCCATGATTTTATTTATGGTTACTACTTTTGGCACATACTTTATAGTTGTTTTGCAGTTTTTGTCCGTTACCGACAGTGCGCCATGTAAAAAGCAGTTCTTCCACCAGATTTTTCCATCTATTTTTGATATATTTTGGCAACTCGATAATTAAAAAAAAAATAACCCATACAAACACAATATAAAAATCACAGTGAGGAATTATCTTCTTGCTTCTGAGATTCCAAAATTAAATTCTAGAAGATAACAATGATGAGGTTATTGTGATGAGTACATGAAGGATGGATGATACGAGGGTAATCCCCGATGCATCGAACCTGATATGTAACTGGCGGTTTTTTCGTTAAAAATTGGCCTACATTACAAAGACTCAATCCTTAAAAGCTCATATCTAAAGTTTGAGGGTACTACATTGACTTGTGTTGGTTTCGGAACCGTCTTTGGCGATCGCTCTTAGAGATTTTGTGAACATAGTAAAACTCGGTAATCAATGCGTGATTCAATACCTTCATTTGAAAGGTCTTAGTCCATCCCACGTCAAATCGGAGCTAGATCCTATTCTGAATGAATCTGGTCCTTCGTTAACAACTGTAAAATATTGAATGGTAGAGTTCAAACCCGCTCGTACGAGTTGCGAAGATGAACTCCGCAGTGGCCGACCCAATGACAGGCCAGATTTGACTACTTCGGAAATTGTGGGGGAAATCCACGAAAGTATACTGGACGACAGTCCGCTCAAATTGCATGCGTCAGCAGACATGATGGACATTTCAAAAAGTACTGGACATCGTATTTTGACCAAAAAGTTGGATATGAGGAAGCTGCGCGCAAGACGTGCGCTGCGATCCCTCACTACTGAACAAAAATAGTGCCGTGATGACGTTTCAGGGGAGTGTTTGGCAAAATTTTCCAGCAATGAAACTTAGTTTTTGCGTCGATTCATTGTCATGGAGGAAACATGGGTCCATCATTTCACTCCTGAGATAAAATAAAAGTCAAAACAATGGATTTTACGGGGGGAATGAGCTCCAATGGAGGCGAGAACCGTTCCATCAGCTAGAAAGGTGATGTGGTCAGTTTTTTGGGATAATTTTCATCAACTATCCCCCTCAAACAATAAGCGGAGACAGACAAATTTATTGCAGCCTTTGAGCGAAGAAATCAGGAAAAAGCGACTGCATTTGGCGAAAAAGACTCTTGTTTCATCTAGTCCATACTTTCGTAATCGCCAGGGTCAAAATCAATCAACTTGGTTTTTCTTCACCCACCTTATTCGTCAGATTTAACCCCTTCAGATTGTCTCCTATTTCCAAACCATATTTTTTATCTCTTAGATGTCTTCCGTTCCAGATATAGCTTTCTGCATAATATTATTTTTACACTGTACCAGGTGCACTAAAGACTTAGGCTTAAGACAAAAAGTTGTTTGTGGCACGTGTAAAGGTCCTTCTCTGTATATTGCTGTATTGTTGGGAATTTCCTAATAAAAATAATTCACATTTCTGAATTGGGGTTTAGTCCCATTTGGGAGACGCATGTGACAAGGTCAATGTGAAATATTTACCAACTGCAGCTTTAGATGCAGCATTACAACGTGAAAGATTTTACCATCGTGAAGATGCTTATCGCATGTGATCCGATGTTCTAACACAAACTCCGTATTTGACTTTAATTAGAGTCGAATGTGTTGAATCAAGCCATATCTACTCTAAAAGGCTGCTATTTGAATCAGTCAGCATTCGAATAACTCATCATAGATAGTTCGCACAATTTTCTTTAATGATAATTAAATGATGAGTTTCGGTAATTGTTTAAAATGTTTAACCATTTGGTTCAATGCAAAGATTGTATCGTTGGTTCACTGGCTCGCGGACTCTATGGAATATTCAGGAATAGCTTGAAGATGTGCGTAATGGGCCATTAATCTAGCTAAGAGACCTTCCTCATTACGAATAGGTGTTTTGTAGGACCAGCGATACCTCCCAAAGAAAAAAGATCTTTGGTGTTGAAATTAGGAGAACGCGCGAGACAAGCTGCAGGAGCTCCTCTCCCAATTCATCGGTACGTATCGGTAAGCTCTTCAAATGAGGAATTAACGTCCATTGTCAGTGCAAATTATGATTTGGCAATCAACAAAATGATCTTTACTGTGCCAACTGAATAATCATAATGCACACATAATACCTATTATGGCCTTAAAATTGGTATCTTTGGAGTATCTGACTGCGAAAAGGAAATGTGTTTCGAAGCAAAAATCGTAGTTGACGCAAAAAATGTCCAACAAAAGACAGTGGTGTCCGACTAAATCAAAAATTAATTGATTGATATAACATAGATTATTTTATTTTCTCTAAAACCCCAACGGCGCTTTTGATGATAAGAAAAGGGGGATGAACAAAAGTTTGTATTGACGTCCCCCACCAGCCCTTAAGCTTTGTCGGTATATTTTTGGGACACCCTGTATAGACTATATATCGATAGTCTTGTGTATTGAATTCTTGCTGTTGAAAACGGGGAAGAGCGAGAGTTGCATTGATCGAGGCATGGGACGGATCATCTCAAGAAGTACTCGATGGGCTCGTCGGACCTACGGGAAGACTTCAGTTGTAAGGATTCGATGGGGGAACGCACACTTTTGAGGCAAAAATAACTGCAGTAGTTGGTTTATCAAGCTCAAAGTCAACAATAAAGTTATTCTGTTCCAAACCAGTATTTTGTTAGAATGAGAAATTTTCGAGTTTCTTCCTTCTTCGACGAATTTCACGTGGTGCAACACGTTCCATTTGCTTTACTTAGCTTACTTTGAAGGAACTATCGGAGAAATCTTAACATTGCGTATACTCTACAGAAAAAAAAGGAATTTTCTTCTGTTCCTTTAAATTTCCTTCTGTGTGCGTTTCTGACTGCCTAGTTTCGCCCGACTTGCCACGTACGCCATTGGAAGTTGGAAGCTAAAAACCTTGTATTTCAGCTGCAAATATGAGTTATATGCAGGCGAAGTTTAGTGGTAAATTTGAGTTGTAAAGAATTCACGTATTAATGGAAACATATAAATTTTGTGACAATTCAGCTGAACTTGAACTAAAAAGAAAATAAATAATTATATTTCCGTTAAAACCACAGAATAAAAATGAAAAAAATGAAGGATTCATGCTCAAACCGTAATTACGGATATTTCCCATTAAGTCGCATAAAATTCAAGAATTTATTATGCACTTTTCCGAGGTTGCCCCCGAATATAGGCCATTTGCATTATATTAGTCAAGTGCGCTTTATTATGAAAGTATGTATGAAAACTAGTTCACAGCGGGTGCCGACCTGTATTTTCGATAATTCTTAATTTCTTATTTGCATAATTGCAATTACAGTGTGGTAATTAACAATGCTAGATTGAATAATTTAGCGAGGTGTTAAAATTTAGTCGCAAAAACATTCTAGATAATAACATGGAAAATAGTTGTGTGCAGAGCCATATAGAAAACTGGCTACACCATGTTTATTGAACGGAAGGTGGAAGTTTAGGCCCAGGTGCTATGATCATCAGGCCCGAATTTAGTAGCTGGTTCAATTAGATGCGATAAATTGTGATAATTTAATGAAATTGAGCAAGTCTTCATTGTGATGAAACTTTCGTTAGGAGGCATTTTTTTCGTATCGCGAATAAACCTTGAAAACCTAGCAACAAGGTCATCATAGAACCCAATATAGGTACCTATACCAACATAAAACTGGAGATAAAGTTGATTTATTTATTAGTTTTCCTCTTGACATAAAATTTGTTCCCTAGACAAGCCTTATCTCAAACAATACTTGCGAAATTGGGTCGCCCGTGCATTCTAATATGCCGTCCGACCCTGAAATGCACGTCCAGGGCCGTATAGGCGGGATATCTTGCGAAACCGCGATCGTCGTTGATTACATATGGTCAAGGTGAAAAACTCCCTCCCGAAAATATGTGTAGTATACACACATCACAGAGGTAGGTATATAAAAATAATGCTTCCTTAAACAGTGTTAATTAGTTCCTCTTTTGCATTATTATTATTAGCATTATCGGTTACCCGCTCCGCACTCTCCTAATTAGTTTATTTAATCTATTTCTTCTCATACTCCTTATTATCGTGTTTTAACTTAACTCTTAATTGAAAATATGGTGCATTTATATGTTTATTTTAGTGTCATGTTAGTGGCCGGTGCACTTCTTTGGGAATACACACACGGAGTACCTGTAAACGTAAGTTACTACCACAGACATGGGAAGTTACCCGCTAGGAAAACTTCGTTCACCAGACCAATTTGCAACTAAACATTTCGTTCATTATGGTAGTAAATTAAAAGGCGGCTCGTGGTAGAAGTAACTTTATAGCTACCAAATAGAGTAGGTTTATTGTATTATGTAAAGGATTACTGGTAGATGGTATGTAAACGTAATGCTGGCTTGTAGGTGATCTACATTACTTTTCTCCAGCAACGCAGATCAAATCACTTTAATTTTGTTTCATCTGAATATTTTTTTTTAGGAACATGTCAGGCAACCTAGGTCCGCTCGTAGCTACTGCAACTGTGGTAAGTTTTTCCACTTGCAGCGTTTTCCATTTACGACAAGTAGATTTAATCTGGAACGATATCTATTCTTCCATTTTTTTTAAATATTTGTTAAATTGCAATATTATTTCGTTAATAACCATCAAAAATAGGTAAAATGCGATATTCTTGACTAATTCTTCACAAAAATTTCAATGATTCTGGACTTTATGGTGAATAGAAGACGTTGATTAAAAAAACACATGTAGGTTCAACATAGAGATAAACCGATACCTGATTGTCAAAGTTAGTCAGCAATTCTGACTGATTTTGACAATTCTGACTGTGTCTCACAATACACAAAGCGTTTCTAAAAGGTCTGAACAAAATTCTACCACAAAGTTTCTAAGGTCAAAACGTGACGATTTAACTCAATTTACCTCAATCCAAAAGTAGATGGTTTTCAAAATACAGGGCGTCGAAGTGAGAGTTAAAAAAAATGTTTGCAGTGCCTTTGTCTGAACAAACTATCGCTTCACGGGGTTTTTAGGGGTGAGAAATCGAAATGCGTTTACATTTTCGATATGCAATGTAGAGGGCGTTGTCAGAGTTAGGTGGACTCTGTGTAAATGGGCATAACTGTGTTGTCACACAACATAAAATTTATTTATGACGAAACTTGTGTTTTTTCACATGTTTTATGAAAAAATGGTATTTTGGTACGAGATCCTACAGGCATTCTTTTTTGAGATTTTTGACATTTGAAGTTCGCTGCATGTCTTGAAAATAACTTTAAAGCGCATATTGGACAAGAAATCGGTAAACAGAACGAACTATATCCAGATATATATAAATATATATGTTTTTAGAATGTGGTGTGGTAAACAGAAGAAGTAAAGTTGTTGGTGGTAACATTACAAAATCGCACGAATTCCCCTGGATTGCTGGTTTAAGCCACGGAGGAGAGTTCCATTGTGGAGCTGCTTTAGTATCTAAGAGACATGTTATTACAGCTGCCCACTGCGTTAATGGGTAAGTATTAAAAAACGTATAACTTGTTGATAACTATTGAAGAGGTCATAGGGTAACAATCAGAAGAAAAAAAAGTTCTTGTAAAACGGACATTATTATTAATCGGTTACTGATCTTGTTTTCCTTCCATGGAGACATCAAGTCCTAGATGTGAGTCTGTTCACTCGTGTGGCCCAAGAAGTGGAATTGGAGTTCAAATAAACTTTGTTATTTCATCACTGGCATGTTAAAAAGGAGCCTCTACGCTTCTTGATACATAAATGATCATGAAAATAAAATCATAAAATGTTAATTTCTGCGAGAAACTTCTAACCGAAGCTCAGTACGCGGCCGATGTAATTCATGCGGATCCAACTATGAAATTTTGGTTTTTTATCAATATCCAAAATAGTGCATACCGGAAAACCATTGGTCTACCAACTCTATTTAACGTGTCAATTCTTTTCAATTAGTAGAGCCGAATTCGTTACAGTCGAGTTCAAATAGAACTCGGCACAACACTTCGTTATAACGAACGAGCAAAAAAGGCTCGTCCAACTTCCTATAAGGTTAATGTATTTGTATTGGGTTATAACGCACGCGGATATAACGAAAACTTGGTTATAACATACCATATTTATTGTTCTCTGGAGCTTTGAGCTCGGTTATAACGAACTGTCAGGAGAAGCTTCTGGGAGCGAGCTGCTGGAGATTTAAGTGAACGGGCTAAAAACCAGCAAATTCCCGATTTTGAGGAAATTAAATTAAATGAGGATGACATAACTGATGGACAAGGAGAAATTTCTGAATTTCCTGATGATAATCGTGTTGCTCAAATAGCTGCCGATGATCAGTATAAAAATGGTTCGAGTGATAGCGAGGGAGGTGAGAGAAATGATGAAATTTTAATCGCTACAGCTCACGAAGCCCTTTTCGCTTTAAACATCGTAGCATATAATATACGGATAACTAATAGAGAAAATGAAAACTTTTGAAATGCGACAGATTTCTTGCAAAACACAAGAGATTTTGAAGAACCACGAGATGCAGAGAGTCAAAATGCGGAAATCTTGTCTACCTAAACTCTGATTTTATTATAGATTTTTATTGGTTTTTAATTTTTTTTTAATTTTTTCTTATTTAATATACACCTATTTACTACAACGAAAAATTCCATAATTTGACATTTGGTTAAAACAAAGATTTTAAATCAACAATATTGTTTCATCTGTCGCCTACAACGAACAACAGGCCAGGCCTCTTGAAGGTTTGTTAAAGCTGAATTCTACTGAGTTGAAATGACGTTGAAATGACGAAAATTGTGATTTATAAGGGTAATCTTCTATGCACGCTTTATACGCATCAGGTTTCAATAAGACGAGTCATAAGGATAAGTTTCTATGTATAAAATCCGAAATCGAAATTTGGTGGGTCCTCAAAGCCATACGCACTTCTTTGACCAAAACTTCACTCTATCCAGCTACGAAAAATCTTTATCTTCCATGTTCTGAATTGTTACTACTGTAAGATCTAATGGTTGACAGGCTGCTGCTAGGCCAGCTACAGTGGCAACTTTCATCATTGGATTATTTGAAGTTTTCTTAATAAATTCGGATATCTCCTCTTTAGCGAATGATCCTGTATAATCTTCAACAAGTGGTAATCTTCATAAACTCTCTGATATCCAAGTAATTTTTGGTTTTTAACGCAATCTTCTGCATGGAATGTTGTGACTGTACGATTGATGGCTTAAGCTTTTTACTTGGGCTTACCTAAGCTTGGAAATATACGAGGAATACTTCTTTGAAGTTTTAGGATGCTCTTACATTGCATTATTTCATGAATACTTCAAATTCCTTCGAGAAGTAGTTCTAAGCGTGCTGCGTTGGTTTCATTAATAATTCATCAAAATGTTGTGAGCTTTGCCTCATCAGGTCTTCATCAATAAATATAATTTTGATAAAAATTGGTACTTTTTAAAAAAATTACGTATTTTCTTTAATGTCCGTGTTTACACATCAATACACGTTTTAGATGCTGAGTCTATATTATGCCCGACAATATTCCATTTAGGTGCTCTATTTGGTAGCTAAAGTAATAATTATTGCGTAGCATCATAGTATATTAGTATATTAAGGAACATGATATGTTATTTCCACCTTAATTTACTTCTTTTGCACCCTTTTACTTTCCGCATTCTCGTAGAAAACAATACTTCCCCAACGCTATATTTCAGCTTTTCTACTTGCTCTATATTACGGTAAAGCCTTACTCTCATTCCGACCTTGTCGCTGGTGTACCTGCCCCTAAACCCAACCCACAAAACTCAATTTCAGGGAATAATGTCATTACGTGCTTCATTATTGTGGATGTTGGGAAATAGAATATTATCCCGTTATACCCGTTAATCATAAATTTCTTGAGTATAAGTAAGATGAAGCTCAGTTTAAACATGGTGTCGTAAGCGATTCTACAAGGCGTTTCTGAATATAGCGCCATAAATTAACGTACTTATTCTAGGTCCCAAAATATGACGAAAATTTCACATAAACATATAACGCGAGGCCTTTCGTTTTTTGACATACAGGGTGTGAAAGATTGGCTTTTGAGAATAGTTCTTATTAATATTTTCAAAATATTTCTAGATCAATTAATGAAATTTTGTACTTTATTTCAACTTTTTGTACTCTTCCGGCATCTCTGTAAAGAAATTGTCACATGTTTCCAGGAGCGGGTAGTACAAAGGGGTTAAACTTGAAAAGTACCTAAACTTTTTGTACTTAACTTTATTCACGATTTTGTAAATAATTTTGACATTTTTGTTTTTTTTTTGTTTCATTTCAAGGCCAACGGAATTTAAAATCTGACGTTTATTTAATAAAATCCACCGATTTGTTAAATGTAAATTTTCTCGAAAATCGATAGAAATTTCAATCTGCAACAAGAGCACCTTTTTTATGTAAATATTCTCGAATTTAATATTTTTGCTACAAAATCGTCAATAAAGTTAAGTGCACAAAAGTTAAGGTACAATTTAAGCAGTACTTCCTTCCATTACTCACCCTGTAAAAATTTTGCAATTTCTTCGTACAGACTTAGAAAGAGCACAAAAATTTTTAATAAAGTACGAAATTCCATTAAGTCATTTGGAAGTTTTCATCATACTTCGAGACTTTGAATGTGTGGGTGAATTTATGGCACTATATTCAGAGCCACCCTGTATACTGATCTCAAGAACGACAAGCCTTTTATTCTTATTTTTTAACGTATTTTCTACCATTAAATTTGCTTAACTAGAAATGCTACATCAAGTATTTGTGTTATCGAAATAATTTTAAGATTTGAGAGAAAGGATCTTTCCATCATCCTTGGAGACCACGACCGAAACTCCCCGAACAGATTTAATAACATTGAAGTTCGTCGCATTAGGTCACTACACAAACACGAACATTTTGATATATCTACTTACAACAACGATATCGCTATTTTGGAATTGGACATCCCTGTCGATTTCAATGAGAAGATGAGCCCCGTTTGCCTCCCTAGCAGTGGTAAACTTGCTTTATATCACTATGTCCAAGTGAAGAAACTAGGATCTTCTTTGGTAGGCTCAGCAGATTACACTGGGAGAGTGGGAATTGTGGCCGGTTGGGGTAGGATAGAAGAACGAGGTGATACTTCACAAATCCTTAGAAAAATCGCTGTCCCAGTTTGGAGCACCGAGCAATGCCACAACTCTGGATATGGAGAGCAAAAGATATCGGGAAATATGTTTTGTGCCGGCTATGAAGAGGGATTAATTGACTCATGCCAGGTGCGGTCAAAAATAAAAGACTGAATTCTATCATCCACAAATAATGGTTTCAGGGTGACAGTGGTGGTCCTCTTCAAATGAGCAATAGCATTGGAGATATGGAGCTTATAGGTAAGTTCTGGCTTCAGTTTCTTTAATGAGCCTGGCAACAATTGCATGCCTAGGGGTGGTTTCTTGGGGTCGCGGCTGTGCTCGTCCGAACCTCCCAGGAATCTATACAAAGGTGGCGAACTACCTCCATTGGATTGAGGAACACATGGAGGGGGAATGTTTCTGTCAAAAACCGACAACGAAATTCTTCTAAATTAACTTTCCTGAAGTTTCCAACCTAGTCATATCGCTGATCAGAACCGTTCTCGAGGTGGTTGTGATTTTCAAAACTGCCGAACTTTGCGATTTCAAAGTTACTCCAATGTGTCTTAAAGCTCTTACCGATAAATCATTATGCCAAAAACAGTTACTTATAAATAAGTAAGCCGATAAGTTTTGCTAGAGGCGCGGGGGGTAAGGATGCCTTCGTGGCCTGTATGCTGTCTAGTCTTAACACCGTTCATTTTTTTTTTTTTTTTGATATTATTTAAGACAAATAAGTTATGATTAATGATTAAATGATTAGCTTGAGCGGATTCAGAACAAATGATATTCCTTTGAAAAATTTGGAGTCCGAGGTCTTGCTGAATCGGTCCTGATCGATAATTTTTGGTATCACATCCCCCGTAAAGACTTTATTTAAGTAAACATTTTTCAAGGTTTTTTTCAGATTTAAGTCAGTATTTTAGTTCTAAGAATTGCTTTCAAGACGTAGAAATGATCTCAATGGTTAAAAATTCTTCTCTTACGGAAGTCATTTAAGTAGTTTAATAAATATATTGTTTAAATTATGCAGATCGCTTGCATTTGGGTCTAGGTTACATTACCGAATTTCAATGTCAATCCTTTGTCTTGGTTACCAATGCTGTCTGCAAGTTCATCGAGCAAAGGATGTTCGCTACGAATCATCATGTTCCATTGTTGTACAAAGAAGGACAGTTTTGGTCATTATTACGCGTTAGTTTATAATATGTGTTATTTATTAGAACCTTATTTATTATATACAAACGTTTATTTCCGTGAATGCTATAGTGCCACCCCTAGTTTGTAAATTAGACCAAAGATCGAATAAAATCAAGTATTTGATATATTGTACCGAATTACTCTTTGATACCTCTCCAACCACCTAACGATCATTGTCTCCACGTATCAGTGTTAAATGAATGTAAAATTCTCGATGCACCTCGCAGCTTTTGGTGACGTCAACGTCCTCAAAATCACTGTAATCTCCCCCATTACCTTCATCTGCGTTAATAATAGCAGATCGAATGCTCAATCCGTTAAATGCAAGTTCTTTCTTGATCCGCCTCCTCGTCTCGTCTTCTGCATGTCGTGCCACATTTTTCCAAATTTCTGGAGTAACAGTACGAAGAACTTCTTTCCACATTCCACAGAAAAGTGAATCTCTGTTCTACCATCTTGACCAATACGTCGGTTATAATAGTTTTTGGCAATGCCCCATATGCATGTCCAATCAGGTTAAAAGTACCATGGAATAGAGACAATCGCAGGTCTTTATTCCCACATTTCTCGGCCAGTTTGTCGCATATTCTTTTGAAGGATTGTGATAAGGAAACAGTTTCAGAAGTTAAAGGGAGATGACTGACGAAAAAATAATTCGCTTCTACTGAACAGCAATATTTCAAACTTACGCTTGTTGGAGCACAACTTCCAAACAGTTTGGAGGGTGGAGCAAATTCAATTTGTTTCTTGGTTAACCATTCCTGAGTTGAAACGTTATTCCAGGAACGATTGAATGCATGTTCTAACAACATGCTGTGGTAACGGGAGTTGTCGAATGCAATTGCCGACGTATTTGAAAGATCTTTTAACGATTAGTTGTCAAACTATTGCTAAAATTTTTCTGATTCGTTCCCCGACGAGAGCCACTGAGCTTGGTTTTCGAGGAAAAAAATGCCTCATCGTCCCCACTGAAATCGTTTTCATTGCCCTCGTGGGGTGTTACGTGTCTACAAAAGCACTTGTTTACCTTTAGGTAAATATATTGTTATATTAATATAATAATTATACTTTTCATTGGAAATTTTTGGGGATTTCACGCCATGTTGGTAATTACCTGCCAAGAAGGTCCTGTTGTGCCATTCTGGAAAATCCTTGTTTCATCGACAAAAACAAATTGATATGCAGCAGTGGAAAAATGTAGAGCAACTTTTTGAACAATTCCAAACATTTAAACAATTTTTGCCTTGATATTCGTTTCAACTGTAAGTTTGTGCCAGTAAACACGCCTGGAGGACCACGTTTGTCTTCAGAAGTAAAAGAAGCTATTGTGAATTTACACGAGAGTGGTCAAAAGCAGGGCGAAATTGCAAAGACGTTTAACTTAAGCAAGTCCACTCTTCCCCGAATTATTAAACAAAATCGCGTGTTCGGGAATAGTCTGGTCAGGAAGAAGTCCGGAAGGTCCGAAAAATCCAATAGACATGAGGACAAACAAATTGGAAAATTTGCAAAAAGTGAACCTTTCATTGGCTCCAACACGATTAAACGTTCCCGAAGAACTTGGAATTGAAGTCACTTCTAGGACTGTGAGGAATAGATTGATAGAAGCTCAGTTATACGGCCAAAAAGCCTCTGTTTTCAAAGAGAAACAGAGGGATCGCCTCAATTTTGCCAAATCACATTTGCGTTGCACAGAGAACGACTGGAAAAAAGTCATATGAATCGACGAATCAAAGTTCTGTTTATTCGACAGTGATGGCACGGCCCACGCAAGACGCCCTAAGGGTGAAAGACTTAATCCCAAATGTCCCACAGTCAAGCACGGAGGTCTGGGGCTGTTTCTCGGGCTATGATTCTGGTCCACCGCAGGAAATAGGCCACATGGATGGGTTTCACTATATGGGGACATCTTGGAGAACCAAATGGTGCCATATGCCGATGAGGTTATGCCCTTGCGACTTATTTTTCGACAGGATAACGACCCTAAACATGCGTCAAGATACGTAAAGGCTCGGTTAGGAGAGAAAATATCGATGTTCTGGAATGGCCTTCGCAGTCCCGTGATCTCAGCCCGATCGAGAACTGCTGGGAAATTTTAGACCAAAACATCCAGAGAAAAAGTTACACGAGTACCGATCAATTACTTGAAACATCGAGAGAAGCCTGGCGCAGCATGGATCCGATAATGATGTCAAAGCTAATAGGGTCAATGCCCAAGAGATGCCAGGAGGTCATTAAAAATAAGGGTTTTTTTAAGAAGAAATGTTTACTTCCTTTGAGAGTTGCTCTACTTTTTCCACCCTCAAAAGAATGTTATCGGTATAAAGACATGCAATAAAATAAATGTGAATGATATTTCTGATGGTCAGAGTATTTCCTTATGTGGTGGCACCCTAATATTGAATCTGTATTGAAATGAGTCCGACTAACTTACCTGTAATTATATAATTTTTTTTTAAGTTGCTCTACATTGTTGCACTACTGTAGATCATCATCTTTTTCTATCAAAAAAACAACTCTTTTGAAAACTACATTTTTAAGTCTCACAAAACCGCGTCTTGGATCATCTTTCTTCCATGGAAAGTTTTTTTTTTGCTTTTAGCAGACTTTGTAAAGAACCATTGTAGTCGTCAAATAATCGCATTTCTCTTAGTTTTTTACTCTGACATGTAACGGTTACGCGTTGCTCAAAAAAACAAGTTTTTACACTAACTTGTAATAAGAGTAGTTGTTAGATTCAGATCGGTCATACTCACTCTTTTCGCATATCTGAGAGGTCGTTTCTTGATCGCCTCCGTGTTCAGGATGTCTAAATTTATAATCTTCTTTGGATGCAAATGTTCCTTTTTGGGTTACTGTAATGCCTCATTATTTTTACGAAATTTTGCAAAAATGCTTAAATTTGGGGCACCGGTCACGTGCTTAAATTGAAAAATTAATATATACTTTTTTTTATCTATAATTCAATCTTATTTCTTCTAACTGCAGTTAGTGGTAATGGTGGTTCGTCGTTTTTTGGCTCACTGTCGAAATTCTTAATCAAAGAAGCTGTTAACCCTTTGCCGAGTCTCTTCAAGGTCTTCGACATATTCACATGAGTAAAAATGCGAAAAATATTCACTCCACCATTTTTTGCTTTCAAAGAAGAGTTTTCGCAATAATATTGAAAAAAATGATGTGAAGTTGTAAGCCAAAATTGCAGTGTGATCACTCAAAAAGGCGGAAAAACTCATAAAGTCTTGAAGGAAATGACGTAAATTAAAATGTGGTGTTGCCAACCTGAGGATGATAAAATTTTACAATTTAACTAATTTTTACAAGTTTAATTTAAATAATTACTTGCTACATTTCCGTTATAAAGTAAAATGATAAACTTCGTAGCATTCTCATTAGCAGGCCAAAATCGACCATTTTTAGCCTAAACCTAAACCCATCACAATCGCGGTCTTGTGCGTTGCCTTCTGGGTAATTTGTGACGTGCATCCGGAATTTCATCGCGAATGGTACTGCGCATGACTCTACAATTAGCCTCACCATATTATCCATAACAGAACCCATAATATGCAATAATATTTAAACACTTTTTAAAAGTTTTATGATGAATAAGCTTAAGTGTGGTATACAAGTAGGAATGTCAGGCACCAATAAGTTGATGGATAACGTACATGACGTTCGCTTGAGATTAAATAAGGTTTGAGCCATTTGCTTGAACGGCAAACCTTTGTATTGTTTGTAGGATTTATTATTACTACTAAGTATAGTGTAATATATTATCAGGGCGCTTTCGTTTGTTCGAGTTGAACTCTGATTGTTCGAGCATAAAGTTGATGTATCTGAAAAAATTGAACATTTTGTAGGAATAGTGGGGGAGAAAAGGCCCTGTTGAGACAGCTTGCCATTAGAAGATGAAAATTCATAGCATTAAGTTACGGGAGATCGACCTTGAGGGAGAGGTTGGAACCATCGTGGTGAAGGAGCCGTATCGAGTTTCCAAAGCGCTGACGTAAGAGACACGTACCACCATGTCGGGTAAGGTTGCAGATGCTCATACATGTGGGGCAGGCTTTGTTCGATCATGAGCGAAGGGATGTTGGAAACTAGCAGAATTAGGAAGTCGGTTGAATAGGGAAAGAATTGCAGCTTCAGAGGACCAATTTATGGCCACTTTTCTTTCCTTGAAAAAGTCTATGGCTCATTAGATATATGGCAAAAGCAAAATTTTCTCGATTCATTTTAATCGATCGGGCCGTGCAATTATTTATTCTAAAAAAATTGTGTTAAAAGAAATGTTGTAGATAACCCGGGCAGAAACTGAGATGAGACTCACCTCGGTCCGCTGGTTCTTCCTTTGTTCTTTCATTTTAGTTAATAAACGCACACTCATAGATTTTATTTCTTGAACTGTGATTCCTTTCGTAGCCATAACCACCACCACGTATCTACTCGAGCATTGGAATTTGATATCACATTGAGTTCCGATGCTGTAACCATAACCATCACTTCACACCTAAGACGAGAAAGGAGTCACAACGAACTCAAAGGGAAGAATCGGCTGCAAAGAAGGTGAAAACCTTCTCTTCTGCAAGAAAGGTGAGGGGGTCAGTTTTTTGGGGTGCACGTGGGACAATTTTTATCATCTAAAGAAAAACAATAAACGAAGAATATTTCAGAAATTTATTGCAGCGTTCGAGCGAAGAAATCAGGAAAAGGCGACCGCATTTGGCGAAAAGGGGCCTTGTCTCGTCAAGACAACTTACCAGTCCCCATTTCCGCCATCGCAATAGCCAAAATCAATAAACTTGGTCTGAAAGTTTTTCTTCACCCACCTTATCCGCCAGATTTAGCTCCGTCGGATTATTTTCTATTTACAAATTTGAAAATAATGGCTCGGTGGAGAGAAATTTGCCGATAATGAAGAGGTGGAGTCTGGTGCTGGTGCCTATTTCGAAACGTTGGAGGCTTTTTTCCATACACAGGGCATGGAAGCCATAAAACGTCGTTGGGAAAAGTGTGTCAATCTCGAAGGAGAGAGCGCTGAAAAATAACGCGATATTTTCCACATTCGATTTTTCTTAAACCGTTAGGTCGGGCACCTCTGGTACTATCCCCTTAAGAGTACTGAAAAAACATTTGTTTTTGACTAGAGTAGAGGGGAGGCAAAATCTCACGAGAAAACTGCGGTCATCTACTGTCAATAGCTGACCACATCGTGGTGGAACATTTTCTATTATATGCACCCAACAGGAAGGAATATGCGTTATTGTTGTGGCAAAACCTCTTCTCTTTCACCAAACGTCAATGGCGTCGTTTTACATTTTGGCTAGCCCAGCTGACACGGCAGAGAATCCCTTTTCGTAGCATATCTTTCAGTTAGCCCTTTTTTCCGTAATTGACTTGCTGGCGACTTTGTCGGCCTGCCCTAGGCGGGCCGCTCCAGGGCTTGCAAGATATAGACTAACTTCATCACTAATTTTCGCGATTTTGAAAGAGCTTCGAAACTTCTTGATTTCTTCGGTTTTTAACCCTCCAAAGCCTCCGCGGAGGTACAACCTGAAGGTACTCTAAGTCACCCAGTTTTTATCACTTTCCAAATTTCACGCGTCGGTATCTCGGAAACGCTAGGAGCGACGGCGTAAAAAATTTATACCGTCCGACCAAAATGGAAGTTATTAAGTATCAACGTCATCATATTCTCTACTTCTCGGAAACTCTTCTGCTGAAACAAGAAAGCGTCCATAAAAGTTGCGACACTTAGTTTCATGTTAAACACATTTCACCTCGCCTTAACACTAAAAACCATGTCTATCTCCATTTAACTGGTTACTCACCATTGAATGCAAGTTTAACGTGGTGCATATATAAACTTCCACCCACTAAGCTCTATCCTAAAGTGCAAAACAGCAATAAGCGAATGAGCTCGTCTAAAAACCAAACGGTCCTTTGTTTGGCTTGCGACAAACAAAGCAGGGGCGCCGCTCCAAAGCGCCTCGAATGCGCTTTTTTATTGCGATATCGCTTCCGGGCCGGCGCCCCCGTATCTTTGGGGCCCCACCGATTAATTTGCATCCGCGATGAAATACGAAAAGTGCATCGCGGATCGGGTGCATTCGGTCGGTCGACCGAAATCTAAATGATTGTTATAGGTATGAAATGAACATCAAACAATTTGGTGTTCACTGTTCTATGTTCTTATTTTGTGCAATGCTGCAAAAAGTACCGTGCATTGAACATTTTTCTAATGCTCTATTGTTAAAGTAGGCATATGATCCAATGAGACTGCGATTGGACCCATGTCCTTCAGTTAGTCCGTTATTTCTTGTGATCGCGTGGACAGCCCACCGTCTCAACAATAATCACGCGTGTAGAGGCTGTTTCCTTGGCGTAGCAAGCGAACCTAAGGAGGTACTCCTCAACTCGAGATCGGAGAAGGTCTGCGTAGACGAATTTCCGGAACCGTTTCACTTCTAAAATACAGAGTGTTGGAGTTTAGAAAAACAGTCGGGTTTGCAGACATTTTTACAAGATGCTTACGCCGATTTAACAAAAAAAATTGCGGCTTAATTGCAATATACTGTGTCCTCTAGATGTCTCAAAGTTCATTCGTAAATTTAACGTGTGTGCCCACGGGGCTGGTCGGATCGATACCCTCAAAGAACAACGAATTCGACTAGAATAACTAAAAAATGAACTTTTCTATCTCTTGATATCTTCGCGCGTCTCGCTACAACGCCGCGTGTTTAGGAAACGCCCTGTATAAGTTTCATCTTCGCAATAAAGAACGGAACTCACTGTCCTGGATGGAATTTCATCAGAGGGACGCATATCAAACGACAGATGAAACTTATTAAAAACTATACGACCACACGTAATCTTAATGCTCATAAGGATGAAATAAATCTTTCAAAGGGCTTTGCCGGAAAAGTTGGTATTCAAAACACATTGAACACTATGACAGTTCTTTTACTCTATGTGAATTACGATTGAATTATGAAGCAGACATTAATTATTAAGGCTTCGGGCTCCTAAAGGCTAACTGACTAACTGAAAGCGTTTTAGTCGTCAGCCTTATCTAGGGAATTCAATATAACACCAGTCGATATCTATTAGCCTAACCCGCAGCAATTTTGACGAGGCTTTACATTCAACTAGAAGACCATCAATAGATGTGTTCCATTTAATAGAAATGCAGCTAATAAATATTCTTCAGCCGAGGCGCTGCTTCCGAATCCTCAGGAGATCTCATTACACTCTGGACACCTCATTATTCGAAATTTCACCGGTGACCATTTTCTGATCTTTGTTCCATGCTGAATGTCACATCAGTAACATGTTACCGAATCTCCCTGTTTTCCAGCCACATATTCGGCAAGGCTGCGTGCATGAGTCTGATAATCGGACTAAAGGATATCAATGGATCATCTAATATTGGATGAAAACATCTTTTTGCATTTCGCGTTTAACAGTGGTTTTACGCTTCTTGTTTCTCTATTAACTTACGTTTTTCAAGAATTCTTTTACTGTCTCAGTTCCATCCCATAGGAATGTTCACTTTCGAAACTACACCGAACCACTGAATATCGCTGCTCTGAGCACGTCTGCGCCCCTGTGCCAATATTCACAGTGGATCGTAACCAAACTGCGATCTTAACTAAACAGGAAAATAATCTACAGATTGTTTTCGTGTTCAGTCAAAATACGCAAACATGCCGACTCATCATCACGTCGAGCACCAGCAGCCTTGAGCGAAGCCTTGAATGAAATCTGGTCTCGGCGGTTCTTTCTCGTTAAATTAAGATAAATTCGCCTTTAGGAGAACCAGGAACCAATCACCATCAACCAAGTTTGTCTTCCTGTTACACGAGACATGAGGTTCTTCCCCACTCTTCACCAATTCAGATATCTGAAAGATATCTCTTTAGAAGACATAGATGAACAACTCTGAGCGCGTTATTCACACTGAACCAGCAAATGCTAATCAAGAGCGATCGTGACCACTCCTCTTTTGATCACCCTCAATCCGCAATTCTCTTCTCGTTTCTCAATCCGCGCCAATGGTCGATCTTCTCCTGATTTGAGAAACGCCGCATATCTTTACTTTACAATAATAATTTTTTTTTGGAGTCGGTCGATTCGATAAGCGTTGCTTAGACTTAAGCTAAGTTTAAGTCTAAACGTGTCATATTGGGACAGACAATAAATGAAATCAACCATTCAATAAAGGATGAGGTCGCAAATAAGGAAATACAAGGTTTAAGGACAACCAAGGAAGGGAATATCCTGATGACGATAGGTAGAGATGCGGACTGCGTTAGGGAAATGGGGAAGGTGCTTGAGAAAGGTACGAGGGCTAAGGTGAGGTTAACGGAATTAAACGTAAAAAGGGCTGTAGTACATATATGGAGTATGGACGCGACTACGCAAAGAGAGGAGGTGCAACAGACGATTAGGAAAAGCGTAGAAAAAACGAGGGAGGAAGAATACACACTTGGAGGGATGAGGGGAAATATAAATGATACGCAGGTGGACACCTTGACAATGGAAGCTGAGAAGTCGGCTGTGCTAATGGAAGATTCATACGTGAAGGTGGGATTCGTGAGATGCAAAATAGAATGGGGGGTCTGGATCACATCACCAAGGACTGCGGCGTACAGGATCGCTCACGACGCTGTTTCAATGCGAGGAAAAAGGGCGTAGACAGGAGGAATGTAGAGGGGAAACGAAATGCAATTAAACTTAAGTCTAAACGTATCGTAATGGAAAAATCATAGTTCGCAAGAGGGTTAGCGCGTTCCAATGCAGCTTGCTTAATGACAAATAGGAAAATTATAAAGATCAACATTCTTGGGCGAGGTTTTCCGTTTCGCTCTTTCCAAGTCTTCAGGCCTGCTCAACATGCTGCATGGCACCTGCTTTGTACGCACATGTGGTAATTGCAACTATCAGTTTAATAACTCTGCACAGTGAATTGATAATTTGCTGATTTTTTTTTTAATGGTAAACGGCATTCATCATAGTTTTTTTTGCAATCAAATACAGGAAAAAGCTTCATATTTTTCTATGGTTAATTGTTCCTTGGTTATTTGCTCTTTCTGCCCGGGTATTCCATATTTAATATACAGACGAGGTTTGTTGGTTCGTTTTAATTATATTTTTTCTGCCTTAGCAACATCAGTCACTGTTGCTACATTTTTGATTTCATGTTCCTACACTGAGCCATCAATTTTTGCGTCCGCAAGCTGAGTTTAATGTCCGAATTATCACAAATATGCGTTCGGTACGGCATTTCAATCTTATCGTGGAAACATGTATATTTATCTATCCTCTAGACTGACTGCATTATTTGAAACAATGGGATTAAGTTTTGAAAGGAGTCATTTCAATGGAATATTTGATAAATGAAACCTGCTTGAATGAATCGACATAAGACAGATTTGGAGAAAATTAGTAAGATGAGAAGATAATACCTAATTCAATCATGGAAATGGATTTCATGAGAATATGTTAATTAAAGTTTTAGACATCGTTGTAGCAGAGTAGATAGTAGACAATCCTAATTAATTAGTAGCCCATGAGAAGAATAACGGGTGTTTGTTAAATATTTGCCTCGATCGTGATAACTAGAAGAAAACCGCTATTCGTTGGTCCCCACGCCTCGACAGTTCTGGAAAAGCCTAAAAATGCGACTAGTTTGTGGTCAAGCACCGTATGCGGAAGGCGGACTTCAACCTGCCGTCGATATATGGGACGCACCCCTTAATAAAAATCAAATCTTCGCCAATCGAGTTGCTTTGAAGAAATCCAGCATCTTAATGATTCACCAAGACAACATCACGCGCAAAAAGCGATGATTCTTCAAAGAGTCACCCTCAGACGTCTCCTTTGACGTGCCACATCCCGCCTTGCAAAATGCCATAACAACTGACAAGGTCGAACGCTTTTGGCAAGTCGCAGGATACCTGCTGAAAACTTACTCTCGTTAATCTCAAGATAAAGGATCGGTAAACTGATGGCTGATACTCATTGAAGATCGGACGTTCTAATATTATGTAAGGTCTATTTAATTGTTTAAAAGAAATTTGCATTTTAAACATCTCGACCTTGTTATTAATACCCCAATTATTTCTCTCTCTCTCTATGTGTTAACACATCAACGGTTCCAAACTTCCACTAGATCCACGCGATTTTGGCAGAAAACCCGAAGAGACAACGAGGACGCCGCGACGCTTCTGCCCTGCAGCGTCGCCGTCACTCGTTGCATCAACTTAACCGACACGTTAGTCGGCCACTGGGCCAAAGTGCCCCAGGTCGGGATTGTTTGCAGTCGATACTGCATGCGAAAGCTCGGAGGTCCGTTGGCAGATGGCGCTCCAATGTTGGAGTTACCTGTTAACTGCTACCTACTTGCTGAATTATTTGGAGGAAAAGAGAAACGTTACTACATAACGTATGTCCTTGTTTTAATTGTATAATGGGAAGTTCGATGTTGTTTACGGATCATTCCGGATTCGTCAGAGAACCTAAAAGTCGATACTTATCAAATGCGGTGAGAAAATTCATGCCCGATGAGTTAACGACAATTTCTGAACAAGATTATTACTCAAAGTTGCTTTATGGTGGGAAACCCAGAGTACAAACAAGCGGAATCCCACGCTGAGATTCGGCAAATTCTCGATGTGTCAGTATAGTCAGTTTTCGAGATCTTTCTGACTGTTCAAGTATCGTCACCGTGATCCTCTATAATACCATCATATCAAAAATCAGGGCTGCGACCCAATTCTGTCACCATTCCCAATGGAAACAATTTACCGGATAAATCCATAACATTATGGAGAATTTCCAAGATGGAAGCTGCCTTTGCAGATCCCGACAAGTTGATTACCCAAACGGCCCAGCAACACGGATAGTCGATTAAGACCATGATGTTTTGGAAGCTTCCAATAGAAATTTGGGACATCGCATTCGGATTATTCACGATACAGCCATATGCCACACATATAGCGGTCAAAGGTATGCTTAATTTATGTGTCCTGCATGTAACTGTCTTCATTTGCGGTAAAATTTGGAAATTCCACCACAGCATAGCTTTTAACCCTGAAAGTTCTATTATGTTTGTATGTTGGTTTAATAATAGGTGACGATTGGACAACTATCTCCACTCTAATAAATTAGCGAAGCCTCACATTGAATTTCCTTTGTGAGAAACTATTTATAAAAATTTCGAAATCTCTCTAAAATGTTACCGATTTCCATTAAAAAATATGTCGTTCGTTAGTGTCTCATCCATGACTCATTTAGTCTTGTACATTACCTCGAACGCATTACACAAAAAATTTATTCTAAGCTGAGCGCTATAGAAATGGAAAATCCTGGATTCTCTGAAGTATTTTCCAAAAACTTTAGATTTCGCATGGGCCGTTATGGCTGAAATCGTTTCCATGGAAGCAGACGGACTGCACGACCTACAGCTTGACGTCGTTGAAATTGACCCTTGGGCCCATCAGTGTAATATGGATAACTTCGGAGAGTCGGGGGCCATCGCCGTTTTTACATTTGATCGAACTTGACCGGACCAAAGTTGCTCTGGAGGAAGCAATTGCAGGGAGCAAGAAAAGCTAAAAGTGGAACTAATCGCACGGTGAGTTCAGTTTTGCAACAAAATTTCAGAAATTCCGCAAATTCCCTGGCGATGATGCAGCACTACATGTCAAAAAATGATTGAAAAATGGTCAAGCGCCATGTGACCATGCTGTTGTGTTTACGTTAGAAGAGCTGAAACTGCCAAAAAATAGTTTTGGAAAGTGTTCTTTTCCTCAGTCCTCTTGCCCAACTTCGCATCTTTCGCAGTTTGTAACTGATAGATGTATCCACACCTATTTCAGTCAAATGTTGGTTGAACCCTTTTCTTCTTGCAAATGGATAAATGACGGTAAGTTAACTCCAAAGTCAGTATAATTCGGGATGACTCATTAGGCTCCTTGATAGTAAGTGCAGAGACACGAAATCGCCTAAATTTACTCTCAATTTCCCACTTAAAATAGCTGGAGCCACGAAGTTTCTCAGGTCAAACTAGAAACTTTGCGACAATTGGATTGGTCACTCAAACAACCGCGTTTTAAAAAGGAATTTCGAACTATTCTGGGATGGTTTCTTGACCGGTCGGACCAAACCTTATTGCGTTTTCCACGGACCGCGTCGTGGTAATGCGAAGATATCCCTAATCTTATACGAGGTGTCCCAGATTCAATGTTACAGTCCTCATTTTAACGACTCCTATAGAATGAGAGAAAATATCCATGCGCAAGGTGCAGGGTGCATTTAGAGCTGCATGAAGCTTAATAAATTTTGTATACGGGGCGCGTGAAAGATAACTTTAGGGTAAGGATGTCTTTTATTTTCTCACATGGAACTTCCTGAATATTCCCCAATTTTCTGATTTTCGTTTCAATCCTAGACACTTTTCATATAAGTTTGATATAGTCCATAATCAGGGTCTTCCAGTTGAGAAGACAAAAGATATATTCTCACCCTAAAACTCGTTTTTGACCCACTCCTTACACAAAACTTATTACACTTCACGCAGCTCTAAATGCCCCCTACAGCTTTTGCATTATTCTCTCTCTCTCTCTCTGTGTGTGTGTAAGGTTTGTCAAAATAATGGCTGAAACATTGAATTTGAGACACCTTGTATTACACCTGACTTAACACACGATACAGATAACTTGCTAGGGCGCCTAGTTAAAAACGGTATTACACATTTTACTCTTGTCCAAGGGCGGCGGTCCGAAGATGTCAAACGAAGCTTTGAAGTAGCCGCGCTGGATTGAAGGGCGGTTTGACCCATTTGGTCATATTCAGTAACGAGCCGTATCGAGAGGAGGGTAAGGCAGGACTTATTAAACCGATATTTCAATGATACTGCTCTATAATTGGTATTTTAGAAAATAAAATAATAAAAGAACCTCTCTCCTGCCAAGTATCGAACAGTTGCACTCAAATTAGAACTTGGATCTGGCCTCTAACTTTATCTGACGTACAACCTACTTTGTAATTTGATAATTACAGGTTGACACTAATAATTACAGCGCTTAGGTAGCGTTTAAGTGCATAATATATGTATATGAAGTTTCGAAATTCTCCAGACTAAAGTGTTTTTTTTTTACAATGCGACGTGTAATGAGCATCTATAACTCATTCGATATTGCTACAATCAATCGCTTACTGTGAAAAATATGCAAAGGCCATATGCAAGGGAGTAAGTACACGGTTATCACTGCAGCTGGCTCTTGTTTCCCTGTAAAGGGCCTGCACACTGCCGTGCAGTGTGAGCCTACAAGTATTTGCTGCAATACTATAAAATTATAATACAAGGTGTTTCCGAACATAGAGCCATAAATTCACTGATATTTTAGGTCAAAAAAAGTGGCAAAAACCTCATATGAACTTACACACGTAGATCTAAAGGTGCTCCGTTTTCGATATACAGAGTATGAAAAGTTGTTTCCGGCGGATGGTTTTTTATTAATATTTTCGAAATGCTTCAGGGCAAATGAATAAAATTTTATGTTTTATCATAACTTTTTGCGCTCTTTCTGAGTTCCTATAAAGAAATTGCGACATTTCTCCCAGGGCAGGTAATTCAGGGGGGTAGCGCTTGGCAAGCATCTGTTTTCTTTTGTACCCAACTTTATTAACGATTTCCCAGGGAAAATATTAAATTTAACGTTTTTTTACATAAAAAAAGTGCGCGGTGAAAGTCAAAATCTCTCACAGTTTTCGACTAAATTGAGATTTATCAAATCGGCAGAAGTAATTTTTTTTTTATCGAACAAACATCCGATTTAAAACCCTTTTTCACTAGTTTTGTTCAGCAATAATTGTAATTAAACGCCGTTCCAGTGACAACGAAGAACGATCAGACTTTATTAATAAATGCTGTCATGTACAGGGATGCCAAAAAAAATTTTTTGTTTCATCTCAGAGCCAAATAGGTTTTAAATTTAATGTTTACTTGATAAAACATGCCATTCACTGATTTGTCCAATGTCAGTTTTCTCGAAAACTGTTGAAAACTGCGATTTTCTGCAAGGTAATCTCTTCGTGTATACACCTTCAAGTTTTATGCATTTTCCCTGCAATATCGTCAATTAGCCAGTCAATTAGTAGTACGGATTAAATACACAAAATTTTAAATAATTTTTAAGCACCCCCCCCCCTGGCCGCACGGCCCTGAAAAACGTGGCAGTTTCTTCTTAGAAATCCAGAAAGCGCACAAAAAGTTACAGTAAAAGGCAAAATTGCGTCAATTTACCTCAAAACGTTTCCGAAACTTTAATAAAAACCTTCTTCAGGAGCCAACCCTTCACACTCTGTACATCGAAAACGAAGCCCTTTCCGACATACATTTACGTGAAGTTTCCGTCATATTTTGGGATCTAGAATACCTGGTTGAATTTATGGCACTACGTTCAGAGACACTTTGTATGAAACGCTTGTGTTTGGAAACCAGTGAGGTCGCCTTAGTACCTTCTAAGCACCCATAAAATCCGAAGTAAATGTTCAAGAGCAGCAAGTGCATCAAGAGCATTTAATATTGCCGAAAGTTTTGTTGTCTTGGAAACAACTTGGATGCATTTTTATTGTTATTTGACATAAAGTGCCCGATCCGCAAGAGATGGGGAACTCTTTAGGGAAATAACAATAAAAATGCAGGAAGGGTATTACTTCAGGGTATGAAAAATGAATGCGAGTTCTTTTAAGTATTATTATATTTGAATAAAAATGTATAGGTGAGGCCCATTGGGAGTTTTTTTGAGTGTTGAAGAAGATGCGCAATTTCTGATTACGCATTTTTTGCCTCAAAAGTCAAATGAGGCAAGTCGTTGCCGGAGAAAATGGGGCTCGATATCTATAGTCGATCGTCAATTTGTTAAGGGATCGGGGTGCGTTTATGGGTTCCAATCAAGGTGCACGCAAAACGTAAGTTTCCGTGAAAATTTAATGGTGAATGAAACGTTTCGGTTTTGTCAATTGACTTCACGAAAATCAGCGACACTTCAGAATCGTTTTCAGTGGCTGCGAAGCACTTGGAAGAGAAGCTAGAAATAGAACGTTGAGCTGCAGGGTGATTTGAGAAAATGAGCGAAATTTCCTTTATTTCTTGACGCAATTTTGTCCCAATTTTGGAAAATCTCCGTTTTAGTTTGCATTTTGAAATTGCCAAAAACTCAGCGGGATAAATCGCAGAACCAATCGTTGGCACTTCTCGCCTCTTTCGTGGTGCAAAATCGTTTTCGTTCTGGAGAACCTCAGGTTTAATTCGTAATTAGAGCTTGCCCGAACGGGCAACATGCGCGGACGCCCACGACTCGTGTAACCAGCTCTTATGCCATTCTACCAGAACCACGCTGCTTTATTAATGCCGCCTTGCTAATCTTCTACCGTGTAGATAATGTTATTTGATCGGCGATCTAATAGTCCGCCTGAACTTACTACAACTCGGGACAGCAGCCGTGTCCTGATGTCGCTCGAACGGGCCCGAGCAGCGCTCTTACTGCGCAGCTCGCTCTTACATTTTCAGTGGTACGCGATTTTAGTCTAATATTTTCAATAAATGACAAACGAATGCCTCATCGAATGACTATATTGATATCATAAAATCAGATCTCACGTCCGTGCCTTCAGAAGCCCTGGGAGCGAACGACAAGGCGAGCGCGCGTTATCTCTTCAGATGAGCATCTTCGACTACCGTCCACGTGATCACGCTTCCCGAAGACAAGCACCAGGCGACCACGCCTGATCTTTATCGGAACCCAGCGCCAGTAAATAATATTCTTCAGTGTGTGGGTCCCTCGGTTGCGGAGATAAGACGACGACGGTCGTGAGAGGGCACGTGTCACGAGAGCGCTTTCGCATTCCTCGGGTGCCATTATTAATTTCAGTGGCAATACCGATTTTAGGACGTTTTTCACCGAGTTCGGCCATTAAATTTCACTTCCAGTCCTGTCCCATCAACTACGTACTGGGATTTTAGCATAGAGCGAAAACGCTATAAATAATATCACACGATCATGGGTGAGAACAAGACATCTTCGAAGAGGAGGCCCATTTGAACCATCCTGCTGCTTTAATCAGACACGCAGGGTTTGCTTCGACTGGCATTATGCAGCGAGGAAGGGGATAACTAAAGCGAGATGCGTTTGCACTACGTGGAATAGAAGCTGGGAAAAATCACAAATATGTAAATGCTGACACAGGATCGTGTGGTTTCGCATTTAACTGTTGCTCTTCTGGGAACGAACATATCTATTTCGTTAGTAGTGTATTTATTATACATCGTGTTAATTAAGTACGCGGACAAACTCGAATCTTTAAATAATTTCAATAAAAAATGTTGATACCAACGCGGGCCCACGTCCGCTGGGTTTTTTGATTATTCTTTTGGACAACAACGCGGGATTCTGGCGAAATTTTGCATGCCGGGAAAGTTGATGATGGGAAACTCCAATATTTACTCAGTTTTTTGTTTACCGATAGAGAGCACCGTTTACCGTTATGACCTGAATTTAATTAGCTGCAACTTTTTTGTAAATCACTGCATGTAATTTTTTAATTAAAAAAAAAAAAAAAAAAACCTTCACAATTCATTTTCCCCCGGTAGAAGGTACTCTTGCTGGCAAGCCTCGCCAAGGGCAGACATTCGGGCGAAAAACTTGCCTAAAGTTCGAACTTTTGCTATCAGAGTGCCAACAATCGACCTGACTAGCAGGGGACTAATAATATTTAGAATAATTTTCGAAAATGACCACCGTTTTTCCCAGTACACGCATCGAACCGCGTCAACATCTACTGACCGACCCTTGAACGCACCTCTTTTTATGGAGGTTGAGGGGAATCTGCAAGCAGACATTGGGGGCTCGGCACTCGGCGATCTTATCTGCCCCCTCGTGTCGGATTAACGTCCCAACCCAAGACGCGCTGCGCGACTAAACCCCCTGTCCTCCCTTCGCCGTTGTTCCCCCGGAACCGCCGCAAGGCACTACTTCGGAGGGTGCTGGCGTCTCTCCCCCGCCTGATCCGCCACGTCGCGGAGGACTCTCCTCACATCACATCTCTTTGCTTCCACAATCGTTTCGACCATCCTCACGAACGCATCCCATTTGCTTTTGCCCTCCACCACCTCTCTGCAGGCATTGAAGGTACCTGGGGCGCGTCTAATAATGGCAGACGGATTTAATAGAACGTGTCGTAGCTCTTATCCATTTCATAAGCCGTTTATTGCCGTTTTATGAGCCAGCCACTTCAAGTGAACTCACAAATGATAATCTGAAGGGTTCAAATCGGGAGATTTGGGAGGCCTTGCACGCGGTACTCGAACGGTTAGGGCAGTTGTCCAGAAGTTTTTGCGCAAACAAACCGAAGGGCGGCGGTGCGTCGTCGTGCACGGATCGCATCTTTTGTTTCGTCCAAGAATTAGCATTTAGCTAATAAGAAATCCGTGTACGTGATCAGGAAGATCATGCTGCGACCGCCTTCGGCCCCGTTCGCCGCTAGCCCTTTGTCGAAGATTGCAGACCATCCAAGTGAAAATTTTCATTTGTGGACACCTGGTATCCGGACGTTTTCGGATTCACGTGATTTCAGCATCCAAATTTCGCGAAAAATATGCCTTAGTTTTAAATTCGGCAATTTCCATTGCGTTACAGTTAAGGCGACTATGGAACTTAACGCATAGTGAAAGCGACAATTTGAAAGCACCATAGTGTCATTTCTAGGCATGCAAGGTAAAATTCCTTCCGAACGCGAGAAGCAGTATGTCGTCGAAACCTCTAGGCCCTTGAAGAAGAGAATTAAGATGATATAGAGCAGAAATAGAGAATATCACAAAACCAAATACGTGCCAGCCAGCCTTTGATAATCGGTACATAATTATAAATGGAATCATTATCAAAGAAGCGGAAAATCAAAGTAAATGCACGTATTTTACATGAAATTTAGACATGTTGTCCTGCACATAAAAACAGGAAAATTTTGCTCTATATATATCTTCAATCGTTTTAAAGAGAATTAATACTGCCAGTTTCCTCCACCCGTAACGAACTTCCTCTGCCAACTTTATTCAATAACATAATGGAACTCCAAATAGTCGAGGTGTAACGATGAAAAAGCTATTTTAATGACGACAAAATGATTTATCATAACCATCCGTTAGTCAATTTAAATTTCCAATAATCTTTTCATAAGAGACTTTTTGTGATGCGGCATTGACTGACATGGCCAAAAATTTGTTTTTCTTTCCGCGTGCGATAAAGTGCTCTTTACTGTGCCCGTTTAGTGCCATTGCCGCACTGACGGCTGTAAGAGTTAGTTACCAAACAATTCGTGACGTTGGCTGGCAATTTTTCAGCCTAAATGTTCAGATTTCACGCTATTACACGCCACACGCATTGATAGTTCTGCGGGCCCAAGTGCTGCCTTTAAATGTGGGAACGACGAGGTACCACGCGCGAGACGCCCAAAGGTTCGTGGAGCCAACAGCTATTGTATCTGTCTGGTAAAGTGGTACTTTCGACTCGCAAATGGCTGCAGTAAAGCGACTTTGCCAGACGTTTGAGCAAAAAATCATTTGGATCTTGGGAGAGTCTGTAGGTTGCCTCAAAAGTGCTTACAGGTTGTAGCTATACTTTCGCAGGTGCGTGGTTTGGGGTGTTCCGGGTACCTAGTCGACGATCACGCTCAATGGACGTTTCTCCAACACACGAAAAAATGCCGATGACGGAAGCTTTTATACTGAACCGAGAACTGAAAATTTCGGTTGCCGAATGTCAGGGGCGTGCCGCAAGGAACCGGGGCAGGCACGAGAGGGCTGACCCCACAAAAAATTTTTCGGCGACGAGGAACGAACGTCCGAAATTTGAGTTTAAAGTTTCAAAATGGCCCCCCGTGCAGTTATCAATGTGCGTTTCCAAATAATGACCTCTCCCAAGTTCATCCTATTTCGCACCTTTCTACCACGTCCTGAAAGAGCGCAAACTGAACCGTAACACCCCGCATTATCAATCGGCCTCACGGAGCTTTCCATGACCTTATATAAAATATAAAATAGGTAAGCCATCATTCTAACCGTTTTCTTTCTATACTGAACAAAACTGACATTCTAAATCCTTCCAGGAATATATAGGCAACTCGATTAAATTATTCACAATCAGGCGGAAGACAGAATACCGCGAGGATATTTAACATCTCATGGTAGAGGGAAAAAGCGCCCGTTCTCACATTATTCCACGGTCCCGACCATTACTCACTCCCGGGACGTGGTATCGCTTTCAATTAGCGCGGACTGCATTGGAGGCTCTTATTTATGTCTTAATATTGACCCGAGGAGGTAGAAGCCGTGTTCGTCTTTATCATGCTAGTCATCTTCTTGAAAAAAGACTTGTCGTTTACATGTTCACGTGGAATCCGGACACATGGTGGATGTTCATGGAGATGCGCCTTAAAATTAGATTCTTGTAATAAAGAAGAAAGTTGAAATTATTGCGCACCTCCTGTCAAGCTAGCCATTGTTTGGACATCAAACCGTCATAATATACACATTATACGATGTGATTAGGCCGCGCAATTTCGCACGAGATCACCCATTGTGGTCGCAATGGTAGTTATTACAGGCATTTAGCTCTTGCACGTGACCTTTTACATGATGCACATCCGTCGAAAATTGCGTTGCCATTTACACCAAATTACATAAAATCTCCCTTATCGTTACATGGCTGATTTTATCGTTTCTAGATTGTCGTAGAAGGGTCGTGGCCAAACACCTCTACTCCCAACTGGTAATGGTTAAATTCTTTTTAGAAAGTTGCGGTACCGTGCGAATAACACCACACGGATGGCATTGACGTTATTGATGGTACCGTCTTCTTCTCGGCCAAATCGTACCACGGCTAATTGCTCCTATAAATATGGCGATTAATATAGGACCTCTGACGTTGTACTGCACGCACATAGTGAGGCGCTCGCTTTGAGACCTGATGGATGACGTTGTAATACTCTTTATTATGAGTGCTCAACCGAGTTTATGGACTATTACGAAAGCGCAAAATGAGATCGCCCAAGTTTATGAAGTCTCACCGCGGTATTCTTTCATTATACCGTACTCATTAAGCGGTAATGTTTTCTTCGATTTTCGTTTTATTTTGCATTGTATCTGGCCAACTCTCGCGATACGTGAGTGAAATCGCGATTTCGGAAAATTGACGTAAATGACACGTCGCTCTTCGGACGGCCGTATGTCGCTTTGCTCCAAATTTCGCTCAACGAAAGCTCCATTTCCTAACTTGAGCTCTCCGCAAGTGTCAACGGACCGTTTGATGACGACGATCGGCACCACCTTCCTAATTCGCCTCTTTACGCTCTCAAATATGTTCCAAGAATGGAACAGAGAGTGCCCAAAAGACGTATCCTTCTGAAAGTGTCTGTTCCTTCAGACTTCCACGTACAAAAATTACGGCAATAAATCAGTAGAGTTTCTAGTAGAACTTGATACGTAGAGCAGAACTGAGAGAGCCTGCACGAAAATGTTTATTAAACCAGAGATGCAGAGATGAATTAGCAAGAGTGACTTGTATAGTGTGCGATTTATAACTAAATGCTGAAAAAATAAAATTTAAATTTTTCAAAATAAACGGAATATTCATGGGTATATATTATACATGGAGGACCGAAGTCCCGCATAAACTCGTTAAATATTCAAAGGAAATATTTTTCATGAAAATAATGGAACATGTCAAATATCGTTTTTAGTTGTGCATTTTTTGACGTAACGGACATGCATACAGGGTTACTCGCATGATAGGTAAATGCACTCTTTAATTTTTTCTCTAGCGGAGCCCCATGTATATTATGACGGTTTTGAGTTCTGTGAGAAATCCCGAAGATATTTCACGTAACACACCCATGTCCAAATCCAGCAGTTATTGGAGCGTTTGCGCAGTATGGCAACGAGAGTGACCCGCTAGATCTCCTGACCTCGCCCCTATGAACTTCTAATTGGGTTATCTGAAGCAGCATTTAAAAACGCCTAACCATGTAGAAGAGTTAAGGAATAAAATTAGCTAAGGAGTTCAATAGAAACCTCCTTAAGAGACAAGAAAAATTGTTGAGGGATATGAATTACGGCTGACCTGCTGTCGGGAGGTCAACAGGTCTAGTTCAGACTTTTAATGCATCAGAATACAACAGTTTATATTGCTATTTATTAAATATTAATAGTTCTATCATTACTTCTATTTGTTCTAGCTTTTTTCGAAACCTGTCGAATTGGGATGTGGCCATGTTGCATGAAATACGTTTGGAATTTCTGAAAGAACTCACGAAGGGGTTTCATGAAAAAAAAAATGAAAAAGTGCGTTTATTTACTACACGAGTAACCCTGTGGAGATGTCCGCACGTCAGAGAATGTGCAGCTGAAAGGAATATTCCAGCGTTTTCATGAAAAATATTTTCTTCAATTTTTCACGAATTCATGCGGGACTTTTGGTCCTCAACATGTATAGGGAAAAGCATTGCTAATACTATTGACTTAAAAACCTTTTTTTTTAATTTACATATAGAGTAAATGAACATGAAACTCACCGATTTTTGTGCGTAAGTGTTCCTAATTCGTTATCGCCCTTGACCTGAGGAGATTTAAACTATAAATTCAGTTCAAGCTAAGTGCGAATTACGAAATTTCCTGAAACCTGCAGCAAGCGATTTCACAGTCGCGCCGTCCAAAACTGGTTAACATCTCTTTATCAATTTATTCCGCACACTGGCCATCTCACATTCCAAAACGAAATCTCATTTTTTAGTCAATTTCTCTAAGTATCTGCTTTATTTTGCGGCTCTTTATGCTCAATTTCATTCTCGATTCATCCGCAATAATCAATTGCCGCCAGTGGAATAACCGCAAAACAGATTTGCTTGCTAATTTCCATTTTATAATTTTATTACTTATTTCATATTCATTCTATCTATTTCCGAATAAACACTAAAAATTTTAAAGTTAAACTTTTTCCTGTAAAAAATCAATCTTTCACTTAATTGCTCCTAGATCTAGCTAAATTTCAGAGAATTACAATAAATTTATCTAGACTAAGTACTAATTGAATCAGAAACACAAAATCACAACACGTCTTGAATAATAGCATCAACGGTGATACCTCCTTTCATATTCATTGTCATGATTATATTATGCATATTATATATGCAAATGACAGGTAATGTAGGCTTATCACGGAGCAAGTGAAATGTGATGAGCTCAATCATCACCAAGTTTGACTGTAAGTAAAAACATAACGGGCATTTGGTTGATGAGATTTTTCTTCTTCTTCTTCTACATGTTCTTTCTCCATTGCCAAGTTTTCCAATTTGGTATCCGACCATTTTCTACTCCATGTTCACATGTTGCGAATAGCTTTTGACAAGCATCACATACGACGCCAATAGCTTTTGGACGGCCTGGACGAACCGGAAAGTCCTTAAGGATTTTGAACAGCAGAATTGGGTGATGCGTTTTGGGAAGATATGCTTGACGACATGTTTTATTAAGTTTCTGCTCATTTAAGTCAGTTGAACTTGTCGAGACTGTCAAATTCGCGCGTGCGCATGTCTTAATCCGGTTGATCATTTCGGTTTTCCTTGCGCATTGTTTTTAGCAGCTTCGTTGACTAACACCTTCAAAGATTTCCTGGTACTGGATTGCGCATAAGTCGCTCGCCTCGTGTGGGGCAGTTGATGAGCTGCCCTACATGCCGCTGCCTTCACGTTTTGCCAAAAGTTTCCATTGAACACCTCGTTGGATCCCAACCCTCGTTATTGCACCTTCACGTAGTTCAATAAATGAATCCTTTTCCTGCATGACAATGGACGAGCAACATTGTTATAACGGTAATTTTTAGCTCATTAAAACAAATTACAGTGTGATTTCAGTCCTTTATTGGAAAAAACATAACGATTTCAGTATTAAGCACAGTAAAGCTCAAACGCGACGCCGGTGTGCGGCTCAATGTTTTAAGTCGGTAATAGTCTCGTTGGCGAGTTGATACATGGATAAACGATAGAGTATCTCTATTGTTGAATCTCCTCTGGATTGAGCGCAACATTGAGTTCATTAATATCATCGATTTGTTATACATTGAGGTGATCCCTTCAATAAAATTACGGCTGACCATGTTAGGATATGTTGGTCAGTACTAATTGAAACCAGCAATTCTGTAATTAGGCAGATCTACTTGTTTTTAATTGGACTTCATCATGTTTTTTTTTAACATGAGCGCGTATAGACACTTGAAGCTAAGAGGTAATTATTACATATGGAGATCCATTAGAATATCCATTAAAATACATTTGCTTACTGAAGGTTTATCTCTTTTGGTCGCTACACACTCTTAAAAATCTATATAAAGTGGGTTCAGCTTATTCCATTTCCTACGTTTTCACCTTAGTTTTCGTTAGCGTAGCTACCGCAGTTAACCAACTATGTTTATTACATGATTCGTACGCATACATATACGAGGTGCTATTACAGAACGTGGGCAAACTTCAAGGGGTGGTTTTTTACTAGTGATTCTAAGAGGAAAAATATGTGACGCAGGTCAGATAATGCTTCGTTTTCAAGATGTGTTAAATACTTTTTTATTGGCAGAAAGAGGAGCATCCTGCTTCGTGCACAACGAGGCCCCACCTCACTCTAGCACGTCATTTTCTGGATGTAACTTATGGAGAACACTAACAAAATTAACATCGATCGCGCGGTCCACAGTCGTGGCCCCCGAGATTACCGGATTTAAATCCGTCAGATTTTTTCCTTTCGGGGTATCTAAAATCCTTCGTTTTTAGAACTGCGGTCAACGCTGAAGAGGAATTAATCTAATGGATACGAGATTCACGTGATCGAATTAGATATAACCGTGTGCTCGCCGCTGGCAAAACCATTTCCAGCTTGAAAGACTCCTTCGTACTACATTAAAAGTTGCCAGCACCTCTGAACATCATATTACTTTGCATCTTCTTGTTGTTTACGAGATATTTTTAATACGTAAAAATTTTAAAAAAGTTTGTCACCCTGTATCTTGAGAGCTAAACATTATCGGACCTACATTTATATAAAGTTTTCGTCTTAGAATCACCTGAGGAATCACCTATTGAAGTTCGGCCAGGTCCTTAAATAACCCCCTGTACATCCTAGTGGCTCCCTCGCTTGATCATAATCATGACTTTTCCCGTCTATTTCCTATATATTACAGAAGGTACGTACTGTGCTGTATTTTATGGAGTTGAAGTTGAGCGAAAATCAACAGCGGAACGTTAACGATCAAGATTCGATCACTTACGGATGGAAATTACGTCTTGGGCTATAGGTAAGTAAACTTTTGCAATGGAATCGACTTTACGTGTACACGTGCAATTTTGTGAACTTAGCATTGACGAATTAGTGCACCTTGATTGATATGTGAATGGCGCAATGGACAGATTATATAGAGTTGGATAAATACAGGGTACTGCAAAATGTTGCTCCGGTAAGCCTAGGGCAGATTCTACATCCATAAATAGAAACCCAATTACCTGTAAATGAGGGCCCTGAAATTGTCCTTGGCTGGAATGCGAGTTGTTAATATTTGAAAACGGTTCTTCATCTTCGCCTTAAAACTTTTAGAGTTCCTAAGGACGTTACTTAAAATCTTGATCAAGGAGAACCCTCTCGGATACCCACGATTTTTACGTCTCAGTGGAAGCTAGGGGTCTACAGATTAGCGCTAGCTGCAGGTCCCCCCAAAGAGCTGTAGGCCTACCCAAAAATTCACCCCGTGGCTGTTCAAAATAGAAATCCTCTTTGCGCCGTCCTAAAATCCTATTTCATTTGCAACCACGCGGTAAGTACCGCTCACCCCACCCTTGCGAGTACCACAACTGGCACTCTGCCACGTGCGATTTAATTTTTCTAATTGATGTGGTTGCAGATGAAGTACTCTATTATAAGGCGTAATTGGTAGTTCCCGCTCCTACCCGCCTCCCCGGCTCAGCTTGCAAACTTATTACCGTAGATGCCACCCCGCCCTTCGAGATTCCTTCACTTCCCGAACTATCGAATATCCATCTCGTCTTCTCGACCCGTTCTACCCTAGGCAGGGTCCATTATCCAGGCAAATTACGGTATGCTGAACATCCAGCAGGAAAAATCTCCATATATATTTTTTAATTTCGTAATTTCGCCGCCCTTCCTGCTTCGTGATTGATAAAGGGTCGGAACCGGCATAGAGACATCGAACTCTTCCGAATTGTTCGGAATTTGTATAAAAATGCGCGCTTCTCGTGCCGAAATAAATAATAATAATTTTCAAGCAGTTTCTTTGCTCGGATCGGTTTGTAAATTATCTTAAAATATTTGCCTCGCGTGTCGAGATGCGAGATAAATAAAGAAGGCGGTATCCGCGGTGTTTTATTCTGCTGGTACGGTTCTCACCGCGAGGTATCGAGGCATTTGTACCCACAAATCAAAATCTGGGCCAATAAATACTGGAATTTTATCAAATTATTACCGGACTGGCATCAGGAAGAACTGTTAATTATGACCAGCCTCAAAGTCAATGCTAAGAGTTCCGACCTTTTACGTCACTTATTTTGACCTCGAGGTCAGCGCAGGTCAGCCGTCGCTAAAGGAATAGTAAATTTGGCTTCGATTCCTAGATCAGGATCTGTGCGTCTTTAAGAGAAAGGTAGAAGGGCCTTAATAATCCTTGAAAATTGCGTCAAAACGGCCGTCGGCACGGTGCGAGGTGAACGTCCGCCGGCGTCGTCTACGTCGGGTTTAAGGACCGTCGCGACGCATTTTGCGTCTTGCGCCTCCTGCCGATTCCGTGCATCAGCCTGTTCTGCGGGTCAAAAGGGTCATCAGGGTCAACGTATGGGCTACCTGAACGCTTTAGGCTGTCTCTTCTTTGTGTCTAAACGGTGGCAGTGTAGAAGGGACAAAACGATCCACATCTTACGTCTTAGATACTGAAATCCGAGAACTTACAATTGATGATGGATTGTAGTTCTAATCTATGCGCTCCTCCAGCGACACTGTGTGAAAAGTATTTTTTACTTTCGTATTTTTAGGTGTATTGTGTAGTTTTAGATTTCGTCATTGCTAACATACGTGTGAATGATTTTCCCGATAACGTGGAGATTATTTTGAAACCAGTTTGATGACACGTTATATAGACACTCGGAGGGCACTGTCGTGGGTCAACCTAGCAGTCATACCTCTGCGGTCTTGGTCATGGGCCGGTACGGAGCATCTCATTACTGGAATCGAGAAGAAATCACCTTTCAATGTCACTTTGGTTAAAGCTTGTGTTGACGACTTCGTAATGGCGACCCCGAAGGCTCAAGCTAATTTGAAGATTGTTCGGTCCAAATCGAAATTCACCATTGAACAAGAGGTCAATAAAAGGATCCTTTATTTGGACGCACTATTCATATGACGTCAACGTTAAGGAATTTCCACGAGATGAATGACGTTTCGGAATAATAATAAGAAATTCGTTTTTTACTGTACGGGAAAACGGCTGTCCGACGACTGAACTCGCTGTAGTATACAAGACGAAGTGAAAGAACTGTGGAAGAGCATGTACAAGATGTCCCAACTAAAATTTGCACCCCACGAATTATCCGATTTCGTCCAAATGCGGCAAAAACGCTAAAATATGTCAGTTTTAACTCGAGGGATGATCAAATTTTATCTTGGTTTCAGGGCAATTTCCGCATCTCCCTGAAAACTTTAAATGGCAAGAGGAACCGAGTGGCACGTCATTTTGAAGCCGCTTTCATTTCTTATGCAATCGTGCCTTTTTTAAAAGTTTTTCGGAACACTGCCCAGATGAGTGCGAAAGGAAACAAAAGTGGTTGTGAAAAAACAATTCAATTTAACGAATATGCTGCTCAAGATGTTCTCCACCGAGTCCCATGTAATCGTACAAGCAATTTCGAAAAGTTTCTCTAGCGTTTTGCGAGATATCTGGCTTGATCGAACGGCACCTCGCGACGATTCGTTCTCGAAGAACTCGCACAGGGCAGGTGATGTAACAGAAATGTTTAACTATGAATGGCCGTAGAAAAAGAAATTTAGCGGGGTTAAAAATGTAAAAATTAGTGCAGGTAAGGTAACATTTCTTATCGTCCTCCTACCTAAAAAAAAATCGAAGGAGAGAATAACGGATTAACGATGTTGAAGATTTCAACGAAGCTACAACAATTTTCTGATTTCTGATGATTCAATCGCTGAGACTTGAAAAAGAACAGGGTTGCATAGATAACGAAGGCAGCTACGAAGTGATGCACGACTCGGCCCCGCGTCCGACTTGAAGTTTTTGAAGGGGTGGCTTTTGACGTTGGAGGGATGCAGAAATTCCTTCGAAAACAGGGCAAAAATTGGTCTTCCTCCAAGTTAAAATCGAGACATTCCGCAATTTTTTCCAAATATGAACGCAATCGAGGATTTCGCTTGGTGCAAATTTCATTTGGGACGCCGTGTATATAGACCGAATAATGCAAATGCCGAGTTACGCGTGGCGTTTTAAAACGGCGTTCTTCGATGCGTAACAAGAAATTGTGCGTGACGGCGTTGCGATACGATGTTTTGTTGCATGTTTGTGATGGACTATCGTGGAGTATCACATGTACAGAGCACAAATTACATCACAACCACAGGAATTAAATTGTTTTAAGTGCGAAAAATAAATTTCTATGTTACGCAGATCCTTCCAGACCTGCAGAGAAGTGGTGCGGACCGTTTCACATCAGGGCATATCGTTTCTTTGATGTGGTAGCGAAATATGGACAATCGATTGGACGCTTCGATGTCACGCAGTGCGTCCATATTTGTTACGAGGCGATGTTAGGGGTTAAAAGAGATTTATCCACAATTTTAAAGTTTGATGGTCGCATCTTGGAATCGGTTTTCGATATAGGACATTAGTAGTGAGAATTTTATTGTGCAGAGTGTCCCGGAAAACACTCCAATCAGATGACCACGGATGGGCGCTGAAGTCTACAGAAATCCTACGACAGCAAGTTGTATCCGCATTGCGCAAAACGTTGAGATACATGAGGCGTTTAATTTCAACTTCTTTTTGGTTCATAGCTTTAATATACAGGGCGGCTTTTTTAGCCAGGCCCTCTTTTTCCACACCAACCTTCTTTCGTGGTACGTCAATGGTTTATACATTATCTGTTAGATAAGATAAACGAATATATTTTAATATTCTAACAGATGCATGAAAATAATTGAGAAGTCTAAGTATGTTGGCTCCAATGAGTTGATTATTCCCCAGATTACAAGTTAATCTCTATAAATATGCAGGAGATTTAAGAAAAAAAAAGGAAACTTTAACACCTTCCATGTCTTAAAGCTTTAAGAAATAGAAATCAAATTTTCCACCCTTTGATTTCTTTATAATTAACGATCCTGCGAATAGCGGATCGGTTTGTTTCTTCGCACCACCCTGTATGTGCGTAACAATCCGTCCCACGTCATTATTGGATTCATATTGCCTTCGGCGATGCACCTCTTTGGTTTTCGCATGGGGAGAGCTCGGCACTTCAAGAGCTTTTTGCAGAGCTTAGCCTTGTTGACATGAATGTCGAGGCTGCAAAAACGTAACAACAAGGAATTCTAGTTTCCGTTGCAACAGCTTACTGTCCCATGTGCCATCGTAACCAACTTAGTAAACCACGAATTAACTCCTTAAGGAAATTTTTCCTGTTTCAGAAGCTTCCAGGTAATGTACGAAATGATCGAGCACACTCTCTGCTCCTCCATTTTCAGTACTTACACCGAAAATGTGTAAAAAAGTTTCGACCCCTCGATTTTTGATTCGGGAATGACGTTGTTTTATCATGTTTTCAACCCTGCAACTTCAATCCTTGTACAGGGTTGATAGGCACCCTCGAAATTTCGAATGGCAGGGGCACCGAGTGACACCTCACGTTAAGGATAGTTGTACCCTGGTTGTAATCTCCGAGTCTGAAGTCGCTGCTGTTATCCCCGTTTACGAGACGGCCCATCAAAGTCCGTGAAGAAAAAAGCCTTTGGTTAACAATTAATTGATTAAAATAAAAGTTGCAGACCTCGGAACAAGGGCAAGAAGACCTTTCAAAATGAAATATCACTGAATCGTTTTGAGGAGGCGAGCTTCACCTCTAATCGTATAATTCACCAATGCCCCTGAATCACTCCCGAAATATTATGTAATGTAAACGCTTTGAACGAAATTTATTTTATTACATGGACATAAATGGCGGCCATTTTCAGCCTTTTAATAAATCGATCGGAAAGGTAATGTGCAGCCTTTTTTTCATTTACCCACCTTTTCTAAGAAAACAATCAGCAATAAAGGAACGTGCCCTTTTTAATTTGAGGGGTAAAACTCGTCTCCGCCGAAACGATTCAGCGATTTCTCACATTTAAAGGTCTTTTTACCCTTATTTTGAAGCCTGCGCATTTTCTTATCGTAAACGAATTAGTAACCGAAACCCTCTGACTGTCACAAGCTGCCATGTCGAAGGGGAGAATGGCGGTGACCTCAAACTCGGAGGTTATACTCCTTTAAAATGAGGTACCCCTCGTCATTAGAAATTTTGAGGGTAACTATCACCCTGGTCAGCTTCGACTGAAGCCAAAGGGTTGGAACCACAATTAGAAAGTTGTCCCCCCAAACTCGAAAGTCGGCGACTCCGAGAGTTTTTCCGCATTCGCATCTTAAACACTGGCGCAACCTTTCCGCTAGGCCACCCTGTATGTATCACTTTAGGGTCTTGCACTTTTTTCGGTTGGATTTTGAACTTAATCGAGCCATAGGTTAAACAATCATTTGTCCCAGAAGCATGCAAATGTATATGATGGCAATCTGTTGATAGTAATCTACATTCTCCTCGTTCGTGTCTTGTTCAATCTCCATCTAATACTTGCTAAGATTGCATCTAGAATTCGCAATATGCATCAGTGCAGTGTAGTAGTCGATATCCCGCTGGTTTGTTTATGGAAGACTTTGACAAAACACATCTGGCTATAACCTGATATTAAGTTTCAATAAGAAAGTGTTATACGGTAATATATAAAACGAAGGAAGTGTTACACGGAAGACATAGAAATCTATACTAATGTTCCCGGTGAAATTTTTCTTCAAATTTTGTTATTTCATTAGATCATTTTTACAAACATCCGATTTGACATATGGCCGAGAGCGATCTAAACAGTTAAAAGGCAGAACGATAAGACTTCCGAACTGACTTAATTTACTCACTTAAGCCGACGAAAATCTTCGTTAAAATCGAATTCGCCGATTTAGAAAAATTCGCAAAATTTCAACGCGAAAACTCCCCGTTATCCGTTATATTGTGGCGGTTTTGCAGCTAAACAGTTCGGATAAAAAAAATATATTTTTCAAGTATCGCATTCAGCAATGGAATTTAATTAACAACTTTTAGATTTGCCTGTTAGTTCATACTGCATTATCCTTGTGCCCCATCGAATAGATAACTGTTAACTATTACTTCTTTAAATTAAATTTTCTAATTTATCCTAACTGCCAAGTCGAATGAAGTACTTTTAGAATCGATCCTTCACACGATGCACTGGCTGGTCTAACTGCTTTAATGCTTGTCTTCCCAATGCTCAGACACTCTATTTACTTACATGGTAAAACAGTTTTCAAATACTAATCGGTAATTATACCCCTCGGGTGATATTTACAAGGGCCCTTCACTGAAAGCATCATTCGGGAATCCTTCGTGCGAGTCCTTTGCCGAGCAGTGGGCTCGTGGGGGAGAGTTTTCTCTACGAGCTTCCGTGCGGTGACTCACCAGACTGGGTGATCTGTTTTAGCGTCATATTGCGTAACGTTTATAGAAGGCAATTTTCCTTACAAACTTTTAAATTAAAAAAAAAAAACTAATAGATAAAAAAAACTGATAAAAAAAACTCTGCCAAAAATCTGAGAGATCAGCAGCATTTGAAAAAAATTTTCTTTGTTGTCGGGCGTCCAATAGTCACATATGTGGAGCACGACAAAACGGCTTCTGGTTTCCATGATATTTCGAAAAGGATTATTCAAGCCTTGCTTGGAAATTCGTTAAAGTCTCTTTCCGAAGGGACTGATGCGTTCCTTTAATCATTTTTATTTCTATCTTTTTTATTCATCTTCTGAAAATTGCCCCTTTCGGGCCTTTTCATCTCTCTCGCAACCAAGAGATGTGCCGGTAATTTTCCTTTTTTTAACTCCGCCTCTCCTCCCACTGACTGAGATCCACGTCTGACCAGCAATCATCCTCCCCTCCCGCGCGGAGGAAGGGTCACTCTTTTTTAGCTTCCGCTTTTATTTTGGTGGTCTGATGGTGATCCTCCTCCCCTCTCTTTGTCCTATGTTATCAGTCAGTTCTTCTAACAAACTATGTTTATCCGTGTAATTAATTTGCTGGTACTTCGTGTGACAAGGGGCCGAAATAATCAAAACTAGGCTTACCTCGAAAATAGCCTCACTTGCCTAGGGGTCGATCAAGGATTGCTCAGTGCTGTTGCTCTTAGACACATTAAAGCGCGCCCTGCGCAATGTGGCTTCGGACCCTTGTAATCATACTTTATTTTTTTGACGAGAGCCCTAAGGTGCCTGATAACATGGTAAATTTTCTCACCCATTCAAGTTCACATAAGCCCAGCTCAACCTGGCAGTCCCAAAGCGATTCACAATATAACCGCCCTTCGGACGGTAGCAAGCCAAAATCATCAGAGACCGCCACCTGAAGATGCGAAAAGGGCTTTGACCTCTATGCTAAACTAATGTAATATCAATAATTTTGTAGTAGCCAGATGTTGCAGAAAATGCTTCAATAATTTTCATATATTCCATACTGACTCCGTAGAGAGACGATTCTGCATCATGTTGATGTCACCTCGAACAGATGTTTTAGTAATTTTTAAGTAAGCTGACGGGACAAAAACCTGAATAACTTTGTCACTCAATGAAATCTCCTCTCCACATAGAAAATGTTCTAAGTATGTCGCTGTGCTGCAGATGCATCCTTCTGATCTCTCTGTCTCTTTCTCCCCCCTCTCCCCCTTCACCATTCTCTCACTCACCCTATCTCTCTCTCACTCTCTTTCTCTCCCCCCCTCTCTATCTCTTCCTTCCTGTCTCTCTCGTAGAGACCCAGATAATTGGTTTATTTGCCTCATAAAGTCTTGCATGAAAATAGTAAAAAGGAAATCAAAACGTACTATTAATTTTCATTTAACAAAACAAAATTCAATGATGGCGAAATATATGATTCCTATTTATTATATTATTACGGAAATATAAAATTGTTTTCATTACGCATGCGTCATAAATATAAACTTTTATGCCCGATGCCGCGTGCATAAAATGTTCTTTATGATGCACATACGGTTACTAGGACAAGCCACTGAAATTTTAACAAACTCATAATACTCCTTGATGCCTAAAAACGTTAAGTTGTTGTGGTATTAATGCACTTACAATAAAAACATGATACATGTTTATGTGTACGGGCCGTTTTCGCTACGTGTCCAGTTTTGCAAGGCATCGCGCATGCCTTGAAGGCGCGTCCGTCATGGCATGTTAACCAAATATAGCTGTTGCTCGGTAACGTAAACAATGTCCACGCTCGATGATATGAACAGTTCTTGGCGACACAGAAAATAGAGTCGATAATCATGTGAAAAGCGAAAAATCGGCCCTCATTTTTTTTATCGAGCTTATTAGGTCCAAGCCGAACTGGCCAAGAATGACAAGAGTCAATTACCATGAGGCATATTTGCACAAGGGCCCAAACATCGGTTTCGTTTCGATTTAACGTAAATTTAGGCATTTTTCAGGTGATTCCCAATGCCTCCAAAAACGAGAATAAATTAGCAACATTGTGTTCGAACGTCGACCGAGTTCGACGCATTTTCTCAGATTTAACCAGCCTCGCACCTTTTGCGGTTTCCAAGATACCGATGGCGGGCATCAGCACTTTCACCACCCCGTGTATGCGCTAAACGTTTCTCTAGTAAATCGTTTATTATGTAAATCGCGTTCGCTAATGTAAACAGGCTGATAATGTGGATTACACACGGTCGGAGTTTACACCATAGAGCGTCGGCCATACTGCCCTTCGGAAGTGATTGTTTGTTAGTTTTTTTTTTTAATATTTATTTCGCCTCTTTCGAGGAGTTATCGGAGCAACTCCCTTGGTAAATTTTAAATGACGCACCGCCATGGTAGTGTATTTCAGCTGCTCCAGAATAATTGAATGGCATAAAGAATCGTCCACAATGGAAACGTTAAGTGCCTCAGGCTATTGATTTGCGGGCGATACTATAATCTTCTCAGTCAATCGTAGATAAAAGTTTCTTCCGGTTACAGTTTATGAATTATGAATAACAATGGTTTGTGGGAGCGTCAGGGAAGTGGGTGAGCAGGTTGGGCATGTATTTTTAATGCGTAGAAAATACAAAGAAAAGATGACATTTCAACAAGCTGTATTATATAGTTAAGTTGCCGATGGCAATTATTCAAAAAATCGTACACGAAGATTAATAGCGACAGAATAAATTTTTTCCATTCGGCGGAACCACACCGACTTTAAATAGTCGGAATGCTTTTAAGCATACTTCCAATGACCTGGCACAATGGCGGACTTTTTCCTTACACACATTGCTACAGAAAATCGTAAAAAAAACGACATAATTCGCATTAGAAAAAGTGCTGCTTTGTGCCGGGTACTTCGTGCAGGTCGGGTACAGCGTGACCGTCGGATTCACCGGGTTCTGCATGACTGCTCGCGATGCATTGCGGTTCCACTATCTGCGAACGCACTTTTTAACCATCATCCTCAGAATGTTGCGGAAAAAAAGGCCTAAAGGAAATATGCCTTTCTCCGTGTATTTGTTTGTCTTCAAGTGGCAGTCTCAACGATTTAAATTGGCATTGTTGTCGAAATTCACTTTCCTTTGTATATGCAGACGATGGTGATTGGCCGACGTGTGACAGGGACAATTAAATGCAACGCGAATTCATTTCTTTCGTAGTTTTTTACGTGTCACTTCTTTAATTAGAAAAATGTGTCGCCCTTTGGAAAAATGAAAAAGAAACGTAATACATAGTCGTTGTTTTCTCGACTGGGGATCAGATAAACTCTGCAATTTTCTATTAGCTCCAAATAATAAAGGTTTCGTGCAATACACTCCCAGATTTCAGGCCGTTCTGCACGAACATCCCGACTGATTTATGTAGTCGCGACTCAAGTCCGATTCTACTTGCGAGTCCAATTCTACTTGACCATTGTTTTTATTTCAAAACTTTTTGAATTATTCAGATTATAATTCTTCGTTTTCCCTAATAAACATGGTCTGCACGAAACCGAAAACCAACTAAATCTTTCGGTTCTGCCGAGCATAGTTGGGTCACGATCATTCTAGATATTCTTTCCTCGTTAACTGTGGAATGCACCGGGGAAGCCACTGTTGTGGTTATTTGCTTAACAGGTCCAGAAGGTGATCCTTCAACGCGCGCCGGTTGCAGGTGACCGATGGAGAACGGTGCCAGCTACGAGTGTTTTCGACTACACCTACTCGCATTCCATCTTTGTGGCAAAAATTTAAACATGACGATCTATTTAATGCTCTGTGATGAACTTACGGGCCACAAATTGGAATACCAGTCCGGCCCGAGCCCGACAGTGTATAAATCAGGACTAGCCTGCATAATCCGTCTTGATCGGGCCCGAGTTGGAGTAATATATCATTAAGCTATGCATTTTTTAAACATAATAAATACCCCCGTATAAATTTTACAAATTAACGCTTGTACAGATCTCTGCTTAGCGATGAAATTTGTTAACACCGAAGAACTGTTTTACGAACTAATGAATACTCAAATAACGGTGCGCATACATTTTAGGAAAATTATATTTTCGGGGAACCTGATGAAGGAAATCGAAAGAAAATGAGGAGAAACTGTTGGATGTGCGATATTTAGGAACCGTGCGGCTATCGGTGTCAGCTGACTGGCCTGATATGCTTTAATTGGCGTATAGAGAGTAGAATGGTCAGTACTAGCACTTGCGGCGGTGTTGGCCAAGCTACTCGCTATACGCCGCACCAAATGAATACATAAGAATATATGCAGCGCTTGTAACGAGCAGTGCAATACGTTTAAAACTTTCATAAATCCGATACATAACAAAACATGCTTAAACGCACATAATTTTATCAAAAAAAAGGCGTGTCATGTATTATTTTCCATGTTCAAATGTTTCACCCCTATCCAGCTACCCCTATCAAGTTTTTATTCTTAAATGGACAGGCACCACTGTAGTGAACCAAACGAAGGGTAATTCAATAAGGAACACTGCAATACACTTAGAACCAAAATTAAAACTACAATTTCAAAATATTTTGGTTTTCATAGAATCCATTGGTAGTTGAGTTCAGTTCTCAGATATCTACCACAATTAAAATATTTTTTAAAAAATCTGTGTATCTGAGAAGCAAAGAATTGGAATTTCAGTATTTTTCTGGGATGGAGATAGCGAAAGAACTCACGAGGAGCTGTGTCTCGTACTTAATGAGCAATATCCAGACCGGCCCATTGACACTAGTGCAGTTTACTGGATGAATAAAAAGTTTTAACTAATTGGAAGTGTGAAAGCTGCTTCGAAATGCGGAAGACCTCGAACGGCAACTAGTGGCGATGAAGCACTAGAAATTCTTTCATCCATCGATAAACACCCCATATACTCTACTAGCAAATATGCCGATGAATTTGATGCACCTGCAAAATCAGTGAGCAATTTTTTTCAATCAGAAAATCTTCATCCGTGCAAAATGTCCCTTGCTCAAGAATGAGCGCCTGAAGATTTTGATTGCAAGATGGAATGTTGTGAATTTGGGCATGAAAAGGGCACTCGGGATAATAATAAGTTATTTTTTAGAGTTTTAGTTTCGGATGAAGCAACGTTTTGCTTAAATGCATTTATCCATCGATATAATTGTCCCTGCCGTTCTACAGACAATTCTCGTTGGACGCAGACTCTGCACACATTTGCAAAAAACTCAATGTACGGATAGGTGGACAATCGGCCACCATTTCGTCGGTCCATTTTTCATGGAAAAGAACTCAAATAACGCATCATACTTGCCCTTATTACAAAACCAAGTAATTCCATCAATTTTTCTTGGAGAAAGTGAGGAACAAGTAGTCAATAATATTTGGTTCCAACAAGATGTTGAAAACCACATTATGCTATAGTTGTGAGGTGAGAAAAGTGTGTGGGTGAGATTTCTCCTGGAAGTTGGATCAATAAGAGAGGCGCAATAGAGTGGCCGCCGCGCTTTGCAGATCTAGGTCCGTCGAATTTTTGTGGGGTCACTTAAAAGGGTCCGCCTACAAAAACAGGCCACAATATTTAGATGATTCACGTATTAGAATTCGAACAAAGTTAGAATTAACAATAGAAGCAACACTGGATAATTGCATAAAAGAGTTCGAGGAACGACTGAGTCATTCCCAAATTGTTACTGGAGTCCAATTTGGGTATTTATTGTAAGGACTGCAATGTTGTTTGATGTAATAGTGAGTTACTCTATTTTATATTTGAAGAAAATCGTAGATCCAAAGTCCTGAGTGCACAGTTCTGTCTTTTACTGAATTAGCTTTCATTTGATGTACTGCAATGGACGTCTGTTCGTTTGAAAATAAAATTATACGTGGTTAAGCACATTTTTTAAATATCAAGTTTACGAAAGTTATAAGCGTGTTTGAATGCTTTTCGCAAGCATTGTATATGTTAGAGTATATATTTAAATAATGAAATGACGGTGACCATGTATCCAGCAGCAGCACGACCCAGAGATGGCCCACATGAAGCATTGCGAAACAATCTCAAAAATTTTGTATTTTCTATTAATTCAAATCGCTTTGATACAGAGGTTTCGTTAGGGCGATATAAAAAGAAAAAACAAACTAAGAACAGACGTAGGTATAGGAATTATTAAGCAGAAATGAGCAAAAGGAAACAACGAACTACTTTTCACACAGAGTTGCCCCGAAACAGTGGTAGAGGGAAACAAAATAGAGTAATTCAGCTAAACTTGCCTCATATAAAAGTTGCTTGTTTTCATTCTACAGGGCGTCGGAGTGATCCTTTGAATTCTGTAATCTGGCAATAAATAGGGTGATTATGGGGCACCATAAATTCGTTTAATAATACACTCCGCGAGGGTTGAAACTTGCCGATATAATCGAACCGGTAGGGGTCGCTCCGATCCAGAAATTGCATGCAAATTTAGGCTCGATATTACTTAGATATTAGATATTTATGCTAAAAAAACGTGCAAAAGGTGTGTGGTTGACTAGGACAAATCGAGACAACTTCCAAATTCGTCGAACTCTGGCAACTCCGTGGCCCACCTTCGTTCCTAAGCTGAAAAAAAAACCAGTAATCTAAACTCTTGTCGTGGAGCTTAAATGGCCATTTTGGTAAGCTCACTTTATGGTAGAAACACAATGACTAATGCATATGACTAAGGCGTTTGTCTATTTTCTGCTTTCGCCTAGAGTTCGTTTTGTGCTTTTCTCCAAATAAAATTAAAATCTCTGTTTTATTGTTGTGTTATACCTGTAACGTTAAATTTTTAAATGTAATAAGCGACTTATGTGAAAATTGCACTTTAGAACATCGAATACATATTTAACAGACAGCTCGTTTCCTAATCGTTTGGGGTAATCAAGATCGTATCGGTAGTCTCAGCACCAACCATTGTATTTAAACAATTATTATTAAACCAATTAATTGAACTAAAACACACAGCTAACGAGTGGCTAACGAGCCATTTTTGTGGGAGCAGCACAATAATTAAACAATTTTTACATGTTTCGTTTTAATATTCCTTGCGCATATCATTAAGTGCAGCTTTGAGCATAACTTAAAACTGTGTGTTAAAGTAAAGCGCAAAGCTCGCAGATAAAATGAAAAAACATTAAACACACGTGTGCACACAATCGGGTATATGCCGAAACCCGGTAAATCAGCTGGGAATTAATTTGATTGGACTAAGGCCTATTTATTTATAAGTTTACGTTATTATTAGAAAGCGCTTATGGGTGCTCGTTAATTGTTGTTAGATTTATTATATTAGATAGGCTAGTTAACGACGAAAGCCCTATAATTTAGGGATTAATGGGATTGAAATTATTAGAATTGGCAGTGCTGCATGTCTTAGATTAAAAATAAGGTCGCTAAAAATGCGTGAAATCAGTGAAATTTAGTAGTGCAAAAACGTCGCGGTTGGGGTCAGATGATCCGATACCCCCCGGAGGCGCTGGGAAACAATGCCCTGGCAGCCTAATTAGCCGATATCGGATCCACCGGTTGGTCTACGAAGGCCGTTAAATTAGCTACGGCCCAAGACAGCTTCGACCACATTTTTAGGCCCCCAAAGCGTTGCTTCTCGACGATAACGCCTTCCTCGTGGAAGGCGGAAAAAGGCGGCGGCGAAATCGTGCCGGACAGAGGTCAGTTCATTGCATCTTTTTTTCTCGGCTTATCTGCCTCGAAATGGCATTTAATCGACGTTGCTATGCTACCCGAAATGACACAAAGACAAGAATTCAATCACATACCCAGCTGAAGTCTTTACTAATTTATCTGATTGATCGGAGACCGTAAATTAACTGTCTAGTAAATTCGTGAGCCGCCCGGCGCCCCCCTTCGGTCCCGCAGCGAACGAAATTTGAACCGAGGAGTGCAAAAGGACAACAACGCTGCCCCATCAAGGATCGACCGACCCCCCGACTTGCATTTCTCCTTTTGCTTTCCACCCGCTTCGAGCCCCCGAAAACGGCGACACGCAACCCCGGCCGCCGCCGCCGTGAGTCCTGGAGACAGGGGATGGTTTTTCGGCAGTTCAGTGGCGTATGGCTTAATAGCAGTTGTTCTGCAAATTCGACATATCCAAGGCATTCTGATGTGTTGCGAACAGTCGAAATTGAATGGGGGGCACGGTCCCCCGCCCCCCCCCCCTCTCTCAGCCCCCGTCCTCTAAAAAAAAAATCTGGGTGGGGAAAAGATGCTTTTCAATCGTTATTATCATCGGATCGAGACAAAGCGTGCACTCGTGTCTGGAAAAAAATCATACGTATAAAGTCAACCAAATCCTGGAACGGGCCGTGTACGCGCCCTGGATAGGGCAAATTGCAACGACTTCCGATTGCAGTCGTTGAATGTCAAACCCACGTCAGTGCCAGGAGTTAATTCTGTTTTTCAAAAATGACAAAATTAGATTTATAAACTTTGTTAATGCCGTTACTCGTTACTCGTTATTCGTTATTCGTTATTCGTTGTTTCTGATTACAGCTGTTGGGAAATACACATGCGAGACGGCACGCATCCATTTACAAATTTAGTTGATGTGTTAAACCGGACTCTCATGCATCCAAAATCCGACGTCCGACATCCGAAAAGTTGCATTGCTAATTAAGTTGAGAAACTCGATTTCAAAATCATACCAATTTATCTGAGCCTGAAACACCTCGACTAGGAAATAGTATAAAATACTGTGTCTTTGTTCTGCAACGAAACTCCTCTCGCACAGGTCCAGGGGTGTAGGAGCGGTGAAATTCATGACCTCGTACGAAAAGTGATGATGAGTCACTATTTTGCCAAACGCGTGATGTAAGCCCCACAGCGTGCTACAAAGTGTAATCTGTCGCTTAGTGCGAAAACCAGATGAATGCTCAATAAGCTACCAAAATCGTGAGCACGCGGGACTCACCTCCTTCACCAATTTGGCGCGAGCGCGTTAATGGACGTCATGAGTTATCCCGCTCTTGCACCAATTAAAGTATTACATTTCTTCATTGTTTTTGTTATATTTGTTAAATATATAAAAAAAAACTGTGTCAACTTCAACGAAAAAGAAGTGGTGTAACACCTTGCTGCCTCTTGAGGGTGCTATATTTAAAAACGCCCTGCAACTGGCTGCAGAGCATGCGTCGAAAGCTGACCTGTCATTGTATGACACTTTAAAAAGTGATTCTGGCGTTTTGCAAACTTCGAATGGTTCGAGCAGAGGCGAAGAAGGAATTGCCGTGGTTAAATGTATCATATTGAGTTATGTGTTTATGTACTATCACATCCCTTATTTAACACGTTCAAACTTGAGTAGTTGTGAAAGTTTACACTGACTCATCCAGTTCTTGCGTCAATTACATTTTTTTCATTATTGCGTTTTTTCAATGATAAATTAGCCGAACTTCCATATCTGTGCAAAAACGTGATGTATTCTACACGAAAAACAAAAAAAAACATATACAGGGTGATTCGCAACGCAACCGACACAGAACAGGTGCGTGCAGGGGTCCTCGACTTCTCGGGGGGGCGTAGGGGACAAATGACTTCTCGAAAAATGTCCAAGTATGCAAAAAGATATGAAATTGAATTGACTGTCATGTTGATAAACCTTAGTTTTCAATTTGGTCAGGGTTAAAAAAATTCATATAATTTTAAGGGTGGCCCACCTCTAAACCACCCCTCGCTAAGTTTTCAGTCGCTTCAAATTTTCAGCAAATAAAGACGTCAATAATGCGAAAATGTCCCCTAAATTTGGCGATTCTAAGCAAAGCCCTTCCAGAAGTAGGGAATTTTTTCAATTTTTTTTATTCACCTTCGGAATTCGACACCTCAGCAGCCGCAGGCATCAGGAAAAAACTTCGTATAAAAAATTGGCACGTTCCAAGGTCCCCTACACGCACCTGTTCCGTGTCGGTTGCGTTGCGGATCACCCTGTACAATACTTTTTGTTTTTTTTGACTCTGCTGAAAAATTTGAAAATGGCGACTCATCCCCTTTTTGGCATCAGAGTCCTCGGTTGCATCCCATCTCAGTTAAAAGTAACTGAAAATAACATTCACCCTTTACTCGGGGCGCAACGGGGAGTGCACACTATCCTCAGTTGAAGGTAACTGAGGATAATATTCATCCGTTCCTGAGGGATCACGCGAAAAGCCTTGTTAATGTTTAAATGACAAATCTGTCGCCATCTTCAGAACTTAGGGAAAAATATTAAGAAAAAAAAAGAAAAAAATATCAGAAATAAAGAATTTCAGTATACAAAATACGCGAAACACCGTGCAAATCCTTCGTCTCTATCGCAGAGAAACGAGTTTTTAACATGAGTCTGTTGTCGCTTTAAAAAGTGGATTTGAGATAATAAACTGATACCTGGTCATTACATACTATTTAATCCATCTTCTTTAAACTGTATTATCTGTGTTGATGATTACTTTAAGTGGTATTTGCTAGTGTGGGGTTTCTTCTTTCATTCGAGGCTTCTTGTTCAAGCAATTATGAACAAGTATGATCCAGGCTTACCTAACAAGAGGTCCCTACCCCGGTTTGTATTAAGCGAACAGACGCCCTTTCGTCGATTTCCTACTTCTGTGGGTATACTATTTTGGCCCCCCTCAATTTTTTTTTTTTTTTTTTTTTTTGCAGTCTCGAGGTACGTTTAGAGGTGCGTCAATTTCTCACATCAGCACAGAATTTTATATGTGACATTTTTTGTGGGTTTCGCATGCGTGTCAAAGGCGAACTCTTGTAAATTACACTGAGGCAAGTGCCTATCATCTACAAGTTTCATAAAACATCTCGTTACTTGCTGTCGCACCAGCACAAGTATGTAAAACAAGGAGTTAGGCGACGGGTTTTCGTTAGATGTGTGCGACAACGTGCCTTATGTATCGCGTACCTTGAACCTACTCACTACCAATTTCTATCACTAAAAATATAAAAAGTTGGTGATAAATTATCTCGACGATATATCGCATACTGTTTCCAAGGGAATACAATCACCAATTAATAAATCGTTGTCGTAAAATTGGGAAATTCCCCAGATTCAGTATTAGTTTTTTTTCTGCCACTTTCAACGCAGAGATTCATGATATCTGATTTGGCTACGTATACCACCAACCTTCAAAAGGTCAGCTTCCAGATTGGCGAAAGAACTCCCTTCCGACAACATAACAATTCGGAAGCCTGTCACGTGGATCGTTGTTGAGTCGTCATTGCCCTTATGAGGACTGAATTTCTGGCAAACTTATTAGCACACCGGCAACCTGGTACCAAGCGCGACATGTCTTGTAATTACCTGGGGCCCGATCTTGTACATCTTGGAGTTGAATATTCCCTAACTAATGACGTTAAAATAAGGTGAACTGTCCTGGAAACGTGATGCTTCTTATTAGAGAATCGGGTCCTTGATCGATGCAGTCTTCTCCTGTCCACCCGACCATCACCTGTTCGCGTCCAGAAATAATTATGTACCAATTTTGAATTCTGACACAAGTTCGGTTTGAAAGTTTGAAGTTCAGGTGGTCATCACCCAGTCCTGAAGAATGTTTGACGACATTTGTCTACACGAGAATGAGGAAGGCAGTTCCGGAAAAACGTATTTAGGCATCGCTTTAGATGAAGGAAAATTTTTTAAAAATATTATCTGCACGATCCAATGTCCATATGAAAACGAGCTGCAGAGCCAGGTTATCGTTTAATGACGTGAATTATTAGCAATAAAAACGTGTAAAAGCCAGTAAAAACAAGTTTTAATAACATTAGTGTGAAAAGCAATTGTATGAAGGTATTTAGACGCATGCGCATGCAGCCTTTCAATCATTTCCTACTCCTGGAAATACAGATGACTTTTAGCAGCTTCTTCGCCGTGATCATTTAGAATCAGTTGCTGCTTCATCGAGATAATAAAAACTTGAATTTTTGTGTAACTGCTCCAGAACTAGAGGACCAACAAATTTGGTTATTGAAATTTATAAAGTCTGCTAGGGAAATGGGAAAACTGGTGGGTAGACGCCATTCGACGGTATTACGTACTATAAAAAAAAAGTGGAAAATTTCAAATGCAGTCCAAAATGAAAAAACAACTCCGCAGAACTTCAAGGCGGCGGAGATGAGCGTTTTATTGTCCGAACCATTAAGAAGAACTCACTTGAAAGTTCAGCAACTATCGCCAGAGATTTGGAATCTGCAACAGGAAAGTCTGGAACACCAAGAACAGCGAGAAACAAATCGGAAAAAGAGGAGTTCAAAGCTTGGACTGTATGTCGTAAATTATTGATTGATGTGATGGTGATAATGAGCAGAGAGAAGCGATTTGATTTCGCGAAGGGTCATGAACACAAGCCGCATGAATTTTGGAAAACTCGTGTTTTCTGACGAAAGGAAACTTGTCATTTGTGGTTCGGACGGATGAAAATTGGTTTGGAGGAAGAAAGGTACAGCTCTGGATGAGGAAAATCTTCAGCCTGCAGTCAAACGCGAAGAAGGTAAGGTGATGGTATGAGGCCGTAAGGCGACAGATGGTGGTGGAAGTCTTGCATTCATTGATGGTATTATGAACCAACACTCTTAATTAGCCATTTTGAAGAATAGTTTGCCATTAAACTAATGTAAGAATCTGGAAGATCGCTATCGTTTTCACACACGATAACGATCTTAAGCGTGAACCGCCTTTCGCAAGGGAATAGCTTCTTTACAATGCTCCAAATGTATTGAAAACATCCCCGCAGTCACCTGACGTAAACGTTATTGAACATTTGCGGGAAGAATTGGGCAAAAAAATTGCCAAAAAAACCCATACATAACCGTACCGATTTGAAAAGGGAGCTAATGGACGCATGGATGAGCATCTCCACAGAAGTTACTAAAAATTTAGTTCATTCCATGTCTAGACGGCAAGAAGTTGTTATAAAGTCTCGAGGACACCTGACAAAATATTGCAACATTTGTTCGTTTGTTATTCTTCCCAGAATTTGCCCAAATACTTTTTGCCCATTGCATTTGATTCCTGTTTCAATCTAATTTGTTTTTGCCCTTTCACGTTTCTGTTTTGTTAATAAATTATATATTAGTTAAAAGCCCTGGCTGTGAGATTTATTTTCCGTAGTATATACATAGTTAAATCCAGCCAGTAGTTTCGGTTATGGAAAGTTTTATATTCCAAATGACGAAGCGATGTCTAAATGCCTCTTTTCGTCCCTGTCTGCCCTTATATGGAAAAAGAAACTTCAAGTATTCGTGTGCTGCAAACGTGGCACCTTGTCTTCCTTCTATGCTACATACGTCAACACAGCAGGATTTTTCCGTTCGTTGGGGTCCACTCCAAGTGACCAAGGTGACATGCGACATGACGAGTGAGGAATGTCTGACTTATTCCAGAAGGAATCGTGGCAAATCCTCGCAGGAACCGATCAACGAATGTCGAAAGTTCATTGATTCTTCTGGCTGTTTTCAAGTAGCTGAAGCAAAGTAATACATTTTTAGAGATAGAGTAGTGAAGTTCTTAAAGCTGTTTGCAGCCGATTGCAGACCGAAGTGGGGTATTAACTGCAAATGTTAATAACGCTGCAGAGATTTCACTTAGCTAGGAACTTGATGACTTTTCCCTAGATCACTAAATGGAAAGTCGAGTTTGAAAGTTGAAGCACTTCGCGATAGATTTTGACAAAAAACTCCCTATAACGTCTCAAGCTTCAATACCTGCTTTTTAAGTAATGTCAAGTTTTTAAGTAAAGCTTTGCCGAAAGCATCTAGGATAGTACGCAAATTTCACTAATGATCTTGGCCCTCGCCACCGTCTTTTTCCAATGGTAAAGGTGGGGCTGAAGGGCGATTAATCTAACACATCACTCCGTAGGTCTCTGGTCTAACTAAGAAAAAAAGGGTTTTTTTAATTCAATTTTATTCATCGACATGGTCTCCTTCAAGGGTGATACATTCATTTTCGTTCCTTTAAATTTTTAATGCCTTTTTCTTAGACATTTTTTCTTTGCGGTCAAAATAGACCTCAGTTTCAGTAAAATTGTAAACATGCTACCTTCTGATATTTTTAATATCAGCTATTTTCAGCTACCTCACCTAACCTCACTCTACGATTTTTCAAAACTATTTCGTGAATTTTTCTCATGTTTTCCAAAAAAACTGTCGATTTTCAATGCGCATAACGTTCAGCATTCTACGCATCTAAAATCCAGCCTGTCAGCCAATAGCAGTTGATTCGATTGATTTTACCAGGTGTATGATCTCCATAGCGCTTTTCGAGTCACTGATTGATTTCGACAGTATTTTTCCTCACACGAAAAGTGTCTGATCAACACACGCGAAATTCCTCTTTGTCCGTTATTTTCAAAACTACAACACTGGGGTCAATTAAACCACTGCAACCTACGAACTAATTGTCAGAATGTCATTATATTTTGACAATTATCGTTCGAAGGTTGGTATTATGCAAAAATGACACGGGCCTGTCAACAGAGTTGCCACATGCGTATCACGAGTGTACACGTGACATGTGTCGAAGACTTCTTGAGTGACGTTTCATGTTACGACAGAGAGAAAAACACTTCATTACACTACTGCTGACATTTTGAAATGTGACATATCCGCTTGGTGCTCCCCAGAGGTTCTCGTTTGTTTCTTCTCCGATACATGACTTGCTATTTCCACTGCTCTCCCTTCTGCTCTCTTTAAATTGATCGAAGGCTCATGTTAATACCATTTTGCTGAGAAGAATTAAGCCCACATGCGGAATTGTGTGGGGTTGGTAATAACGGATACGGAAACTATGTTGAAAGTGCGTCACGTCATAGAATCTGTTTTGAGCTCTTATCGGCGAGTTCAAAACACATTTGCAGAGAATAAAGCCTCAATTTAACTATTAAACTGCATTTAGAATTCGCTTAAAACAGTATCTATCTTTGATGCACATCTTGGATATGCAAATTGGTACAGGCGATACCCATGGTTGATCTTCTAGATAGACCACCCGCGCACGTACACCTATTGACAGATCTTTGGGTTCTCAGTCGCCCGCTGATTTTCTTGGAGCCGCAAGGTGCTATGGTATATCGATGCCAGGATATTGATTTATGTTGACTAATGCTAGTTGGCAAGTGGTCTTGGTTAAGACGTATGTGCTCTTCGTGCCGCTTTGCTCAACTTTGACGTTGATATTTGCAATTTGCTAAATAACATGTCTAAATGTTAGTCGTTATCGTTGGAATAAATTCAAAATTCAATGGTTAAATCTGTCAGATACTCTTGGCTCAAATTCAATTCCAATTTTCTTTTCACCAGAAGAGACAAAGTGAACTAATTTGAAGTTCACACCTTAGGGACACTTATTAGCAATATTATCCACATTCCGATCGAGAATGCAGCAGAAGAACATTCTACCGAAGGTGTAAGACTTCGGTAGAAACCATTTAGTTCTTATGGTGTAGCGTTAGCTAAGTAATTTTGTAAGGTATTTCTTTACTTGGACTCCGCAGAGTTTTGGTGAAGAATTCTATTAGAGAGATTAAGAGTTCACTATTTCTTGAGTAGTTTTTGATCCATTGCATGTGTCAATCTCCAGTAGTAAGTAGTGAATTGAGTAATTAACTGTGCGTGTTACGTAGCAAAATACTGGTGAGAGAAGTACATCATTAATGATTTTAATTAATACCTGGATTCGTAACTTTTACACTCGACACAACGTTGTTGTGAGGAGGCTCATCTCATATGACGCTGGAAGCCGCTTGAGCCATAACCTGCAAGGGCTTTATTAACGGGGGACGAAGTATTGCGGGGAAAACCTGTTAGTATCAACGCCGAGACGCACGGTACACGTAATTCCCTTCCCTTCGTAATGTTCAAAATGAAAGAAAATCACAAAGGGACATATTTCATATGTCCGGCCCTTCGCGACAAACCATCAATCTCTCCGCCACTGTCGATTCCCAAAAAACCTTTCCTAACACCTCCTTAACGTACCCTGCGCCCGCATCCGACTGCACCCGTCCGGCATCGATTTTCGATGAATCCGAGCGGGGGTCCGGGGGGCCAACACCTCTTTAGGAATGCATCCCCTGCCCCTTCGGGGGGATGCACAGTGCGCCTACTCCCCCACCCCTTCCCGTCGGCCCAAGCGGCCGAAAATTGATTCCGAGAGGATGAGAAGGCAGACCGGAAGCCGGACGGATGGTGCGTTTTCTTCGCAGACATGCTGCACAAATCCCTAGTGTGGTAGGTACAGGCGTTGAGGCTTACGTACGGCCGAAAGCGTGGTGGTCTCACCGAGGGGCAACTTTCTCGTAGGAATTCGTCCTAATGTTGGACCACCAGTTGGAGACACGCTGGAAGTTGGAGGAATCGAAATTTTAGTAGAAACAAAGTTGTAGAACTCACTCGTTGAGCGCGAGTTTGTGAGGTCAAATCGTCGTTCCAAAATACGGTCGTTGAGAGGCTCGTTGGGACCGACGAGCAAGTTCGCTGCTCATCGGAAGGAACGCGATGCTCACGGGTATGGAGAATGACACGGGAAGACTTATAATTTGTTGATTTAATTGTCTAAGACGCGTGTTGCTCGTTGTCGATTTAATTGAAAAATATGGTTTTACCTACTCATTAAAACGTGAGAATATACGATTTTCGAGTTTGATATCGAAGTAACTGCCCTCGAACAATACCATTATTTTTATTATTTTTATGCGGCCGTACGTTGCTGGTCACGAATGGATCCTGCAAGGCGCCTCACCTACTTTGCAACAAACCTGACGAGCGGACGCAAAATTACAGTTTGCAACTCGTTATGTTGTTCAGCACAGACAAACAAACGCTTATGCCTCCCATAAGTGGTAAAACATTTCGGTATTATTCATGCGTATAGATCGTGCAAACGTAATTTATTTCGAAACTAGAGAAGGTATCCGCAATCTGTATTTGCCAATCACTCGTTCGCGAACCGAGTAAGGAAGAACGTGAACACTGAACCCAATATTTACCCAAACGCACGATAGATCACTTCGGCCCCCCAATAATCTTCTGTTTCAAGCGGCGGGCCGGGCTTGCACAAATTGCAGTATCCGAACCAAAAGGAAAAAAAAAAACAAAAAAAAAACATCTTCGTCCAATTAATCCGCCGGCCTTTGTAGCACGTTATGCAACTCGGCTGGCCATTACGTTACAGTTAGCCGGCAACGCATCATCGGTTCTCCATGTAGCCGTTTCGCTTGGACGGCGAATTCGAGTCCGATAAAGTCATCCCGTCCAGCTAAATAAATAATTCCTGCTGGAAGTCGTGCTTCGGACTGCAATCGGGGAGGAATCGATCCTGGGGGGGCTCGGGAGTTCAGGGCAAAGCTCCTAAATTTAAGTGGGTGCTTTTAAGTGGGAAACGAAACAAAATAATTATATTACCTACGTTTCCTCCGTCCCGCGGCGTAGAGTATCACATTCTGTCTTGCTAGGGCGGTTCAGAGTACCATTTAAATTAATTTCGTGCATTTTTGATTTAATTTCTTTCCGCAACTCGAAAATAACTGCGACTGGAAAGAAAACCCCACTACGTCACCGAATTCGACACGAGAAAATGCACTTTGCCGAAAATTTTAAGTTCACAAAAAAAAAGAAAGTTGAAGGGTTTAAACGAGGAAACGCCCTGTAGCTCTCGAACGACTCGAGACATCGAAACGCTGTTTAGATAATTAAAATTAGCTCAAAAATCGTGTTGAGAATCCCAACGATGGTTTCTCTCCATCTACTTGGAAAATACCTGAGACTCCCCAAGTATGTTTGAAGTACGATACGTGCGTACCTAATTCTCAAACCTCGCAACGATAAGGGGTATTGTATTATACAAAATCGGATTCACTGGTTAGTCCTCCACTGCGGCCTAAGATCTGTTATCACCTTCTTGTATCAGGCTCATATTATCCCACAGACTGCGATACGTCCATTGCCCCATACTAGTTCTCGCTAGTATGTTCAGGTTCATCGCTACCTCGACTACTTCTTTAAGTGGCATCTCATTTAGATCTTATGGCGCGATAATTGCTCTGGCCAACACATCATATCTATGCCCGGTAAACCTCCTTTTCCTTAAGACGTTGTTGAAAATCCAGTTCTTCCGAGAGACGAGGATGGTCCCAGAACTACCTGACTTAACATTTAATAGAAAAACATTTTCAAAAATATTTAGATATTTCCCAATATAACTTCCTTCAGGATTGACAGAGTTTTCTCGACTATGTTATATGCCGCTTCTTCTAGTAAAAAGCTTCGAATGTTTCAAAATACGCATCAATCTCGTACTCCACCTCTTCGTTATTGGCAAATCTCTTTCCGCCGAGCCATTTTTTCAACTTTGGAAATAGGAAATAATCTGAGAGGGCTAAATCTGACGAATGGGGTGGATGAGGAAAAAGTCGAAACCAAGTTTATCGATTTTGGCCATCGCGATGACGGAAATGTGGACTGGAGCGTTGTCTTAATGAAACAAGACTTCCTTTTTCGTCAAATGCGGTCGCTTTTCACGAACAGCTCCGTCAAAATCGTATATATCCTGCATAAACCGCGATGACACTTCTTACCTGTTAACTGTGTCAGAGATAGAGCTACACCATTCGAAGGTTCCTTTTAGAGGACCATCCTCGGTAGGCTGATGCTGTGCTTCTGGAAACCCACCTCGTTCCGACCCTGGAGCTTCGCTTCCGCTAATCAGTATAATATCCCCGATACTTGTTCAAGCTCTATGAAAGTTGAGACCACCGTCCTTATTTGCAGGGTGACGGAAACCTCATTACCGTCCAGTCCCGAGTGACCTGGCATCCATAGAAATCGATTCTCCTCGTTTAGTTAAAACAAAAAGATACGAAAGCGTTAATGGCAACTTCGCTGTCCGAGCAGATTCATATCCAGTTGTTTGGTCAATTACTCCACGTGATATGGTGAATAGCCCTACGCTCTCCATGATATGGATTTCATCCATTTGACGATACAGAGTAGCTCTTGTGTCTTTGACAATTTTAAATCCATTCGTGTAGCATGCACAGGCTGCTCGTTGTAGTTCTACTATCCGGGATCCGTATTCTTCCTTGGGCGGAGTTCTAGTGGATGTCTTGTGCCTCAGGCTAAGGGTGTGGTTTCCGAGCAATCGATAGTAAACATAGGTCCGAAAAGAGCTTCACCACAACTGATAATTTGGTGCAGTTAGTTGGTCAGAAGTTGCAGACCTTGAAATACAGACTAGCGATTGGCCATCCTTGGTTTCCATGGGAATTAGCTCGATTTTAAAATCGATAACGCATTAATAATTTGGCCCCAAACAAAGACCTTGCTGGTGGACTAGCAGTTAGAGTGGCTACACATATTCCTCTTCGTATGAATGGTGGGATAGACTTATCTATTGGACTACATATGAAAGTTTTACAATTTACCTTTAAAAATTTTACTGTTAAAGATCGTTAACACTCTTTGTTATTTGATAAGGTATTTACAAAACCTTTAATTTCTGGTTGCGTTACACCAAGTCGCGAACGTAGCGAGACAAATTCGAACACAATTACTTTAATGCACCGTTTGAAAATAAAAATTTAAGAACTTTGGGGAATAATTTGCAATATTCCGCTGATAGTTTTTGACAAAAATAAATATGAGGGAAGTAGTCATCTATTTGTAAACGTGGAAAATGCACTGGACGATGGCGGTAGGGTAATCCAGGTTGGAAATGTTATGACTGCTTTGGCAATGAAAGATTTTCTATAAAGTGGTCCGTGAGAAGAATAGCCAATATGTTGTCGGGAAATGGCGAGCGGATCAGTATAAAGACAAAACGAATCCTAGAGAAGGATCTGTGGTAGATTGAAAGTTACCACAAAGACGGAAATCCAAAAAATCCCTCAGCAAGACTGATTCTTAAACCGATAAGAAGAAAGGAGGAAACAGAATATCCTAAGAGGACCGTCCTACTTTGGGGGAACAATTCAATTTTTTAACAAAAGTTCAGTGCTCGGTACTCACCCATCATAAATCACGTGCGTTACAACAAAATAAATATTATTTGTCGTCATTAAATCACTTACATATAATCACGTAAAAATTTGTCACAAATCAAGGATCTCATGATATTGATTCTTGAAAATGTCACTGATACAAGTTTGAGCTCTCCTCAAAAATGAAGGTGTGGCTTCCTACTGCCGCGTTCTGCATGGATCACATGCTTCGGCTCCATAAGTGCTCTAATTATGTTATTTGTTGAGCACTCATCCTAATCTCTTCAAGTGAACTTTCGGAAAAGAAGCAAACACTAAAAAATTCCACTGATTGATCATGTCTTTTGTTATGATCACCCCAGTTTCCTATATGTATCTCCTGATGTGTGAAATGCATCACTAACAATTCACGTAAAAATATAACTTTTGCATTTTCATATTACCCTTCTGGAGGGGTGGATTTACAATTAAAAATCCTGAATATGTTCGTTGAGACGTTAATGCAAACTTTCTGGAGAGCAAGGTGTTTCCACATTTTCAAACTCTGAATTTTTTAAAACTTTAGCCGGAAGTCCTTTGCAAATCGACAAAAATAAACTGAAATAGATTTTTTACATTTGAAAATTTTCATTAACCTCGTATATGCAAAAGCTAAATTTCAATTTTCGCTTCGCATAACATGCATGTAAATTCCCGGAAAAAACAAACGTCTTTTGTTATTTGCTGTCCCCTCCAACTGAGAAACGGTTTCTGGAACAACGTAAATCGCCTCGATTGGAATGAGTTATATGTTTGTAACCCTTTATCCCCGGGGGCCATAAAATAAAATGTCAAAAATCTCTCTGGAAAATAACCTTGTTTACCACTCGAAATAAATTTAGTGGTGTTAGATCCAGGTCATTAAATCCCCTGAACAAAAAGTGCACTCTGCTCTGTATAAGGAAGAAGGACGCGAGAAAAATGGACTAATATTTCTTGGGAACAAATTCCGGATAACCTTCGCACGTGACGCTCTAATGTCTAACCTCCGGCATGAAATGCCCGCCTCTTATCTTATAAATTCGAGAAAATTTCTTATTTCCGGGTCTTGTCACGTTTCAGCCAATCGGTTCGATCGGTAGATTTCCTAAATGGGCTTACCGTGGTTTAACTACGAAGTGAGTTTTAAATGTTTCTGGAACCGGAAACTTTATCACAATCCCAGTGGTCGACACGACCGAGCGGATCGAAATAAATTCAAATCACATTAATTTCGGCCTGAAACTCCTTATAGGCGTAAGATATGAAGTTAGGGCGCAGACAAGTTCTATAGTAGGCCTGGGACGTTGCATTTCCGGCGTCGCAACGGCACGGTAACCCACTTTCTGGAGTGTTTCCAACTTACTTTGGGCGGATCGCGGATCTTGTCGATGTACGTACGAAGGACCGGAAAAACACGAATTTGAGATGATTGAGGCTCGGGAACATAGATGGAGCTAAAATGATGGGGTTTTGCACGGGATCCAAGAACACAATGCGTGTGAAATAGATAGGACCGACCGGCGCGTAACCTCAAAAAGGGCGACTCCGTATATGCCTTTTCCGAATTGTTTCTGGTCGTGCCTGGATACGAATGGAACTCCTCTTCCAAAACAGTGACTTTATTCCTGCTTATTCCTGGCTCAGTTTGTGAACGCAGTGCAAATGAAATATGCGATGTCTGAGCCAAATTTTATAAAAATTCGACAGTTTTCCAATTTCTTTCCTATTCCATGATGGGGACACGTTCTTGGATCCGAGGACTGAAATGTTTGCCAGAAAACGAAAATGGCATTTCGAATTATTCACGCCTACACAGAGAACACGCACATTTAGAAAGTTAAAATGAACAATTAATTAAATTATCTACAGATAAAATCCTGAATTTGTGCCATCAATCTCCTAGATGAAAAGGTCGTATTAGCGGCGCCAAATAAATGATCCTAAAAAGTGGGACGTTTCCAGGAAAAGACGTAAAAATGATGCATTTTTCACAAACTTGCAAATGGCAGAATTGTCATGATAGGTTATTTTCATGCCATTTCCCGCATAACATTTTACTCCTCAGATTCAAGGATGTCTCCTCTCGTGGAATAGGAAAGAAATTGGAAAACTGTCGAATTTTTATAAAATTTGACTCAGACATCGCATATTTCATCGTATCGCATTCACAAACTGAATCAGGAATAAGTGAAAATAAGGGCACTGTTTTGACGGAGGAGTTCCATTCATATTCAGATATCAGAAAATCAGAAAGGAGGAAATACATCACATTTTAATTTGAAAGTATTTTTCAACAACTTAGTGAAACAGCACTCTAAAGCTATACGTTCCACATCATTACTACCTTTCCATGCAATCCGAAAACGTTTTCAAAGCGACTCCAGTACCGAAATTTATACAAATTTCCATCTTGCAGTTCAATTCATTTTCGTCTCGATTTTGGAACTTGTTTTGAAATTGGGAATTTTGAAAAAAGACAGAAACTTTTTGAAATTAACGTCAGTCTTGGTGCTACTATCAAAGACATCAGATTCAGAATTTTCAGATGGTTTCGTCTGTATCGTCCATATTTTGCATTTTTTTTTAAAGAAAAAATACTACTCGAACCCCAACCAATTATATCTAATATATCATAGATTCCCAGCACAAAAGCAGGGGAAATCTAAATTTATAAACTGACAGTTGACAATTTTGACATATTCGCCCTGATTTTCTCCCTATGCTATGCTATTTCAATCCCAGTACGGTCCTGAAAATTGGTAAGCCCACTTTGAAGCAGAAAAATATTGAAGTTCAGTTGAAAACGAACTAGAATTCAAAACTCAAAACGTTTTCAGAATATTTTTAATTTGATTTGGAACATAGTACTCGGGTACTCGCGAAGAATCTTCAGCGATCTTTGTATGATTTCACAAATACTGTAATATTGTATGAAACTGACAGATGAAAGTATACCGGACTTCAGGGCCATAATTAAGGTCATTTTCTTCCAATTAGAGACAAGTAATTGGATTTTTTTGCTTATTTTTTATTGGTTCGATAACCGATGATTTTGTTCGATGACCAGTAAGATTTGTGCAATAATCGATCGACTCATTGGACTGATAAGATATTGGGCTCTCAGACGTACATAGATGTAGTAATGTTCGATAGCAGTGATCTAGTTATTAATTAACTAGTGTACCTCGTCATTAAAAAAACAAAAGTGGGTGGCTAACAGTAAAATGACATGTGACATTTGACGTCATTGTCAATCTAGTAGTGATTACGTAGATCTAACTACCTACGTTCGATTTCGGTCGCCCAACACAAACTTATGTACTATATACATGGTGTACATAAAGTACGGGGTAAAACCGTTTTTCGGTCTGAAATTAAAACAATAAAAAATGTTTGGTTCAGGAGACTTTAGTTTACAATCCTACACATTTTCGTTGGACAATACCAGTTGTGATGTCATCATTGTTCCAGATATGACGCATTAGAAGGCGTAGATTTATTGAATGGCCACCACACTTTACAGATTTGAATCCTTTAGACTATTTATTGTGGAGCCGTTTGCAGAATGTTGTGTAGAAAACTAGATCTGACACAATCGAGGACTTAAAAACTAGAATCGGAAGAGAAGGCGCTAATATTAGTCAAGAAGCAATAATGGTGATTCGGCGATGAATGTATTTGTCGTTTGGAACGCTGCCGGGATCAATAAGAGTAAATACTCACCGTTCCTGTTTATTAAATATTATTTTTCGTTAAAATTTATTATGTAACATGCTGTGTGTCCTGTACATAAAAAAGTGTGCCGTTTCCCGTAAAATGGTCAAAAAGAGGGGTCGCCACAAAAAAAATTAACACTGTCGCCATATCTGGAACAAGGATGACGTCAAGCCTAATATTACGCTACGAAAATGTGTGGAACTCTAAACTGAAGTCGACGTGTCCAAGCATTTTTTATTATTTTGATTCCAGACCGAGAAAATGAATTTATTTCATACTTTACGTCCACCCTGTAATCGTATGTACACATACATAAGTATATACATAGCACAGAGGGGGGCTGGCGGTTTGCAGATTTTTTATTAATGTCGCAGCAAAAATTTGTTTTCACAACCCCTTGTAAATCCCCGTGCAGGTAATAGGCCAGCCATAACGATTAAATTATTAAATTTTAAGCATTCAACATCCTTTGCCTGGTTACGGTGAACTTGCCCTACATAAGTTTGGACATAGTAAATCTTAGAAGATTAAAGATTGTAATACCTTTATACCCTATTCCAGCTCTGCGTGTAATTAACTTGAAAGCCCCAAAGACCACTTTCGATCCTATTAGGTCTCGTGAGTTCGGTTCATCCTGAGTCAATTAAGCGCAGGCGACGTCGGCAATGTCAACGGCAAGTGCGTTGGACTTGCAGGAACGCACCAACGAACGCGATCTGCCGCGTCCGCTTTGGTGCATCTCGACCAAATCTTCGAGTCGGCGTGTTCGAGTTTGTTATAAAAATCAGAGCTGGAATTTAGTATGAAGTCGTAGTAAATGTTAATATTCACGGATTTTTCCTACGGCAATTTGCATCTATTTTTATGGACAGAGAAGTCAATAAAACACATCTTTGCGAAGGGAAACACAGATGACCTATGGAGATTGTGCTATCGACTTATAACAAACTACATATTCCCTTATGAAAGAATGTGAAGAGCACTAATTAATTAAATCGTTTCATTTATAATGCAAAACTATAGCGTTATAGCCAGTTCCTAGGATTCCACCACAATTATCATGACGTGTGGGGCTAGCTTAATGTGATGAGTCAAAGGTTTTTCTGGAGGTGTTCTAAACAGTTGTGCCACAAAGGGGGTTAAGCTAAGGAGAAGTTCGACATTTTGGGTACCTAATGAGAATCTGGGACCATTTTATGTCTTTTTGAGGTTGCATGCATAGGTACTGCTTTTTTAACCTTAAATTTTGTAAAAAAGTACTATCGGATCGACCATACTCCTTCACACTTAATCTGCCAATTTAACGAGTACCTGTTAAAACTGCCTAAATAATATAAAAATTGACCGATTCTTGTTCCTCTGCAACAACGCTTTAGGAATAAAAATAAATAACCAGAGATTAGGACAGACAAAACAGAAACTTTTTATTATTGACAAGCTGCCTCCCATGGATAATATAATACCTCCATGAGTGTCTCACGTGTATCATTTCATATTGAACGCACCGTATAGTAGCAAATAAATAATAAATTCACAGTTGAGCTTGAATTATGTAGATGTTTCACTTCCCGAGATCCGGCAAATGGTAGAGATGGTAAGTCAGGTAGCTGCCATAACTCGTATCAACACTTCTTTGAAGTCCTCCTATGTGCATAGTTGCTTCTTCGGCATGCGTCTTCGTCAGATTTCTTCTTCGCGAAACGCGCCACCTGAGCAAGGATGGGTGATGGCTTAGTGGATCTAATCAAAAAACAACATATCACAGCTTACGAGGAATCATGCGGACAGTTGCATGTCCCATGCGGCTTGTCACCATTCAGGACGTGCTGATCAGATAAGATGCTCGGCGAGTGCAAAATTTTTTTATTATTGTTCTTTTCAACAAGAGCAAGAAACTTCCTGGAAGCTCCGCTCCTCTTTGCATCTCAACAGGAATGAAATATTAATTTAATCTTGACCCTGGAAGAAACATTAGCTTCTGTCTCCACGTAGCCAGGAACGTGAGGAACACTGAACTTATTAATATGTAAAAATTAATATGAAAAAAGTGTTGGGGAGTGGAACTCCAATAAGCTCTGGAGACTTACTGGATAGCAACCAGGTCACTCATTATTGATGCTAAAATTGCTTGATTCCAAGGAACCAAAGAAAGTTACATACTAAAGTCGCTCCCGGGGTGCGTTTGGCATCCTGAGAAGTATACAGGGTATTCCTGAACTAACTGGTGAAACTCTAGAAGGTGGTTGTACACATCAAACCCTATCAAAAATGCAAAAGAGAAAATTTCGGAAAACTTTACTCGCTTCGAGGAAATCACTTAAATTTCCTATTTTAAAGAACCATCGGGAGCCTATCTTATTTGCATTTTGCTGAGTTTTAGGGGCTTGCGCGTGAAACTAAAAAATCTTTCTCTTTTTGTTGAATTCTCAACTGTCCATTGCTCCAAAAACACTCTCCGTTTTATACCATTTTACACTTCATGAAAAACATCTAGAACCAAGTACCTTCCTACCATGATACCGTCTCTTCAGTTTACCTTACTTTTGGAAGGGTAGGGGAGGTTGGTGATCACCACAAAACACTACAAGCTCTAAATGTTGTTTCATATGCCCTGCTTGTTGGCGCAACCACCCTAACCTTCCGAAGAATGGCCCGGATGAGGCGACAGATCTGCCTTTTAGTCTCGCCTCTTCGGAGACTATCTGCACGAGTTCTTTGTTGAAGTTCTTCAACTGTGTTCACATTACCTTTGTACACAAATGTTTTTAAAGTGCCCGAATTTTTTTGCGAACACAGTTTTTCCCTGGACAAGCGATTTTCACTTTACTTAACTGACTAAGTAAACTGACTTCTCCCTTACTCTTTCAAGAGTAAGGCAGACTCGAGGAATCGTGCCATAGAAGAAAGGTGCTTGGCTCTAGATGTTTTTTCTTATCGTGTGAAAGGTGGGGACGCTTTTGGAGCAACGAACGGTTGAAAATTCATCATATAAAGAAAGAAATTAAAAGAAAAAAGCGTTTAGGCCTCTGAAAAGTCAGCAAAGTGTGCATAAGATGAGCTCATGGTGATTACCTAAAGTAACGAACTTAAGTGGGTTTCCAACAGGACTATTGGAATTTTTGTAGCGGCAATACAAGGGAAGATGTGAGAGCATTTAGGTTACAAAACACGACAAGTCCTCAAAAAACAGAAGATGAAATTTCCTGAAAGTGGGCTGAATTTTCCGAAAATTTCTAATTTGCATTTTTGGTAGCATTTGACGTGTAGAACCACCTCCTGAGGTTTGACTAGGTAGTTCCGGAGACATCTCGTAGACCAGTCTCATCAGGATCATACCAGAGTGAAGATTTCAATCTGTTAAAGTGTTTTCCTGAAAGGTTCCAAATTGTCGAAGGCAGGAGTGATGCGTCCTCTGTTTCGGAGGGTGACACTATCATCGAGGTAAAAATGAATGACACTTGACTGCACTGAAACACTCCCCAGTGGTACCTAATTAATGGCAAATGACTGGTACCGACAGATGAAAGGTGGCAGATCCTGAAGTGATTAACGACTAATTACACATTTCTGCTTAAAATTCCTGCAGTTTGGTGGCTCACTTCCGGTCAAAATCCCTTCTTCGTGATTTGCATATTACATTTGGTGTTTTGGTATCGCTACAATTCCTTTTCCACATGCGCTCAGCGTTTCGTCTAGCGTCGACCAGGAACGATCTGCTAATTAGAAAACACCTATGGCATTAGCTTAGCTAACGTTGGACTCGAGCAGTGCACTGAAAGGTCCCGTAGAAGTGACCTTTCGGGAGACCCTACCAATGCCTTCGTGCACTTTGCCCTTTTACAACCTTGAGAGATGTAATTCTGGCGGTCGATGATTTGAATATTGAATGACCCACTACTCGCCTATTCCCGCAGCACGTTTGAATATTATTTGGGGGGCCCCAGTCCACATTGCAACGACGTACTCGCTTACCTATTTCGTTCTGGTTGTTGCACACTTTCATATTTCATAATCCTCAAAGTCCTAATAATTGAAAGCTTAACGAGCACGGTTGTTTTGAATTTTCGGCAGGAGGGAGCTTCTTCCAGTTCCCTTTCTTAATTGCATTAATCGGCCTGTATAATGGTTCTTGGCTTACACGAAAATCCAGTTATTAGGGACGCATATTTTAGCCGGTCCTCACGAAAGGAAAAAAAATGTGCGTGTGATTATGAAAAGATATCTGATGATAAACAACTTTATCTTGCTGGTAATTGGGGCATTTTTATGCGCAAAATTAAGTATTGCATTTTTACAACGAAACACGCAAAGTTATGCCAATACAATTTATTCATTTTTACGTCTGGCGTATTAATTTCTTCAAAAAAAACCTCGGCTTTCCTGCCAATATAGACAGTAATTAAAATTGTGTGAAGCAGACATTTATCAACCGATCTGATTCTAATTGAAATACTTTGACTGCCAGTTGTATGTTTCCACTTCAATCTGTTCGCCTTTAATAAGGCGGCAGAGGGATCATTAATAAAAAAAAAAAAAAAAAAAAAAAAAAAAAAAAAAAAAAAAAAAAGATGGAATATTCCTCAATTCCAGTGGTGCATGTTAAAAACAACTCCTCCAGGAAATAATCGCATTTGAGATTGTTATCCGTAGTGTGTAGTTTGTTTAAACACTGCTACTTGCAATAATTAAAAGAGTACGTGAGAAACAATGTCTCTTCGTTTTTTCAGAGCTGCACGAGTAACTATCGAGGTAATAAATTTAGAATTATTATTTTAGTGTCTACTTCTAATTACTGCATCCATCCATCCATCGACCCAAGTCGTAAATCACTGGGATTCTTGGGAAATTAAGTGCGATCCCGCAATCTTAATCGAGTATTTCATTTACTATCGCGCCGTAGTAAGATGTAGGAAAGTGACGTCTGGAGGAAATACACAGTGTGTCCCAGATGGGGACAACCAGCGCGGAGATCCCGTAAGCGGTGAGAGACGGACACGAGCGCGGCTAAAATAGAAAAAGCGAATCAATAAATGTCTGTCGGCAGACTTTCCAGGTGGTCCGAAGTGCAAAAATGCGGCAGGAACGGCTTTCATTCGGTCGCCAAATTGAACCTCCACAAAATTTCTTAAATAATTTTCGTTCCACCTTTAGTTCCTGCTGCGCAGGTTCGGGCAGATTACGAATCTAAGACCCTTAAAAACGGACATCTTCTTCTTGGACCAAGACGCTTGGCCAGCTGCACCTGTGCAGAACTGGTCAGCGACAACTCTCAATGATCGCCTTCGAGACCGACCAGCTCATCTGAGGCATTCTTATTATTGTCAGTTTATAATTCAAATATCTATTTACGCATCCAGTGCGCAAACGCACGGCTCTTTGTGTATCAAGTGAGATACTGCACCTTACACAAGCTTCAAAAGTGATAATGAGTTACTCACATGATTTTTTTAATTTTATTTTATGAGGAAAAAGTCGGAACTCTGGACCTGAGCCTGAACTTATGCAGCATGTGCCTCGTATCCATATGAGCTACCCCTGAACTGCCTAGCCAAACCTCAGGAGGTGACCCCACACGTTCAATTCTGCCAAAAGTGTAAAGTGGGAAATTTCGGAAAACTCAGCCGCACCTCGTAATCCAAATTCCCTCGAGTTTTTCTTCGCATTGCCGCTGCGAAAATTTCAATAGTGCCGTTGAAGAGACACTTAAATTTGGTGTACGTCAAAAATTTTTTTGTACAAAGATCACATGAACACAGTTGAAGAAGTTGAACAATGGAGTGGTAGTGCCCGATTAGGCGAGAGGAGAGGGGAAATCGGTCGCGCAATCCGGACCATTCTTCGGAGGTACAGCTTGTGTCTAGGCCAACAAGGAGGAAATTTTGGACAGTGTCGATAACTCATGCTGTTTTGTTTAAAATGTTTTTCAATTTTTGCAAATAAAGTTTTTCTCTGTGCAAGTGATTTTCAATAGTTGACCCCTCCCCCGCTCATTCAAAAGCATGATAAACTTAAGAAACGTTAGAAAAGCACTTGTTTCTAAGTATTTTTCGCGAAGTATGAAAGACGGGGAATATTTCGGAGCAATGGACAGTTGCAGATTTAAGAAAAATGAAGAAAAAAAATTGTGCCTTCAGGCCTCTGAAGAGTCAGCAAAGTGCAGAAAAGATAAACTCACAATGATTGCCTAAAATAGGAAACTTAAGTGGCTTTCCAACGGTGCTATTGGAATTTATACAGCTACAGTGCAAAGGAAGATCCGAGAGCATTTAGATTACAAACCACGACAAATCCTCGAAAATAAAAAAAAAATTAAAATCGTCCAAAGTAGGACGAATTTTCCGAAATTTTACTCCTTATAGTTTTGGTAGCGTTTGATGTGTACAACCACCGCCTGAAGATTGCGTGGGTGGGTCAGGAACACCCTGTCGAACCGCAGTCACCATTGATATTACTGGTCGCATTTGTTAACCACAGTAAGGTTTTAACATGGACCAACTAAATTTTGAAAATGTGTTTTTTTAATGACATTTTTAATTGATAGACACTCGAAGTGACTGGGTGCTCAACAAAGGGTGGCATAGGGATAAGTCATCTTTAAAATTTTCTTTTTTTTACCCCCAATTTAATTTACAATTATGGCCTGCCAGTTCTCCGTAAATTAAATTTCGCCCTTTTTTGTCGTCACGAATTTTCCGAAAAACTACCTGTTTCTGAGAAAATTGAAATTTTGCGATAAGTCTCGAGAGAAATGTAAGAATGCTTATTTATCAAAAATTTCCTAAACCTGAACATGGACAGGCTTAACTATGCCATTAATATGGCAACACTTACTATAAATCTATTACAAAAAGTGTTCCAAAAAGGCCTTGTTACAAGTGTGACGTCATAAATTTTATTTACTGCCTGCATGCGCAAGTTAAGTTGCGCATGCGAAGTATTATTTTTCCGATTGTATGAACTAAGTTATGATATGCAGTTTTTGTCAATTTTTTGCATTTCCAACTCTTGATCAGCACCTCTTGGAACATCATTCAAGCATGTAATTCCACTCCTGTTCATTTTAATCCGTTGTGATGAATGGACAGCGAATGGATCGGGCGATTTCTCGTAAAGTCGAAAAGAAGTGAAAAATTCATAGAACTGAATGCATTTCAGGACTGGTAGACCTCAATTCGAAATTAAGCTAGAGTCAAAGAAAACATAAAACTTTAAGGGTGACTCATTCTTAACCCACCCTTACTTGAGCTGCCAGTTACTTCAAGTTTTTTTTAGTCAAAAATGTTGGTGAAGAAAAACACGTTCAAAATTGTTTAATTTTATGGAAAGAAAATGTTTATACATATGCAAAATTTTCAAAAATGTTTTAAAAGATTTTCTGAGGCGAATATCTCAGTAACTACAGGCGTGACAAATAAGGCTAATATATATATATATATTGTTTTCATTTTGAGGTCCTTTACACGCACCTGTTTCCTGCCCATTTCATTGCAAAACACCCATGATCATTGTATTCATATGTAAACCTTACACCACCACTAGAGCAACCCACTCAGGATAAATTTTTCATGAAGGGTCGTTTGTCTGCCATAAGGTCACTACTAATGGTCCCGCTCGACCAGTGTTTTCGTGGCAGAATAAAAATCTATTAAACGGAACTTCCACAAATTTGACAAGCTTTTAGAACTTGTAAAAATACCCATCCATCGTAAGCTCAAAGCGAGCGATGTCGATGTTTCGATTTGATGCTGTGGCCGTCAGCGTATTGAAGCCGTTAGAACAATGTTCCGTTATCGGCGAACAGCCATAAAGCCTGAAATATGTGAATTAAATTCTCCATTTAAATTCAGATAATTTCGAGTCAAAGTTTATGAATTAACCAAAACATATATACGGTCCAATTAAAACCAGTATTTGGCCCACAGAACGAAGTTAATCAGCCCACAGTGCTACCACGGCGAACATAAATAATTTGATCGAATTTTACAAACTACCGTTTTAACAAGACTATAAAGAGGAAAGTCCGATAATGCCAAATCGGGAGATTTTGCCTGCCATTCGACCGAGCCGCTTGTTCAAACCTACATCCATGGAGTTTGTCTCCTTCTTTTCATTCTCTACACCCCCCCGCCCTCTCCTCTGATCGCTTTTTCCATTTTTCTGATAAGAAATAAAACGTTGTCGAAATGTCAACGGTGTTCATTCAGTCCACTTCTTCCCTGACCATTTGCCCGCCGTTAATTTCGGCCATGAGAAGCAAAAAATCTAGTTCCGGACCGTGTGCGAGTCTGCTACTCGAATATACAAGTTTCTCACTGTAAACCCTTCAACGACATTCAGCGGCGAGTAACTATGAGTTTCATTCCTTCTTCTGAGGTAACTCGTCCCAAAACGTGTTCCCGAGAAGAAAACCTTTCTAACTGAAGAACCAACAGTGGCACGAATCAATGTTTCCAATCGACATGCTAAACTGCCTCATTAAGTTTGGTGGAGATTGTAGGACCAAACTTCCGACACATGCAAGCTCAACCTACCCCATTGTCAAGTGTATAAATTTTGGGCGAACATTTTGTCGTTATCCGGCCATGTAAGGCTATTGGGGATTATCCTAATGCTGTTATCATAAACTTTGTGCATCTGCACGAGAAGATCCCGCAGGACTAACATAAACTTCGTCCGTAGGCCCCTGAGAACGTATGCGGCAGGATTCCACGACCGAGCATCATAAAACATTAATTGCACGAGCCTTAGAAGGGCCCTTAGTCGCACGATTCATTTCTTCAACCAGAATCGATTAGAAAAACATAGAAGATGGGACCTACTCGCAATTTAAGTTGCGTTAAGTCATCGGATGAGGTTAAGGGACAACGAACAATATCTGGAATTTCCTAGGGTTTCCTCCGGAGACATTTCAGTCCCTCTAATGGCCTTTCTCTCAGTCAAAACCCTCCGGCCAATGAAATACGTAAATCCTTTTAAAAGTTCTGAACGTTTAAATGGTTACAGAAAAATAAGGACCGAAGTTCGGCAGGCCATCCAGACAAATCTGAAAACTCCCCCACGTTGGTGCATGACCTCTCCACAAAAAAACGAAGTAAACGTTCATCAGTCTAGTGGTACCCCCGACCGACGCCCCCTGGGCCCCACGTCGATCGATTTTTCCTTTGTTCGTGGAGACGGCGCTCACGCAATGGATGCGTCTGGACGCCGATGCACGAAAGAGCCCCGTTTGGGCCGATGGCGTCCTGATAAGCTAATAAGTAGACGAGGCTTTACTGAAATTTCGCCTCGCCGGAGTTTTCTGCATGCACATTTCTTATTGCGGCACAGTTTATTTTACAAATTAATTACCACCGAAATTCCTTATTTCAGTTTTACAACAACGAGGGATTATTTCGTAACAGCTGCAATTCCTGTACGTTTGATGGAGCTCCTGCGAATTCGTTTCCATTCCTGAAAAACCTCAGACGTGAAATTAGCAGACGGAAATGCAAGTTTCTAATGAAATCCTGCACCCTGACGAGTTACTACCACAACATGCCGCAACAAAGAAAGGGAAGGACAAAAAGCAGATAGCCCTAGAAGAAAAATAAACAGCGTCTCTCTCTCCGACATAAACGGTCCGCTATCTTTTGAAAAGCCCTTTGAGACAAGATGCAGAGGTCCATCCCGGCAGTTTCCGCAGCGTCAGCCTTTTTACGGTCGAATAAAAACGTTCCTTTCTTATCTCCCAACTCTTGACCTTTATTACCAGCTGTAAATCCCTCAGGAGGGGGCGGCGATGCAGCTCCGACGCCGATCTTCCTTTGTTCCTGGGGGTGGCACGCAGGCGGCGGTCGATAGTGTTTTGTCTGACGACGCCGATGCATCGGGAACTAAAGGTATCCACACACCCGATTACTTCGGCGGAATCGTGAAGTGTGTGGCGGCTACGGCGAATGTCTAGGCAATTTTATCGAGACCACGAATTAGGCTCTAAATAAGGACATTTTTCTCCATGAGGACTTCGCTCTAGCTCACACTTCGCACATGCCTATTAAGCGTCAGTCGATTATAGTACACTCCAAATTTGTTATGATGGGAAATTGTCTTCATCGAAATCCGGTCTGGGTCCCCGGATTTAATTTCACTCCGGAATGAACAATTAAATTCAACCACTTGATTCGTTGCCTTTTCGGTTCGCGGGAGATTGAATGTCATGTCTAAGTCTTGGCAATAACGACATGAGGGTCCTCCCAATTTGGGCGAAATCCGAATCTTTCTCGCCAGAAGCACATATCTGGACATGAAGAAAACGATAATTGACCGGAAATCACTGGACTGCCCGTCCCTGTAAGTTTTCGACGGAAGAAGCCGAAGAACGGCCCCTGCCGTCCGATGGATCCTTCAAATGGTCTCGTGGGGCGCACGGATCGGTACTTTTGACAGATATTTTGAGCGCTGTCTGGTAAACCCGACAGTCTTTCACACTATATATTCCCGCAAAAGGATTTAGTTAATGGTGCTAGGAATTAAAGCTAATTGCTGATTTAGCTACGTATACATACGTACTTATCTAGCTTCTCCATTAAAGAGCGTGCTCATGCGGGTGTAGCTACTAGCCCTACTAACATATGGTAATTAGATCGCCTAACTTTGCCAATTATTCTCGTTATGTGAGTAATTACTTCATTATGACTACCCGGTACTACAATTTCTGCTTAGAAAAAACTAGTTGCGTTGGTTATTTACCTTAATTACTTCATTTAGTTACTTTGAGCTACAATGTTGTGAAAACCTTTAAATCAATTTATTTTGCGCATTTTCTGACAAAAATATTGGAAGAAATCGTCGACAGGTGGGCAACAGATACGGTGCTGAAGATATCAACGTGCAGTACCTGAAAATTAACAAGAACAGGCCGCTGTTCAACAGTACACCAAATAGAGAAGTCTGCTTCGTACCAAGAAGGGATCCTAGTACTCTCTTTTATAGAAAGAGCCCTCTATACCGACGACACTGGGGAGGCCCTTATCGCCCGCGACTTTCTCGCCAAATTGGTGACTTGGATCTAGACAAACTGGCAAATTTGGACATATTGCCCACTACAGCCACATGCCAGACATCTTAGATATTCAGAGAGAAATGTCCGCTCCGCAAAGTCGTACCACTTTGTACGAAGGTGTACCAGGTAAACACATCGTGGGCACGAAAATTTCGGAGACGCCCATCTCCATCACGAGAGACTCCCGTCTCTTGAATAGGGCAGGACACTCCCCTCATCAATGCTGTGCAGGGTTACGGAGCACATTGAGACGACTAATTTGAGCTTTCAAGGCAATTGATCCATACTTTGCTGTGACACCGACGTTCAAAGTTTGAAAATTGCGTTATGATCGTATATTGACTCTGGATACTCCATTCGAGATATTGGAGCCTTGGAAAAGCATTTTTACGGACCTTTATTTTACAATACTTTCAAAATTGCCGAGACCAAAAAGATATTTAGCAAATCCGTTGGGACAGGGTCATAGAGCGCATGGAGACGATTAATCTTAACTACCTTTTAAGACAATTGCTCCACATGTTCTCTGATGATGACTGTGCTTTAAGAGATGAAGGGGGACGCTTTACGTGGTAGTAGGTGTTTTTCACATGGAGTGAATTGGGGAGTGAGTAAGGCCTAACGGCCCTACTCGCCAGCCGCTTTCTTTCTTCTAGTACTGTCTATTAAGGGCTGGTAGCGCATGCGCCTCAAAAAGAGCAATTTACCGTTAACAATGTTATGAGGTTAGTGTCAGTAAATTGGGGAAATGAAGTAGAATTCCTTGACCAAAACTGAAATTAAAGTACTGTATCGCATTAATAAATGAAATTTTCCAGGGATTTAATTTTTGTTATTATTAGACCCTACTTCGCATGCGTTCCAGATAAATCTGTCCTGAAGAGAAATTAGAATCGCCAGGAATACTTAAATTTGCCCTGAAAGAAATTTAGCACCATCATTTTTCTTTAATCCATTCTCACAAGTTTATTGGATGACGTTTAGGAACAAAGCCATGAGGCAGGTCACAATTCGAAATTCAATGGGGCAACAATTGCTCACCATGTATAATAGATCACTTTCAGATAATAATAACCGATATCCAAGAATTGATTTTCTGGTGGCATCGATACCTGATTACTGTGAATATTGAAAGGTGCCCGCATTTGGAAATTGTTCATCAACCCATAATTTAACAACTAACTTCGGGTTTGGGACCGAAATACGTGGCATCGGGGTAAATCAGTAGTTCCAAGCTCTTCTGTGCCCTTAATTACATTTTCCATATTATTAAGCAAATAATATCTGACTTCATAACTTCCAGGAACTTCGTTTTAGTACCGCAGTAGTATTTTCAGTTCACTGACTGTATTACTTTAATATTCGATAACTTCCTTTCGTCCATTACACGGTCCAGGTGAACAAACATGAAGTATGCTGTGAGGTGCCCATGGACAAACGAAGGGAACACGGGTATGTATGACAAATTGAAATAGATGAGTCCTATCTTCCAACTTAACCAACTTATCCAATCAAAACCTATACCATGTATCCAGAGGATCACAATATACTGTAACGTTCTCGTCTGGAATATTAGGATTCAAAAATTATTTTCTGCAAGCACTTTAACGCTAGGACCCGTCTGGCAAGTCCGTCCCACAAGGGTAAAAAAAGGGTTTAGTTCACCTTGATCAGACTTGCAATGTGTGAGCTAGCCTAGCTCACACATCAGTTTGTTATCAATCCCCTACAAAAGCTTGTGCTCGGTAGATCTTATCAGAAGCTTTCCATCCGTTCTTAAAGTTTTTAGGTCACCCTCAAAACGCATCATATTGACCCTAGAGATATTATACAGTGTTTGTAAAAAGTACTGAAACACGGTTGTAACTTTCATAAATCCGATATTAAAAAAAATGCTTAAACACGTGTAATTTCGTTTTAAAAGGCCGTATAATGTATTATTCTCGATTTTCGAATTTTTCACCCCAATCCAGCTGCCCCTACCAACTTTTTATTTTCAAATAGAAAAGTACCCATTATAGTATATCAAATAAAAGGTAATTCAATAAGGGCTTCAGAGGTATACTCAAAAGCAAAATTGGATCTAGAGTTTCCTTGAAAAAAAAATGAAAAAATTCCATATCCTAAAAAGAGTAGAAGTTTTACTTCTTGCTTTCGAGATAGATCCATTCTTATTTCCCTTTGAAAGCGAGTGAAAAATGTCAATGAGACATAAAAATTGCAAATCGTTCTTAAAATAAACAATTTTTTGCATACAAAATATTTTTGGTTTTCATAGAATCCATTGGTAGTTGAGTTCAGTTCTCAGGCATCTACCACAGTAAATTTTTTTTTTTATCTGTTTATCTGAGAAATAAAGAATTGGAATTACAATATTTTTCTGGTATGGAGATAGCAAAAGAACTCACGAGGAGCTGTGTCTCGTACTTAATGAGCAATATCCAGACCGGCCCATTGACACTAGTGCAGTTTACTGGATGAATAAAAAGTTTTAACTAACTGGAAGTGTGAAAGCTGCTTCGAAATGTGGAAGACCTCGAAAGGCAACTAGTGGCGATGAAGCACTAGAAATTCTTTCATCCATCGATGAACACCCCATATACTCTACCAGCAAATATGTCGATGAATTTGATGTACCTGCAAAATCAGTGAGCAATTTTTTTCAATCAGAAAAACTTCATCCGTGCAAAATGTCTCTTGCTCAAGAATGAACGCCTGAAGATTTTGATTGCAAGATGGAATGTTGTGAATTTGTGCATGAAAAGGGCACTCGGGATAATAATAAGTTATTTTTTAGAGTTTTAGTTTGGGATGAAGCTACGTTTTGCTTAAATGCATTTATCCATCGATATAATTGTCCCTACGGTCTACAGACAATTCTCATTGGACGCAGACTCTGCACACATAACATTTGCAAAAAGCTCAATGTACGGATAGGTGGACAATCGGCCACCATTCGTCGGTCCATTTTTCATGGAAGAGAACTCAAACAACGCATCATACTTGCCCTTATTACAAAACCAAGTAATTCCATCAATTTTTCTCGGAGAAAGTGAGGAACAAGTAGTCAATAATATTTGGTTCCAACGAGATGGTGGACAACCACATTGTGCTATAGCTATGAGAGAGCATCTTGATGAGATTTCCCTAGAAGATGGATAGGTAGAAGGGGTGCAATTGAATGGCCGCCGCGATCTCCAGACCTTACGTCCTTTCATTTTTTTTTTTTTGGCGAGTGACTTAAAAAGTTCCGTTTATAAAAATAGACCAAAAAATTTAGATGAGACGGATAGAATTAAAATTAATAACAGAAGCAATACTGGATAATTACATAAAGGAGTTCGAGAAATGACTGAACCATTGCTAAATTATCACTGGAGCCTCATTTGAGCATTTCTTGCAGAAATTTCAATTTTGTTTTATATAATAGTGAGTTACTTTATTTTCTATCTAATAATTTATCTTTTTTTAAAAATTGTAAATTCAATCTTAGTTCTGAGCATACTTGTCCTTTGATGTACCTCAATGGGCACCTTTCCTTTTGAAACTAAAAAGTTATTGGGATAGCTGGACAGGAGTGGAAAAATTGAGCATCGAAAATAATACATTAAACGCCTTTTTTTAAAATAAAATTGCAGGTGTTTAAGCATCTTTTTCAAATTTCGGTTTTATGAAAGTTATAAACGTATTGCAATAATTTTTACGAGCTCTGTATACAGGGTGTGACAAATCATCATGCAAATATTCCAGGGGGTGGTAGTAGTGGGTAAAATAAGAACAAAGTACCTATAGTTAAAAACGCGCCATTTTTGACATACGGGGTGACAAAGTTCGATTTTTCTTCATTTTTTCATGAGCAGTTCCCATAATTTCATTTTCATTTAGATTCGCTTACTTTTACTGTTACTTCGTTAATTTAATACATGCGATTAAGAAACGCGTCAGATGTCCTCTTGCTCTCTTTCCTCCTTCCTTAATATGCATCGGTAGCAGTTTACGCAAATTTTTCGTATATGGTGAAACACACGAGAATGACGTAAGAGATCAAAAAGTTGAAGAGATGAAAAAGAAATCTAGAAGCAAAATCAAAATTTACATGTTCGAAAGAAAGTTAAGGAAGGGAAAATAGCACGTGGCCGAGGAAAACGTAAGACCCTGTGTGTGGAGGGCAACTATTTTGCTATTTTCTTATAGACAGTCTTAAAAACATAGAGATACGAAATTTCTTTAAGTTATCTTTGGGCATACTAAAGAGTATGGCAAAAAAAAATCGAACTTCGTCACCCTGTATATCAAAAATGTTGCTTTTACACCTACGCGCATGTCAGTATTTCCTTCTTATTTTACCGACTATCACCGCCCACTTGAATATCTACACCCTGTATATGAAGTTGTTAGTCTAATATCAACTTAAGTCCGAATCAGTCTCAACATTAATTTCATTTACGTTCGTTAGATTAGCACACGTTATTACGGGATCGTGTGCACAATTTATCAATACGTTATCAGGAGACGTTGACACACAAGAGGCACTACAATCGGCCCAAAATTAACTCCTGTATACACTAAGATTTTTATCTGTCTCTAGGTCTATTGAACCAGCATGAATACTTGCTGGCTCACGTTTGGTGACTATAGTAATCATTACTGATTACGACCATTACCAGTAGGTGTAGGCGGAGGTTGATCGTACACTTCTGTGCGCCAACCATTTTACGCCTTGAGTTCTCCTCTGAGTGTTTCTGCCGGTTGACTTCGTTTACGCCGAAGTGCCTGCCGACGACCCCGTCTGTTGGTTCCTGTTTTCTCGCTATTCGTGGATTGTTCACTTTCCGTACCGGAACGTTCCGCATTTCGCTCATTTGGAAGTAAATTCGATAAATAGAATGAATTTTTAATTATGCAGGATCCAATAATAAAAAGAAAAAAAGAACTGTTATTGTCAAAAAAAACGGGATGGAAGTCTCGTCGTGTCAGAAAGTACGAGACTGGCACTGCAGTCACGAATCTCTTTTTAGAGCTGCCAATTTATAGCCGTTGGAGACGAGATTACCGGAAGAATGGGCTCCATCTCCCGATATTAAAGTGGAAATGCGCCGAGAAATTGCCTGGAGATGCCGACGTAGGATACGACCGTGTCGGCCATTGCCGTCTCTGGGCAATCTCTTGATAAAATATTACCGAAGGCCTCCTCTATATAACTAATGTGTCCCAGCTCCACTGAATAAAAGGAAGTTTCTCACAAAACTTCCCCATAAAAAATTCCTGCGCCCCTCCATAAATCAACAACTTTAAATAGAAATTTAATCACCCATCGTAAGAGCTATGCTGTAACGATTCGCCATGCATAATAATAGTAATCCAAATGACATTAAATTAATAACTGTAATATAGGCTTTTATAAATATGATCATATAAATTAAATGTGAAACACGTAATATTATTAATTTGTAATTTATTTGACCGTTTATTAGTCGGATAATGACACAGGCTGGTCGGCACAATTGAGCCGTAAAGGTAACCACCACGTTAAAAAGTTGCGGATACGGGAATACCTCAGGTGTACTTGCATGCAGAAGCATGTTAATGCGGAATGTCATTTGCTTTTTACATGCTTGTCTTGTAATGGCGAGAACGCGATATTAATTACGATACTTAATTACAAGGAGAAGTACAGTGTTCATTGCAAAAAGTTATTGGCTTTGGTACTTAATTATTAGAATAAGATTAGAAAAAATAATTAGTTGTCTAACCAGGTAAGAAAATGCATAGTTTGTTATAACGAGTGGAATTTTGCGGGATGAACGCGGCAAGGTCCCACAACATCGCAAGTGATACGAAATAGTATTGTCTACGAGGACAGTTCCAGAAGTACCCGACCTGCATATAGATGACGATTTTCTAGTTAAAAATCTGCTTACGTCACAAAGACCTAACTTGAAAAAGCACGTGTCTCGAATTTAAGAGCGCTACGTTCACTCGTGCCGGTTTCGGAGCCGTTTTCAGTGAACGTTTCTAAAAATTCGTGAACGTGGCAAAAATTCGTCATCACCACGTGAACCGGCACCTTCACTAGGAACGTCTCAGTTCGTCCAACGTCGAAGCGTTTAGATTTCGCTCTGAGCGAATCTGGTCATTCCCTGACAACTGCGAAGCACTTGCTGGCAGAATTTGAACATGGTCGCACCAGCCGCCAAGAGGAACTCCGCAGTGACCGACCGACACTCCATATCGGATCACTAGGAACACTGCGGTGAAAATCCACAAAAACTGTACTGGAAAGTACGCGTTTCAAAGTGTAGTGTACGTCGTGGACAATTGCGTAAAATGAAAAAAGTAACAGTGCCGTGAGGACGTTTCAAGGGAGTGTTTGGCACAATTTCCCAGCAATAAAGCTGAGTTTTTGCGTCCATCCATGACCATGGATGAAATGTGGGTCCATCGTTTCGTACCTGAGATGAAAGAGAAGTCAAAACAATGGAGTCTCTGTGGGGACAGTCGGCTCCAAAGGAGGAGAGAACTGTTTCATCTGTCAGAAAGGTGGTAGCGTGAGTTTTTCGGGACGATTTTTATGAACTACATTCCTAAAGGAAATACAATAAACGACGGACATTATACAAATTTATCGCAGCGTTTAAGCGAATAAATTAGGAAAAAGCGACCGCATTCGACGAAGAATAAAGTCTCGTTTCATAAAGATATCGCGCCAGTGACACTTTCGTCATCGCGATGACCAAAATGGATCGACTGGAACAGACGAACTTTTTCCTCGTCCGTCCCACTCGCCAAATTTGGCCCCCTTAGACTTTCTTCGATTTCTAAACTTGAAAAATGGCTCGGCGAAAAGGGGATTTTCCAATAGCGAAGAGATGGAGTCCAAGTTTGATGCCCATTTTGAAGCATTAGAAGCTTCCTACTATGAACAGAGTATGGAAGCTATGGAACATCATTTGGAAAAGTTTATCATTCTGGAAGGAAATTATGTTGAGAAATAAAGTTATATTTCTCAATTTTTTTTTAGGTGTTAGGTTGGATTCTTGGGACTATCCTCTTAATATTTTTCACAAATGATCCTTTCCAATTTTCCTTTATCTGGAAAAAATGGACAGGAAACGGCACGAACTTGAACTTATTCGAGCTGCGCAGTTACAGCAACCATTAATGTTGCTGGCCAGATTTGTTGACTGGCTTAATAAACGAATGTACTCGGTTTCATTATCTAACTAGTTACAAAATGGATACTCGTTCACTGATTTTTATTAAGAGAACTGTCGCTTTACTTGTCAAAATTAGAAAAACATATTTGCCATACTGAAAGATGGTTTGAATTTCAAAAACGGATAAATTGAGGCTTTTTGAGACACTCTGTGAAAGGCGGTAAATTGACCAGCTGATAGGAAAGTTTTGATGTATTTTGAAACTAGTTTCGCGTACTACGTTGTGGACACCTACACCTTTGTCATCATCAACTATGTCGGGCGTCACAACAAAGGGAAGCTTTTCAAGTACAAGTTCATTCAAAGCACGGGCGCATAACTTGATCTGTTTGCTCAGGTTAGCAATATACTGGTAAATGGCAAATTGAATTTTAATGTGTCCATGGTAGGAACCTTTATTTTTGGTTTTAAGGAGCATTCCCAAGGTTGATTCTTGGTCGTCAGAAAATATGCTGTGCAAACGGCACCAGTGCTCGCCATTATATTGGTAGTCTGAATCTTCTTCTCTTCGTTCTGCTTGTCACTAGTCACTATAGACGTGCTAAATTTTTGCTTGGACGGTGGTCAATTTCCTGCTGATGAGATAGGAAATGCTGTTTAATCTGTGATTTGTTTTAGCTTTAGTTCTTATCCGATGCTATATGATGGATGTCAAAATAAAAACAAATTTTGGAAATGATATGATGTTTGGTTTATCAGAGCATAACTATCTTCAAAGCTAATGGGCCTGATAAGTACAGTCTTAGTAATTAAAAAAACAAAAACAAATCCTTTAGAACTCGAACTACAGGAAACTACGTTACAATCCCGTCAAGCCAAAACGTCGCCGAGACTTGAGAAAGTGTCAACGATAGTCAGACACCACTCTTGACAACTAGAGGCGTTATCAAAGGTCGTTTCTGAGCCTAACAGAATTAATCTAAGTTCGTGGATTCCGGAACCAACGACGAAACTGGACCGCAGATGAAGATATGTGGACAGACTTATTTCCCAGTGATAAGACAGATTTAGAAATAGAGATAAGTCGTTAGCAACAAATAGTGAATCAACTGCCCAGTCACCACGTTACCGATCTTCAGGCACTAACATCACTGCATCTTAATAGTTGAAAAATCTGCAAGCAGTAATCCACCTTGACCACCAACACGTTAAGAAGACTGATTTCGATGATGTTATCCCTTTCTTCCGAACTGCAAGAGAAACCGCGACCCATGGCGGGAATTAACCCCCACATTATCCGAATGCAATCCGAGTTTAAGTCTTAACATGAATTAATTTGACTCTTCTACATGCAAAAGTGTCAATGACACACTTGTCAGCCGAGTGAGCCGATGGTCTACCACGGTATTCTTGGCTATTCTTAGTGGATGACTATCCACAGAGAGAACGCGGTGGTGAAAGGAGCATGCATTTGGGGTGAGTGTAGAAGCGATGTGCCGCAACCAGACCCGTCTTTCGGAAGTTTCGGACCTCGAGGTCCTCCCAAAACGGGCTATACGTAACGTCCGCTCTCCATGTGTGGTTATTTCCTCCTGAGAGGGGAAGTACATTTGTATGTTGACCATTACAAGAGAAGTTAGAATTTCTGAGAGGGTTCCCAAACTCCTAGTAGAACAATTCAGTTTAAAATGGTTTACAGCCGGTTAGTTCAGCAGAGCGCTGACAAACATAATTTTGAATTTGAGCAGTGGGTGGCTGTCGCAGGTTTTTGCTCTACGCAAACGGTTTTTCGACCACTCTCTGTCTGCATGTGCTCGACTGGAGCCTCAGGAAAACGCTCTGTATTTCCGGTAAGTATCCTCAAACCCCATTTGCACCCGTAAAAATTATCTGGACCCGATTCTGGACAAAGGGCTGCCTTCGCGATATCCCGAGTAGTCTTGCGTTGCCCTTCTTCCTATTCTTGAACTTCACTTTTCACCACTTGGACTACATTTGCATGTAAGACGAGCAAACGTGGTGTTACGGGGCCTCTCGTAGCACTAACGAATCCGGCACACTCAACCGCGCCCGTTTCATTAAAAGAACTTCCAACGTGTCTTTCGGAAAAGACCAAATTTCCGAAAAGCACGATTCCTACCTGTTCGACTTCGGGCCAAATTCCATAAAATGAAACTTACAGAAACCCAAACTCTGAATTCCAGACCCCCCATTTCCAGACGCAGACGACATTATGGCCCCAGACTGCCTCAACAGGATCGGATATCCAGATAAGGCCTCAAAGGGAGTTTTTTTGATATATTTCGGGCCCTGACCCGACGGGCCCCGGCACGCATCGTGACGTCACGACGTCGTAGGGCAACGACCAGACAGACGCCGGCATCGATCGAGGGTTACGATGCGTATGATTATGAAAGGGGGGTAGGACGGGGGGTTGTTTTGACGGCTTGAGGAATAATACAGGTTTTTACCAAGAATCCCGGCATTTCGTTCCCGTTCACGCCAGCCGTTTCTGCGAAAGCCCCTATGGCCCATTCATTATGCATTTTTTTCCCTGGAAAAGGGAACGTGAATATTTTAATAAGATTGATAGCAGATAATTTAATGGTGCAGCGAAAAGGACATGCATTTTTTATGTGGCAATATCGTGGAGATTTAGCTATTTTCAGGTATTAACAATTATTGATGTTATTTAGGGACTAATGCCCCCCGGGCGGGAAGATTGAAGTTACGGAAAGGGAATGACAAAACTTTTGCGAACCACCTTAACTTATTAATGGATAATGGTTCCGCTTTCAGCTGTAAGTGGATGGAGAAATCGATAATAATAAATGGCTTCAATAATAATTGTCGTTTAAGTCTTCACAATAGAAATAATAAAATATTTAACGACTTGTGTTGCGTGTTGCGGTTACCCACATAATGGTGCATCACCAGTTCCTTGAAAACCTGAATATGCATTTACGTATCTATCTTTCGGCCGAACTATGAAAATAATGGAAAACGAATTGTATGGGGAAAAAAATCCGTAATTTAATTTCATTGAATTTAATGCCCGGTTTGAGGAGCAATTCGTCGCACAGCCCCAGATCGCAAGATCGCCTTTGATGGAAAATAACTAAAGTTCTTCTCGTTCTGGAAAGGTTATTGCTTCACGTTTCGCCGGGCTATGTGAACGATAATGTGCTGTGCTCGTGCCTAATGAAGTTAGATCAATAACACAGCAATAAAAAAACACGTTTTAGGCTGACCCGGCTTCAAAAACCGTTAACTTGTCTAGACACTCGAAGTCTTCATGTTACAAAATTTGCCACAACAACTCCGATAAATATTCCTAGACCGCTGAAGATGTTAAAAAATCGTTATGTCTTCGGCTCAAGGTTTTCGACATTTTGGGGACCATCGCCGGTGCCGACCAGACGTGTACAGAGTCGACAAAAACAATTCTTCATATTGTAAATTAGAACTACTAATTGCGTTACCCACGTAACCTCAGGATTTTTTTTTTCGCTGTTGTAGCAGATCTGTGGCGCCGTTCGGATTTTATACATATACAACAATTGTTATATAACGAATGAGTGTCGGAACCCTGGGACTACATTAATGTTATTAATGTTAGATACGCTTTCGTGCCAATAACCAAGACCTTTCACAAAGTCAAAGTGTAAATCGAATACATTAGCAACAAAGTAGAGATGAACACAGTATGTTACGCCGTTCCAAGGTCTTCGTTCTGCCGAAATTTGCGCCGGTAGATTCTAAAAATTATCGGATTATTATTACTTCGTTCATTAACACTTCGATTTCACGTACTTTCTCATTTTCCCCCTTGGGGAACCCCACGCGTGTTGCGACGTTTTTGAGTTCTTTGAGAAATTCTTGACATATTTCCTGCATTATCCCCCATGCTTACACTCACTAGTTATAGAAATATTTGCGCATTGTGGCAACCAAAGGAGTCTGCTGGATTGCGTGACGTCACCGCGACAGAATTTCCCGTTGGGGTCATCTGAGACATGGGCTGTATTTAGGTAACCCTAACAATATGGGAAAATTTTAATATAAAGTTAATCGATGGGCTCGACAAATGTCTCCTCAAAAGGTTTTAAAAAAAGTCTTGAGGAATTCGCGTTGCTGCTCATCCCCTCTTAGGCTGGTTCAGGTCAGGTTCAAGTCAACGGGGCAGAGTTCCAATGTTACTGCACAGGATTATGGAATTTCGTATTTTTAATTTTTAAGTACTTCTATCGTTATTTGTATTTTTGTATATTTTTCCGAAAAGTGTTGAATTAAGACTTAGGTACGTCACGCGAAATATGTTCAAAATTTCTCAGAGAATAGAGAATACATAGTATACATGGGGTTTCAAAAGGTAAAAATAGAAAACACACTTATCTACTACATGGGTAACTCAGTCTGTTACGTCGAAAAACAGTGTTTTACGTGTTCCAGCATTTTTATAAAAAAATATTTCTTTTGGTTTTTGACGAATTTATGCACGACCTTTGGTCCTTTATACAGGGTGTTTCCTAACTACGTGTAAAAAATTTAAAGGCGCAATCCTCGACTGATTTTGAGTCAAAAATGTCTAATAAACATACGTCAGCAAATGCCTTGTTTCCAAGACACAGGGTGTTGACTGAAAGACGTTGAAAAAGGTTTTAAAGGTTTCTAAAGGTTTGGTGGTATTTACCAACTTGTTTATTGTTAGTTTTTTGTGCTACTTTCACTAATATAAACAAGATAGTCAGTGTTATTTTGGTGTTTTACTCTCTAAAGTGAAAGAATTTAGTTCTGTGTCCCAAAAATCAGATTATACCTCAGTTTTGGAAATTTTTCAAATGCCTAATTACACTAATCAAGAAATGGCTAATATGGTTTTTGTTTACGGCCTTGCTGATGGTAAGTGTTTGGCAGCGAGGCGCATTTACATGGAAAGGTTTCCAAACCACCAAACCTTTGAAAACCTCTTTCGACGTCTTTGCGATACAGGATCTCTTATGAAGTAATGGTGGTCATTTTCAGCAATTCTTATGACTAATCATTAAAGCATTCCCCCAAAAAGTTGTCTTTTCTAAAATTCAAACACCCAAATTGAGTCATTTTGGAAATAAAATCTCTTTTTCTTGTCACATTTCAACACCCTGTATCTTGGAAACAAGGCATTTGCGGACATATGTTTATCAGACATTTTTGACTCAAAATCAGTCGAGGATTGCGCCTTTAAATTTTTTACACGTAGTTAGGAAACACCCTGTATATGTGAGTACCTTCTTTCATGTCTTTGCGATAATGTCTTTTTCCTAAAAATCATGATCTTAAATGTTCGAAAATTCGATTTTTATCTCCCCAATAGTTCAGAGCTTTCAGAAATGACTGCTACTGAGGTTATCGGGACTAACCTACATATGTATATTAAATTTCAATAATTTAATTTCTTCCGGTTTTTCTTATTTTCATGCTACGCAATCATTTCTCATTAAAGAAATCACTGAGCCCCCCATTACGTGACTGATTTAACATTTGTATCTTGTTGATGAAATCCCAATTTAAATACACTTTCAATAGTAAGTAATCTAGATAAGTACCAAGAGCAGAGTTGTCTTCTCGAAAGAGGGATAAATTATACAAATTTTGCTACATGAGACTCTTAACTCAGGCGATATGTGCTTTATATAAAAAAATGTGTTTTATTGGACAAGTACGTGGAAGCCATCGTGCCCGATTGAAATATTAGCCATGAGATGTGGTTCATTGTTTCCCCCCTTACCGAGTTGACCCTGAACACCTCCGACTGCCCCACCATAGGTCCTACTATACTACTGTAGGTCTAACATAACCTAAGCTTCCATGACGCCTTTCAACCATGTTCTTCAAAATAAAAGCTGCGAAAGAAGCTTTCATTGCAATATCGCGAAATGCAGATCAAGAAGTAAAAAATAACATCGCCAGTGATCACATTTGAAGGAAATCTATGCAGACAACTATGTAGGAAACGATGCCTATCGTACCAATCTATGGCCATGATTTATGGAGAGTGGAGTTCCTCCTATTCTGTCTCCAGTTGCCGACGGTAGTCCGTCATTTCCCATACAAAGAGAAAGAGCCAGAGAGAGGCAAAGAGAGGAAGGAGGAGAGAAAGACAAACTACGAAATCGAAGTGAAGGGGGCCAGAACAAAATCGATTTCTGCAGCACCCTTATGGAGGGCTCTTAAGCAATTTAGAGAGGACACCACTCAAGAATAAAACATCACCGATTAAATCAGATCGAGTACTGCAATTTAAATATTTTTCGAGATTTTAGCATGCGCTAATCCATCCGGATAGATAATCCATGTGGTTTATGTTGCGATTTTTGTGCTAGTTCGTGTGATCTTACGAATCTCAGCTGTACTCAACAGAAAGTGCAAATCTGCAAACCTCCCGGTTGGCACCGAAAACTCTCATTAATGGCCCCGTTCATCAGAGTCAACAGTTGGGCAATAGTTGAGAGGTTTCGAATATATTTAAATCGGGGATAAGGTGATTTTCATTCCAAATTTCACGTAGTCGTAGTGTGCGACTGCTACCTCTCTTGCTTGTGGTCAATCAGACACTCGGTCCCTCAAAGAGTCCGGAATCGGCGTAGATTTTGACTAGTTCAAAGAGCAACGAGCTAAATCGTGAATTACTTTAGCATTTTAAAACGCCGTAATTTATACCTATTTGAGAGCTATTTTGGGCTTGTGACCCATTCCACATTTCGGTGCGACCTTTTAACTCAAAAAAGGGTGTAACATACTCTTTCAACAAACAAGCGTAGAATAAGAATTATGCAGCGCAATGCGAAAATTTTCAAGTAACTATAGCCACTTCAACCAATCATTCGAAGCGCTCCATCTAAGCGAATAAGTGCGCTTTATAAGCCTGAACGCGCCCAATAGTCCTGCATCACCATGAAACACACATCATATGGTTTGGAATAGTCGAACTAACGTCTACATTAAGAATAAAAGCTGGTTGGACTGATTTTCCTCATCGATTTTTGAAATGTGGTTTCCCCTCACCCCTGCAGGGCTCCGGCCAGGAAGACTTCGGTGCCAATAACCATAAAGCAGATGCGGTAGCCTCATTGGTACGGACAATCCTGTAATTGGACCTATTTTTCAGAGATCTACGAGATGAAGAAAGTTCATGTTGCTCGAAATGAAAAAATAACTTAGTGGGTTTAAAGACACGTCCCCCTTCAGTTTATATACGATCGGCTGAAGGGCCCCGAACACCAGTTTTGAGCCTATAATCACGCTCCTTTGTGCAGCATTTCATCAGTTAATTGCACTGGGTGCGGCACGGGAATCGAGTGTTCTTTGAATAATCGTAAAATCATTAGTTTTTGATACGTAATTTGTTTTTTTTTTTTATTATTATAACAGCATGGTCGAAAACATAGCATTTTACAATCGTGGACAGAAAATTACATCTGGCGTGTGCTGTCCATTCTCGATGACGCGATGTCGAACACGTTCGACAGAATTATCTTCCACTCTCTCCAGCAATTCTCCGTTGATTTCGGCGATTTGACGTCGGATTGCTTCTTTTAATACTTCTAACGTACGTGGATCAGCCTCATCAACACGTGCTTTCGGATAACCCCATAAATGGAAATCGCATAAAGAGAAGTTAGGCGACCGAGGAGGCTGTAAAATGTCACCAAATCTGTTTTGCAGTCGCAGACTCACCGCTCCTAACAAAAAGGTCATAAACGAGCATTCGATGTTCTAACGTCCACGACGGCTCCATGTTGGCAAATGAAAGATGGTAATAATATGCTATGACCCAACGAATGAAATGCCTGTTGAAGCACAACCCTTTCATTGTAAACGGTCGAGTGCTACTCGATCTAAAAACGCACGGTTCCTGCGCCGCACCCTGTGCTTACGTCGAAAGAAAAAGCGTATTGAATTTTAAAGTGTAGGAAGAATTTCTGTCTAACAAAGCTCTTACGGTCCCTTGCAGAACCTTAACGGGCAGAATCAAAAGGAAATCAGGGCCCGATTAACCACGTCACTTTACTGAAAACGCTTCAAGTCACCTACCTACCACTAGCCCATTGGTATGCTGCGATCGCGCAAATCATTACCGAATATAATATTCTGCTCTATGCGATGTTCCATTACTCAAGCTCCCAGTTCCGAAATATTTCGTGTTTACAAGTCACCTCTCGGTAAAATTGGAGAAATTGGAGAAAAGCGAGCAGAGTTGGTTCGTGGAGGTGAATGGAAAAAAAATTTCACGACAGGTCGCGGCAAATGGGCGCATCAACCGACCCCAGCTGGTGGTACCGCCGCACCAAAATTTTTCTTCAATCAGAACTAAACGTTTGCATCTTACGTTGGACTTGGCTATTTGCGATTTATTACAATTCATAAACAGGGCAGGTCCCAAGAAGATTCATCAAGATCTATCAAAAGCATGCAGCAAAAACACGTCGCAACCCTTTGCAGGAGACAAAGAACAGCGACGCCGTAATATAATGAAATTTATTATCGTTTTATCCTTTTCCTCTCCGTCAGTCACTCGGTCCCGGTGCATCCCCCAGGACACAAAGCTGCGATCAATTAGGCGATATCGCCGCCGTCGGAGTCCCAGACCGGGATAATGCCCCGACCGAAATTTAAGGGTTTATCCCGGTGATCCCGGAAAGTGTGTATCCTGCGACTTCGAGCTTGTAATACTGAGTGGATTAGGAAATTATGGAGGCAAACTAAGGCGCCGTGATGGTGTGCATTACCGAAATGTTCTCTATACGTCCGACCTAGATGTATGCATCTCGATTGTTATTCTAACATCCGAGACCACGTCGTTTAGTTAAGAGACGGTTTCTGCGACCTTTGACGCTGCCTCAAGAAAGCTCAGCCAGAGTTGCGATCACAATGGAAACTGGAATGATTAATATGGGTTAGAGCTGGAGATTTTTAGTCTTTCTGCGAGCAAATTAATGGAAGGCGTTTAATGGAAGGATATGGATTTGGCGCACCGTGTAAACAGAGACGCGTCGTTCCTCCCGGAGCCATTTCGGGAATTGCACGGCAAAAAGCGGGATAATACGGAGCCGCCGTTGGTTTTATGGGATTGCAGCAAGCCTTCGGGAAATTGCATCGTCGGATCACGCTCCACTGATGGAGACGGGTTTTCGTCTATTTCGTCTTTTTTGTTAAACGTTCGATTTTTTTGCTCAGCTATTGCGTTCTTTTTAAGAGAGCGACCTTTTTTCCGGGGGATATTGCGCCGCTCTTCGGAATTCAGGTTTTTAATGATGTTCATTCATTCAGCTATTCCCTATAAATTATCGTGGCATTATTATTTTTACCCCGACGAGTTCATGACGGTGCCGTGCCGGAGGCCGTGGCAAACCAGAAGCGGAAGGACTCGAGGAAAAAGTACGATGAAGCTCGTCAGAGGTCTGACTTCCGGGAGTGGCGTCGGAAAGACACTTGTTCATCGATGTTGCAGAGCAGATGTTGAGACTAAGTTCGGGCCGCAGGTTAATAACTTGTCAAAACGACAAACCAACGTTGCGGTCTGACGGTAGTCCAGTTCCGTACGTCATATTCCGGAGTCCGACCGGCGACGTCAGATTTTTCATTCTGAGACGTGAGACAATCCCGGGGAACGACGCGTCTTCCCTCACCTCATGGCTGCCGGAACTGTTTCGATACGCATTGTTCACGTCATCCCTCGAAGATCGGCCTAATCCCCGGTTTATCTAAGGGGATTCCCACTCTCGGGCCGAAAACCTGAGTAATGCCAGTGTCCGCAATATTAGCAAAAAGATGAGCTGAACGTGTGCGGGCAAATAGAAAGGTGTTGGACGTTTCAGCCCAGGGCCGGCCTTAAACGATCAGCTGTAATCGTTAATCGCCCAAGAAAAACCGCCGATCAGAATGAACTTTCCGTCCAGGGCCGTCACCCTACCTCGCAGAGGCCGGTGCTGCCCAAGCCTCCGGGATGTAGTTCCTTGTCCAGCGAAGTCGTCCTCGGCCACGAACGCGTTCCGCGATGAAGTTCCTTGTCCAGCGAAGTCGTTCTCGGCCACGAACGCGTTCCGGGATGAAGTTCCCTGTCCAGTGGAGTCGTCCTCGGCCACGAACGCGTTCCGGAATAGATACATTCGGTACATAGACTAACTGAGTGTTGCTGTTGCGAATCAATAATTTGACAATGTTACTTCGGCGTCGCAGGTTACCGCAGCCCGAAAATGGCGATTCGGTTACGTTTCCATTGAGTAACTCCAACGGCAAGGTGGTCTCTGCGCATGCGCTTTTCGAAGCCTTCAGGACCGACTGGCTGTTTTTCGTAAGGTTAAAACGCGAAAGGGCAAAGCTAGGTAATATGCAAATTTCTCTAACCCAATCGCGTCGGTGAACAGCCACAAAGCAGGCTGAAATTAAAAGAAAAAAATCCATTTCGATTGCGTTTCCTTGCACGGAAACGGATCTAAGGGCCGGTCCTCGGCGTCGTTGTAAAACCGATTTCAAAGTAACTTACAGTCGAGAAGTAGCTATTATTCAGGGCATCTCGGTTAGTTGCACCGGTGCACTTCAACTGCTAGTTAAGCTTTAACTGCAATTTTAAAGAGACCCGAACGGCCAGCTGACCACTACTAGCTGGCAGTACTTCGCCGGCCCTCGAGGCGTGTTGACGAATGCCAGGACATGTCAGTCTTATTTATATTTTATTTTGTAGCCCCTATATAAAGAAAGAATATTTAGGATACACGGGTGCTCTAAAGTAAACCCGTAAACTTGATCCTTCTTTTAAGTAGCTCAAAATTTGCTTCCGGACCAATTCCGAACCGGATGAGTCGTAAAATCTCCAACGACAAAGGCAGTTTCAGTTTAGTGCGAATTTTTATGTTTCGCTCCGGCCTTAGTGCAAACCCATTGCTATATTTTCCTCACATAAATGACGTAACGTATCGAATAAGAGTAGTAAACTACTGGAAGTAAACCCACTCAACAACCGAAAACTCGTTTCTTTTCTCCACCTTCATGTGACCGATCGCATATTCTAACGGCAAAGGCCACGCAGCAAAAGCAGATTTTTTTTGCGTCTAGAATTTTTTCGGTACTCTCTTTGCACTTCCCCTCGTCCCCTTTGGTACAGCATCAAGGTTATATGTCGCACAATGCGAACCACCAGACTAGACAGCGATTGTTGTTGCGTCCGGTCATCTTGTTTGTTTATTGCTAATAACGCCTGCCTCTCAGGCCGGGTCACATTGACACTGATGAGCCTACGAGTGCTGTAAATTTAACTTTTAAATTTTCCAGAGATACACCACATCTATAAAAATCCAAAAACATTACACACTTTGAATATCTGCTTGGATTACCCGAGTCAAATTGGACACAATATTCAACGCGCGTATCATGTAGGCCCGAAATACGAGGGCGGGCCGAAAGGTACTCAACCTAAAGTAGAGTCTCTTGTCAGAAATTTGACTATGTTACGACGATCTGACCTTAAAGGGCTTGCATCTAGAGTTTCGAGGGTGCCGCACGATTGCCGCTGATTTGTGTTGGTTAGTGAACGCCTTCAGAGCTTCGTGGACGTGGAAAAAATTATGTGATTCGACACCTTCATTTTGGAAGGTCTCGGTCCATTGAACATCGAAGCGGAGTTGGACTTCGTTCTGGGAGAATTAGGCCCTTCCGTAAGGCCAAATGTCGGGTGACAGGATTTAAAAGCTGTCGAGCGAGCTGCCAAGACGGACTGCGCAGCGCTGGGCCCCGTGACACTCCCGATTCGACCACTCCAGAAATTTCGGTGAAAATCCCCAAAAATGCACTGAGAGATGGGCACCTCGAAAACCACTGTAGATCGCATTTTAACCGCATTTTGGTGCGTGAGACGACTGTGCACAGGGTAAGTGCCGCGATCGCTTACAATCGAACAAAAACGTCGCCGTGAGGGTGTTCCGAGGGAGGCAAAATTTCGCAGCAATAAAGCCGAGTTTTTGCTTCAGCTCGTAACCGTGGATCAAACATGGGCCCATCATTTCAAACCTGAGACGAAGGAGCAGTCGAAACAATGGACTCACAGGAGGGAATCGGATCCAAAGAAGGGGAAAACCGTTGCATCTGCAGGAAGGACGATGGCGTCAGTTTTTTGGGATGCATGGGGGATAACGTTTGTCGACTATCTCCGGAAAGGAAAACAATAAACGAAGAATATTATACGAAGTAATTGCAACGTTTAAGCGAAGCACTTGGGAAAAAACTACCTCATCTGGAGAAAAAGGTCTTGTTTTGTCAAAACCACTCACCAGGCCGCGCTTCCGTCATCGCGATGGCCAAAATTAATCAACTTCGAATTTCTCCCTCATCCGTCCTATTCGCCAGATTTAACATCATCAGATTATTTTCTATATCCCTACTTGAAAAAGTGGTTGGGTGGAATAGATTGAAGAGGAGGTGCGCTCAGAAGTTGACGTTTATTTTGAAGCATTTGAAGCTTCTTCCTATAAACAGGGGGCGCCTAACATCGCTGGGAGAAGTGTGTCAAAAGACACTCTGTTGAGAAATAACGTAATATTTCCCATAATATCTCTTCTTTAAGTGTTAATTCGGTTCTTTTTGGAATTATCTTATTTCTTTCCTCATCTGTTGCATTCTTCACTACTGTTATGTGTTTTACTTCCAATTTCTCAGAGAGACGCGTCACGTCAAGTACCTTGAGTACCGCTTGAAGACTTCCTCTTCACGCTTCGAACTACAGGTAGAGCAATGATTGCCTGCATTTCGGGGCAATGTTATGTTTTATCTCCAGTCCTTCCTTCGAGGTTCTATGGTGTGAAGGTTCATGGTTTGTACAACATTACTGGCAGAGTCCTCCTGAGCTCCAACCACAGAACAGTTTATGTTAGCCAATAGTCTATTCGGTTCAATAAAATCCAACTCTTATGTGTTATGAAAGCTGTACGTGATCTATCAGGTATACCCTCCGCCGTTATGTGGAAGTGCGGGTGAGTCCGGGAGTTTCTGCACTGTCACAGTAGGTGTGGCAAACTCACCATATATAATTAAGCCGATCTGCCGTTGCAAGTTATTTAATTTTCTTTTTTTTTTTTTAATTATCAACGCTTTACCTATCATTTATGAACAAATCAAGTACTTCGTCACCTCATTGTGCTATTAGGTCACTAAATGTTTCATTCTCTATTTTGTTGCACAGTAACAGTTACGTTTCTATATAGAGCGTCCCACTAATACGGGTTCCTACTCGTATTTTGGAAACTATGACTAAAAAATAGTTGAAATTTGGGTGTTATACTAAAATGGAGATCTATTTATTGAACATACTTTCGTGAAAATACACTTTCGGGTTTTTGCTGGAATAAATGTCAACTCACCTACTTTAAATAGACCACCTTGTATCTTATTTAAAATTCCAATTTTGTGGAAAATTATGTTAATTTTTCATGTAGTTATAATGCTCTATATACCTAAATTTTGCGATTTTTGAGATATTTAAAATTTAAAAAAAATGACAGTTGCTATCATTAATGCATTTTCTAATACTTCGCATATTGCTGTTTCAACTATCTCGTTATCCACAAGAGGCTTTTTTCTTTCGTAAGGTGCTTTGACCGCTACTTTTCAACGATTTTTGGTAATGGCTTCGTTTTTTCTAAATATCGAGTACCAAATGCAAGACATGTTCTATTTAATGCTTTGTTACATTCACCATAAATAAAAAACATATTGAGGAAATCTTCGTTTGTATAGTCTGCTGGTGTGGTGATGCTTAAAGTAGGGGACTGAGCATTAAAAATGTTTTTTTTTTTAAATAAAACGAAAACGGGGTTCCTATTTGAAAATTGAGAGTTCTTTGCGATTTTTGGCTATATTTTCGAACATTTTGCATGAGAAAAAATGATTTAACTCACGGATCCAAGGACAGCAAAGTACTTCGCACAACAGCGCAAAATTTCATTGCAAAATACTTAGCCATTTGAGGATTATTAGAAAAATACAGTAATGGCCGCTACTGTAATTTTTTTGGAAAATTCTAAATACCGCGAAAACCGCGAAATTTGAGTATAGAACATTAAAAATGAAAAATGTCCGTAACATTCCGCAGCATCGTAATTTGATGTAATATACAGGGTGTTTCGTTTAAAATGTGGGCGTCGCACTCGTGTCCGGTATAACCGGAAGCGGTATTTTCGTGAGAATATTTTTAATCAATAGATCACCTCCACTTCAGTATGATATGCAAATTTCAACTACTTCTTAGTCATAGTTTTCGAAATACGAACAGACTCATATTCATAAGATGCCCCGTAGAGGTAGCTACACCCGGTCGATTTCCAGATACGTCAGTACCTACGTCATTTTTATGCCCATTTCAAACCAGTGCGGAGGCGCAAGAACACCAAGTGGGTACTACCTGACTATCGGAAAACAGACTTTGGCGTCTTGTACTATAACTAATTTTTCAATTGACTGGAAAATGTGCTGTTGCTGACCTCCTAGTGTAAGAAATTACCCGCTGGTCAATGGGCAGTTTAAGATAACACTCAGGTAAAACAAATAGGCACTATAGTCAGGTAACTCACCAGACAAAAAATGCACTTGGCAGTAAGATAAAACGAACTGATGTTAAAACTACAACAATTTTTGCAGCTTTCAGAGGGTTTTCATGTCGCCGAAATCGTTCACTTCACAAAAATAGATCAATAGGGATTAAAAATAATATTTCTTTTAATATGACGTTGCAGTCCTAAACATTCTCTCACTTCGCAGATTAATACTAGAAGTGTCCTTCCAGGATCGGGTTAAGCCTCTTAACGATGTCGATTACGGCTCTAGCGGTATTGTCCCGATCTTTTGTAGATCTATGAACCCGTAGACCTATGGAAAGACTTGAGATTTACGAGCTCGATTCGAAGAAAGCATAATGAGAACATCACAACTGCATGCAACTTGTCCTGTACTCTGCAATTCAGAAATTGTACTTGCGCCAATGCGGTACATAAACTCTCCATTATTCGTCTTGACTTTTTTCACTTCTTCACGACTAACCTCCGCCATCGCGAGCGATCTTTGTGAATCTTCGTGTTATTATTTCGGTTAAATTTCATTCAGCATTTGCATCATTTCATCAAATGGTGAAAATACTAAAGGAAAGAAAGGTCATTATCGTCTTTGCACAATTGTAGGTCAAGCGTTTCAATTTGGACCGACTAACGCTCAACTTGAACCGCTCCTAAGAATACCATTGTTAAAACCAAATATCGCAAACATAATCAAGTTAACAACAAAACTGTTCTTATGGGACGGTTGGAGTTCCGGTTAAACTGTTCGAGTTTGAACGACGGTTGCTCAACAATTACGATTTAGTACAACTACCTAGTGAAGAATACCCGGTGGGGCGGGTAGAAACTCACAAATGATCCATTGAAGAAGTTAAGGTTGTAGACCGTCACACTTGGGAAGTGGATTTTTGGATGCGGGGACTCTGCCGGAATTTTTTTCAATGAAATTGAATTCGTGCCAAAATTCTAATTAACGATTTCTATAATGCCGAATTAGTTATCAGAGTCGTGCTTAATGACACGCTCAGCATCACATGCTGACCGTGCCGATGGTTCTAAACCGACTTAGTCCATATGGTTTTTTTATAATTTGCACCGCAAAACTCAATTCTTCAGCGGGTTCTTCGAACCTTTAACGTATTCAGTAGGTGTTTTGCACTAGCTTCTTGGGTCAATTCTACTTCTGACATCAAATGAACCGTTGCTTATGAACATATGATATGTGCTCAAAGAGCTGGCCGCGTCGGTTCACAAATTTTTTAACAGCTAATTGAAAAGCGTTTGTGTCGTCGAGAAACGAACTAACAACCCTAAAGTACTGTCGCGAGCCCTGTTCGAGTTTTAAAGTATGTCGAAGACAAGGCAGTACTTATATCATTTTTAACGAGGGGCGAAAATGAAGTATTCGGCATCTCTTCCAATATGTGCCCAAATAGCCCGAACAGCACGAATTCCAGACCATCATTTTATTGACCCCCAACTAGAGCGATGTTTTCCAATTTCACTCATCCCCCGTATTCTATCGTTTCCGATATCCTCATATAGCACCATCCTTACTTTTGACCCAATGTATTCCAAAGGAGACTAACTTTCGTGACATTTTTCTTTTCTTTCATTCTAAATCTGTCTACTCGTAAATTTATCGAACGTTATTCTATATTGTATCTATTCTTCTGATATACTGGTCTGACACTGAGGCTTCGCAATTTTTCTCCTTTGCTGCGCCCACGTAGAATCTCCCGTAAAGGGGAGTTTTGGAAAATATCTAGAACGGTGTTAGAATGATCGCTCATTCCGACACTGGGCGAAAAGTAATAGGGGATGAGCAGCGAGCTACGGAACAAATTTTGAAAATTGCAGTGTATTTCTAAAATCTGTTGATAGAAATTCGTGAAACGTTTCAAAATGTTCTTGCACGTTTCTCTACAGTTGTTTAACTAAAGGTACCTGTAGAACGCCTTAGGTCCATGCCTGATGGCCATTCGGGGCTGGCTCAAGTTTCAAGGTTTCAAGCGTATCTCCCAGGAACTCTTAGGAACAATGCATGTAAATTGCTAAATTATAATTTTTTTTAAATATATTTTTGGCGCCAAAGACTGAAATGTGTTTACGTAAGTGGCGAAATTCGTATACATCGAAAATTATGCAAATATTGAAGAAAACGAGATATACATTGCCAAATTTATAAAAAAAAAATAAAAAATACAAAATTCGTCTTGCTCCGCCTCACACGGTAAGTAACGGAAAATTGGCCCTGCAGGAAATCCCAAAAATATTGATTATCTGACTATGCGGTATATGGTGCATATTCATATAGCCGATATTTTGTTGAACTGAAGAGGAAATTTAGGTGTCGATGTCATTAATTGTTCATTTTACAACACTCGTTTTCGACAATTCGGTCAAAAACAGTCCGTGATTTCAGGACATGAGCCCTTAGGAATTTAATAATTTTTACACCATTTCCACTGACGAGGAGTCTCTCAAACTATCACGACGACATAATTCAAAAATAAAAATTCTAATATTCCTCTCCAGCTAAGTGATAAAATTTAAGACGCTACTGAACGGAGCGTGGCTGAAAAAAGAAAAGTTTGGAGCTACATCCTAAATTAAAATATGCAATTAAGGGTTAAGGGCCTGGAAAACTCATCAAAAATAAAATTATCACGAAACGATAATTAGTCCAGGTTAGTTCGGTGGTTGGTCCAACTCCCCTGAAAACTCTTCAGAAGTAAAGTTATTACAAGATGATCACCGGTACAGGTCAGTTCGGTGGTTGATCCAGTTTTCCTGGAAAACACATCACGAGTAAAGTTATCACGAGAAGATAATTGGTCCAGGTTAGTTCGGCGGTTGGTCCAACTTCCTTGAAAACTCTTCAAAAGTAAAGCTATCACGAAATGATAATTGGTCCAGGTTAGTATGGTGGTTGATCCAGCTTTCCTGAAAGCTCTTCAAAAGTAAAGTTATCACGAGAAGATAATTGGTCCAGATTAATACGGTGGTTGATCCAGCTTTCCTGAGAGCTCTTCAAAAGTAAAGTTATTACAAGATTATCACTGGTCGAGAATAGTACAGTGGCTGATCCAGCTTTCCTGAAAGCTCTTCAAAAGTAAAGTTATCACGAGAAGATAATTGGTCCAAGTTAGTTCGGCGGTTGGTCCAACTTCCCTGAAAACTCTTCAAAAGTAAAGCTATCACGAAATGATAATTGGTCCAGGTTAGTTCGGCGGTTGATCCAACTTCCCTGAAAACTCATCAAAAACAAAGCTATCACGAAATGATGATTGGTCCAGGCTAGTTCGGCGGTCGATCCAGCTCGCCTGAAAAGCTCTCCAACGTTTGACCCTAGAAGACCTAGTACCACCGATTTGATATTTCAAATTCAGGTGCCTTGCATGATAAATAACAACTTAATATTAAGCTTTGGAACAAAACCGGTATTGGAATTTCTCTGATTCGATCTTTTGCTTGCGATTAACCTTGACATTGAAATAATCCTGCTGCGAAAACTGGCCCGCAGGCACATTTTCGAACGTATTCCATATGCCTACTCTCATCGCATCAAAATAATTTATTTACGATTAATAATAATACAGCAGAAGGAACTTGGAACTTGCTGATAAGATAATCTCTGGGAAAAAATGCAACGCACGTGTAGGACCTATTATATTGTGTATTGCGTATTACTATCTTAACGCATTATCTTAAATACACGTTACTACCCGTGCAGATATGCAAATATTGAATTATCGTCATTGTCACCGTACCCAATCCGTTCTTTCGATAGTTGCACTATGGCGAAATTGAATTGTTTATTTACAATTGATTGGGACGCGTAACGATTTTTTTCCTCCTAAAACAAGCTCTGCGTTTGAATCGGCCTGTTCTGCTGACCGTCTTTCTGCAATCTCTTCGTTTCCAAAGCTTCGCATACAGGGTGATTCTAGATAAGTGGGACGAGCAAATATCTTGAAATCGGGAAGATCTACAAAAAGAGCGTTCTCACGAAGCCTTCTTTACCTACAACTTTTCAATCTTCAACTTTCTGTAATGTCAAATTTTTTCAAGGTCACCTTCACCTGTCTTTCGGGGTCAACTTCGTTTTTTCCGACGTAACACCCGACTTTTTTTTGGAGATTCGAACTCTGCGTTGGCGGCAAAAATGTTGTCACTTGAAACGTTTTTTGCTAAAAGCAATGAAATTCATAATAATACCAAACTCTTATCCCGCGAACGCTTCAAGCCCGATCTCATAAAATTTTTGCTGATGCGGTTAAATTAACAGTTGTAAACAGCTAATTTAGAGCAAAGGTTGACAATGTGGCTTCAGCATGACGGTTGCCCCGCTAGGAGTGTCAGAGAAGTTTTAAATGGGCATTTCCCACAAAGATGGCGTGGTAGCGAAGCTGACTGGCCAGCCCGATCACCAGATTTGACGTCACCAGATTTTTTTCGCGGGGTCATTTAAAACAAGCAGTTTATAGTCGAGTGCCGGATACTTCCGAAGACATGAAAATTCGGATCAAAGACGCTCGTCGAAACGTTGCAACTGAAATGCTGGAAAATACCAAGAGATCATTTCAAAACAGAATCAGGTGCCCTGACCAGCAGGGGAACCGTTTCGAACGTCCGCAGGACGTATCTTTGTTATAATAAATTAGAATTTACTGCAAAATTAATAAAAGTGTTAAAATAAATTAATAAAGTTTAATGAAATATTTTTTATTTTGTGTCTGTTATTATTATGAACTTCGTTATTTCCGACGAGAAATGTTACAAAAAGAAACATTTTTGCTGCCAACGATGAATTCGAATTTTCGAAAAAACAGTTGGGTGTTACATCTGGAAAAATGAAGTTGACCCCGAAGGACAGGTGAAGGTGACCTTGAAAAAATTTGACGTTACAAAAAGTTGAAGATTGAAAAGTTGAAAACAAAGAAGGCTTCGTATGAACACTTTTTTGTGGACCTTCCCGATTTCAAGATATTTGCTCGCCCCACTTATCTAGAGTCACCCTGTATAGTCACATGTGCAATTCCAATATTCTTATCGGTATCTGGTTGCTCGTCAATAGCACACATAACACGTTAAAGATTTACTACTGTAATTGGGAATTCAATAAATTTTCACTAACTACAATTGCAAAACTCTTGGTTGCCAGATTAACGGATCGTAAAAAAGTCCACGAGGATTTTAAATATACAAAGTGGAGTCCTCGAAAATAATAGTGATAATTACTGCCGAGATATCTTATCATCCTACTTTTTTTTAAATAAAAACAACCGCTTCAGTTACTCGTAAAAATCGAATCAATCGTGCGTTTTGACGATACAAGAGAGAACGTATTTTTAACCAAACTAAGCAAATCATTTCTAAAGCGCATTTTTAATTATGAATCATGATATAAGTGACGAAGTTGAACGATCCATTTATAGCCTATAGATTACATCGTTCTCCAATTAAACCATTTGAATATTTAACAAACACTGGACTCGGAGTCGCCTGTACATATATCAATAAACGATTCAAATCGAATAAATTATTGGCATAGAAAAATAGTGACATCGAAGATGGACATTTTTGCAATTCGCAAATAATAATTTATTTAAACATTTGTAATAAAACATGTGCATTCAAAGTTACGGATTAATTTTAGAGCAGCATGCGTGAATGCAATTTGGGAGGGACAAAGCTCGAGGGCGCAGAATGCGCTCGAGCTTTCCCTGATCCGGGCTGCGTGAGGACGCATTGGCCTAAAACTCTCTATCCACGAATTATATTCGGACGAGGATCTCCTAAACCGAATTTATGAAATTTTTAAACTTTTTTAATCGCATTAAAATTTAACCGACACAAGTTCGATCGCGACAAAATTTCTGTCAAGGCCCATTGCAACGTTAATTAACAACGAAACATCTTATTTTCAACGTAGAATGGTTGGTGAAGGATATCGCTAATAACGATTGTGTAAAAAGCTGATTCCCTGTGCGATAGTTGGGGCACCCTCATTGAATTAAAATTATATATCCTTTCACTGACACCAAAGGGCCCTTGCACCGTGAACTGCGAGATTTATGTATCCTATGTCTGGAATCTTAATGGAATCATCGGTTAATGTCCAAATTTTCTCACATTTTTTAAACTAATTTTTATCATTAAATTACTCTCTGCCCCTGCGGGGGAAAACGTTCGTGAACGTTTGCTGTGAAACTGTTGAGATCGAGGATTCCGGGATGTCGTGGGACAAAGAGGAGTTTGAGACCTCATGGCTGTGCGTGAAGAGCTGACGAGGGGACAGGCCGATTCCGGCGAAAGAGTTATTTCGCGAAGCAAGTACCTATTGGGCTGAGTATGATTCTGGTTATTGTGTATGATACTGAGCAATACCAGGTAAGCCCTCGGCTCATAACATCGTTATCTACTATATACATTCGTGTGTAGGTTTTATATTAAAGCAAAAACATCGAAGCAATTAAATGTGTAATTTTTGATATGTGCGTTAAAAGCTTCGGAGTTTTCTTTGGTGCAGCAGTTGACACAGCAATCTCAGGTCAGACTTTGGCCCCCTCCGGCTGCCATTCCTTGTACCTCGTCACGTGCCCTCTTGTACCCGATACACTTCCGGCTTTGAATTAAACGCCAAATCGACATTTTTTTCATTTTAACGAACAAAGTTAGTTTTCTTACTCAAAGCCGTTGAGCAAACGGGATTGGACAACTAATTGCACGATAGAAGCGGGCACCTCTATTTCCTCACTTAGTTGCTCAACGAATGTCGTGACTCTACCGACGCAGAGCGCAGCTCGGACACATCCGAATGTCCGACGTTCGTGCGACAAATTGAGATGCAACAAAATTAGAAAAATGATTTAGGAAACACATTAGTAAAAGCGATATTACGTAACTGGTGTTACGTAGCGGAACTTCGCTTACCCATCCCGCGAGATCCTACCCATGAAATTACACGTTTTCTAACCGGTTGCATAAATACCTATTTTCAAATTTCTACTGAACGATGAGGAGTTTTTTTTCAAGGGTTTCTAGTGTTTTATTTTGCTTTTAATATTGCTTCTCAGAGTGCTTACTAATCACTGTAATTTGTGGGTAAACAAAGCATTTTATTTGCGTGTTCCCTATCCAACTGCAAAATTATCAAATAGAGAATGAAAATCCTTTTCCTTGGCCAAGGATTTTGCATGAGGTAAGTGGAAAAGTAAGTAGGACGATTTATTTTAGTTTTATTATTTTTAAAAGTTACACTCACTAGAAGCAGCCGATAATTTAAAGTTTCACTTTCAAAAGTTGATTTGTTCATTACGAGATTTCCCTTTCGATGACTTAGTCATTCCATGTGTTTTTGGATGGGCCGTTCACCGGTCATTTTAGGTGGTCCAGGCTGCGCGAAGACCAAAACGTCGTTGTTCAACCGACGAGTTTACCATCAGAGAACGCGTTTCTCTAAATCGAATATTCACGTTTGTAGAAAAATGTAGAATTCTAATCACCTCCGGCGTCGGAACGTTTTTAGTCAATAACTGTTATTTAGTTTTTATGAGTGAATATCACCTGATCCGTCTCTGTCTTTGTGTAGACTATTGTAAGAGATTATCAGTGATTGATGGCATTCTAATGACACTGACCCACAGAGGTATATCAAAATCTCTTTACATGTTTTCCATTGTTGCACTGGATATTTCTTGTCGTTCCTAATAGAAATCAGTAATATGGTCCCCGATCATTAACAACAAAAATTAGGCACTTGAGTCAATAATTGATCAAGAGAAGGTCGATATTCAATAAAATAACTTAAGCGTACTTGACTGGTTCGGTGTTTTTTAGCGAAAATGGCATGAGGTGCGCAACTGTTGATTTCGCCCCACGGCGCTATCAACCAGCATGGGATAGCAAGCGTGTTGCTCTGGCAAACGAAAAGGGCCAATATTTTTTGTTTAAAATGGACTTCCGATATTTTTCTGAGTCTGAGCGGACATTTGCACCTTTTGAAAGGTTTTACGGAAGATCGCCGCAAATTTCGAGTTTTAATTACGCGATTCTCCTGCAAGTCCGGCACAAACACTCTTAAGACACCAGCACAAGTGCCACATCAGTTTTCCATGCTTCGGCTCTTTAAAGTTAACCTTGTCGACTTCTACACAAGAAACAGATTAAAGCCTGACGTTTAGCTTCGATTCGATATGTCGGACGTTTATTAGGTGAAATATATTATCAAAATGCAATTTAAACACCCAGGCTTACTGTGAAGGATTTGCGAGATCAATTTTATGCGTCTGTCATGTTTTTTTTCAAATTCGGGGCCCCATTTCGTTCTGGGGGCACGATAAGTCGAGTAAAGATGAAAATTAAATCGAACTTCTTAATCTCCTCGTAGTAAACGAGCAATGGCCCGTCCTGGGAGCCCCCACCATCGCGGAGATTTCCGCACGCTCCTGAAGCGCCTCGTTCGGATGAATATTATCAACATTTTTTCGTATCGAAAAAATAAAGGAATTTACGACTTTTGTGTTCGATTTATGTCTAAAGCGATTTCTATTCGAGATTCGAGAAAAAATGTGGCAGATGGATTGCGAATGGGGCCAATTCCCGACATTTACGGAGCCGCGCACCTATCTCTGACGGGATCGTTACAAAATGAAATTTTCGAAAATATTCAATTTGGAGATTTTCAAAAATTGGAGGATGAACCAGGCAGAAGGAGAGAGATTTCCACTAGTGGCGTTACCAACAAACAAGAGTTGGAGGTACCTTGGGACGTTTTCCAAGGCGTGGATAACACTGCGTGGCCATACACGAGTGAAAACCTGCATGAAATTTCCAAATGTTTATGAAACACATTTTCATCCCCGTTCTCTACTAACCAACCGATTTTCACTTTCATGCAACCTCACAGCAAGTACATCACCTCAGCTTCTTGCCGGTTGTGTCTGCTGGCACTAGTTGTACAACTTCTTCCATAGGAGGGGTAGCGAGACTATAATACGAGCATAGTTTCAGAGGTACCTGCCCTGACATTTAAAGGAAAAAGAAAATCGGAAAATATTGCATCATTTCCCAACATAGTCTCCCTCGAGATTGACGCACTTTTTCTAGCAATGTTCTACGGCTCCTATACCCTATTTATAGGAAGAGGCTTTGAATGTTTCAAAATAGGCATCAACCTCGGACTTCAGCTCTTCATTATTGCCAAATCTCTTTCTACCGCCCCATTTTTTTAGGTTGGGATATAGAAAGTAATCTAAGGGGGCTAAGTCTGGTGAGTCAGGCGGGTGAGGCAAAATTTCGACACCAAGTTTGATTGATATTGTCCATCGCGAGGACGGAAGCGTGGATTTGGGCGTAGTCTTGACCAAATAAAACTTTCTTTTTCGTCGAGTGCGGTCGCTTTTTCCTGATTTCTTCGCTCGAACGCTGCAATAAATTTGTCTGTCTCCGTTTATTGTTTTTCCCTTAGGGAGATAGGCAATAAAAATGACACCACGTGCATCCCAAAAAACTGACCCCATCACCTCGTTGGGCGGACTACTGCGGAGTCCGCCTTGGTAGCTATTGGGGTCACCTTTAAACTTTGCCACCCAGTATTTTACGAAGGACCCTATTTCCCCAGAGTAGAATCTAACTCTTCTTTGACGTCGAATGGAGACCTGCCAAGTGAGAGCTTTGAACTACGTATCGATGACTAATTTTTTCCATGTTCAAAAAATCTCTCAAAATGTTCACTGCAAACGGTACCAAATCAACGTGGCACCCTCAGACGTCAAATATAAGCTTTGCAGGGTTCAGTCTGTGTAACATTGGCAAACTTTTAACGAAAAAATCGCCATTTATTGGGTCGGGTGCTTCTGAGAGCATCCTCGTACCAGTAGGGATCACAGTTACGTTAATGGCGACGGAAGAGTCGCTCTTTAGCGAGGAAAGCTTCAGCAGAGGAAACAGAAAGCCTTTTGCCTGCTCCCGATACCAATTGCCTTCCGGTTGATCTTATTTAGTTTCCTCTTGGTCTTAATTACTGATCTCGCGAATGAGAGCTTGAACATGCCCCGAGAGATGCAAGTAGGATCAAAGGTCCCGAAGGAGGAGATGACGAGGTGCCTAGCGAAGCAGAAGTATTATTAGTAGGTTTCGCTTCAACGGGACTTCGATCACCCCTTACTTAGCTAGGAACGTGGGTACCTAGTATGATATGTGGTAGTGCAATTCCCGTTAGGAGACCCAGTCTTAACTAACAGGAATTTCAGGTTTTGCTATTTCACGGTGACTCTTCACGCCGACCCACGGATTCAACGGTCGAGAGGGTGTGCGAGAGGTGTCTTCGTGGACTGATTGACGTCACCGCGTAGCCACTCTTCGGAACGGACTATTGCGTCTCCCTTTTTTCTTAAAACGGGAAACCGGGTTGTCCTCCTCGTTCTTCGGCCGCGGCCTCTTCTGCTGGTCACCGAGAGGCCGGGCGACTCAAAGGGGGCATCTTCGCGATCGTTGAAACGTTTGTGTCTTTTCGATGGTGCAGTTTCGCCAAAATTTGCGTTTTCACTAGAAAAATAGCGACTGGCCAAGTCTCCAACGCACATTTACGAAACGGACCGTTGAGATGAACGTTACGTCACTTGTGTAAAATTTGCCTCGCCTATAAAAACAATATACATAAACCTGTATGTAAATTTAGCAAACTATATATCGGTTGTTATGCGTTACACAGCGATCGTCCAAGGTCAAGTTCGCCAACATTGAACTTGAACTGCTTGGGTGATAAGCGTGGTGCACGAGGCAACAAAAATGGAATCGCGTTGTATTCATCATATGTATGTATGTATGTATGTACTACGTATTATGTACATAACTACGTATGTAGGTACATATGGATGTTCAATGTAGATATGACTGGGCTTTCCTGTCGAGAATAACTCGGTGCGTGTGGTTGCTTATTGGAATTGCCAATGATTTAACCGTCTGAATTTTTGTCTACAACGAAGACTTTGTTCGCCATTTTTCCACTAACTAATTTTAAACAAATAGAATGTTATTGACAGGCAAAAATAATAAATACTACGCGGAGAATAATTTTATAGCTTGCAAGAAAATACGGAAATTTTTTCACACCGATATGATCGAGAAATCCATTAAGTACCAACTCTGAGGGTCAAGTTGAAACATCAATATATAAATTTTTTTTTAAGGTATTTTGGTGCCTCCTTGTGACCCCTTTGATCGTAGCGTCAGCTACGAAGCGGCGAATTCAAGTTTTGACTATCACTGGTCAGTTATCGCGGACGTGTCCGAGATAACAAGAGGGATATGGATGGAAAAGTAAACAAAAATTACACTAGATTAATTCGAACTCTGATGTTCCTTAGCTCGAGCTTTTATTTTATGATTTAAACACAGCTGCTACACTATCGCTCATGCGCAGGGCAACTTTTTAAATTCGGCCTTTTTCCTATCACAACACAAATTGGAAACTGTCTGATACATTAATTACTAATTAAAATTAAAATTAAACATGATCATGTCAAGGTTTATTCGTTAAATGTTTTTAAACTGTAAATTAAAAAAAATAGTCTAAAATTCTACTGTCAGAAGTATAGCTACTGAAATATTTCTTATATTTTCCCTTACAATTACATCTTTTATTTAGTATCTAGCAGCATATCCTTTAATTACTGCCCAACGTGTGTCCTTCACAGACTTTGATCATTTTTCAATAAAATCTTCAGATGTTACCTTCCAAGTATTTCGAACTTCCTCGAACAAATCCGCTACATTTGTTATTTTTTTCTCACGAACTCTGCCCTCAATTGCATCCCAAAGGTTGTCCCCCTATGGAGTTCAGATCAGGGCGTTCAGCCGGCCGCACCATCGCGTCAAAGTAATGCAGGGTTAACTTTAATTAATTCGGAGGTATTCTTCGGGTCGTTTTCTATTCGGAATGTCCACCGAAGGTTCATATAATCTTTTATCCAGAGCAACGTGTGATTTTCCAGAATATTTTTATAAACATGTGGATCCATAATGCCGTCAATTTTTACTGATGGACCCGCACCAAATCCTCGGAAGCACCAGCAAACTATAATGCCACCGGTCGATTTAGTATACTTCGGATAAAACCGTTCATTGATTGATGTTGTCGCCCAACAAACTCCGTCTGATTAGAATAGTTTAAGTCGACTTTCATGTGAGAAAAGCACAATTTTCCATTTTTCATATGACCCGTTCACATGATCTCTGGCAAAACGTATATCAGCCTTTCTATTTTTCTTTGAAATAAAAGGCTTTTCCATCGATTTTCCCCTATATAAACCAGGATTTCTTAATCTGCGTTTTATGGTACTCGATGATACTAAAACGCATAACTCTTGTTGTATGCGACTTGCAATTTTAGACGAATTCTGGATGGATCAAATTTTAGATCTTCTGTCCAGCACTTTGCCAGTTTCTCGTTTTCCGCCGCATTTCGCAGTTCGTCTAAGGTTCCTTTACTTTTAAAGTTAGAAATCAACCTTGATATAACTGATTCATTTACATTTAACTCTTTTGCAATTTCACACTGCTTTCCAGTATTTTCAAGTTTAAAAAAAAATTTTCTCTTAGCTGGAATCGTAAATGAACAGATTTTAGCGTCCTGAAATATTTTCAGTGAATACTGTGAGTAGCAAAGTCGATACCATATAAAAAGAAAATATTCTGAAAAATGGGCATAAACGAGAAGTATTTAAAACATACTTGTATCTTTACAATATTTGGACAAACAAGAAATACATTTTATAAATCAAAAAAATATGTTTTTTTTGGAAATATGTTAATTTTTAGTTTTTAATTAGTCGATATTGTGCATGAGAAGTATCAATATTTTCGAAAAAAAAACAAAGGATCTGTAAACGTCAGGACCGGATCAGGACATTTTGAGGGGGATTTTATCACATTCCAATACATCCAAACTCTCATCTTTGATGTGAGGACTGAAACACGCTGAAAGCCCAAGAAATTAAGTAAATTTGGAGACGATTGACATGAAACCGCCAGATTTATGAGAAATATTTACTTAATGTATCGTAACAAAGGGCCGAATCTGTTCATAAACTCGAATATAAATTTTTCCAAAGTGAAACTTGTAACTTTGACAGGGATGTTCTGCGTCAAAATATTGCGTTCGGACATGAAAAGCGTGTAGAATGGACGAGAGAACCTTGAAATGTCAAAATATGATAACGAATATTTGGGAAAAAATGCATTACGGATGTGTTTTTGTGGTGTAACCTGCGCAAAGAGCGTGCGAAAATAATTGTGTGGGCAGGTACTACCTACGTATTGCAGCAATTTTTTTCTAGATTAAATAGTTTATGAGGAATAATTGTTATACCTACTTCGCGATAATAAGTGAACAATAAACAATAATACCTCCTGTGTATCCGTGTGTGTAAGTGAACCTCTAGTCAATCTCAACGGTTTGAAGGTACTGTGGTACCTGGACGGTAGTTCCTAAAAAAGATACGAGGATAATTATTTAAATTGAAACGAGACCTGCAGGATATTCACCTGACACGTCTCTTCTCATATTTGTCCCCCCCTTGTCCGGTGCTCGGCAGACATTACGGGGACAAGTCCTTCCTGGGTCTTCGCGTAATCATGAGCCTACGCGCAATCATGGGCTCACGCTCATGGTTCCGCATACCAACGAAACTGCCAAAATGCCCAAAAAAAGATGGCGTCCCATTTGTTATGGTGAGCGATTTAATCCATTGTTCTCGTAAGAAACTTTAAACGCTGAAAGATCGTTTCAGTAAGTGGTCGGTATTAAATTGGTGCATAAAAATCGATATCCTGGCAACTTTGCCATGAGGTTAATTTCCATAGAGACGATTAATTAAAAGTACATCATTGGTTTGTTCCGTTGTTTCAATAAAGTTGCCTTCCAGGTAAAGTTGCCAGTAATTTTATTTATTTTCCCGTAATAACAGATACCCATTTGGATTAGTTCAGGTCAGAGACCTCATTTTACGAGATGGCACCCTTGTACGAAGGCATATCCTGCTTTTTCCTGTAGATGTTGACAAAAAGCAAATTTATAGCGCACACCTCAGGTCGGTCGTATCTAAATTTCCGTCCTATCTCTACTTTAAATTGCATCACGCCGTGTCCGTCAATGTACTTCACATAGCGGGAACTATGAAGGAGAAATCTGCAAAGCAGTGCCGTCCGAGAGTGGACAATAACGTATTATTACCATCAAACTGGTGTGTACCGAGAGTAATTATGCTTCGGAGACTATTTCAGGTGCAAACGTAGAGATTTTCTCGAGGTATGTGACGATCTGAAAGGATTTAAAACGAATAGATTTCGGGTTAAATTGGAAATTGCAGCTTAAACAGTACAATTCCATTATAAAAGACAATAGGATGGAAAATTCGAATTAAGAGTACGCCACTTGGGATAATGGTGACGGAGTAGAAACTGGGCGGCAATTAGTGTCGGCGGCGGCCGCCCGACCGTGAAATGCGATCGCATCCATTTTTCCATTCTAGAGAGAGGAAAAGAGTACGAAAATCTCGGCACGATTCTGAAATTGCGCCCGAGATGCGATGCAATGGGACTTTTTTGCCTTTTGCTCCATGGGAAACTTATGGGTACACCAGGGAAGAGAGACGACGCAATGGTTAGATTAATGCTGCTTCACAATTTTCGAACTGCACAAAAGTATTTTCAACCGGAAATTTTTTGATTATCCCCGTTATTTGACGAAGACCAATTTTATCATCGCCTTTGGCTACTCCGGATGTATATGTGATACGAAACCAGATAAGGCCTGAAAAGTGCATAATTTGAGACGCACTCGTTCTCATAATGAGGAATTTCCTCGAAAGTGACACGTTACCGTTTCAGTTCACATTATATTGACCTAATTTACCCCCGAGTATATTTAAATATGTATTTAAAAGGCACTTTCGCAATGCCTAAGGCTGATAATACAACTTCGAGGGGGTTAAAACACCAAACATAATGAGCATGAGAAGCATTTGAAACACATACTTACAGTTTCTGGGAAGCATTTTAATAAATAATTAAGTACGCGCACTTGTTGCCTTTGAAACCAGCGTCAGTAATTCCCATTAAATACTTCGGTTCGGGTTTGAGAACGTAATCGATTCCTGCATGCCGCATGCTGATAAAGTATGGCATGTGTGTTAATTACATGGAAAAAAAGGTAATAATAAAAATAGCATTTTAAAACGCACGTTTAATACCTACGTAGTTTATTGCCCACAATAATCGCAACTATTCATAAAAAAAACGCATTCAAATCGACACGACCGGTATTTTATAGCCTGTTACCATGCGAAACTATCATTCCCAGCATATCATATCTGTTCGACTTAGAAGAAATCTGGATTTGGTCGAATTAGCCGAACGGAAACGTATCGGTTGGCACAAATTGGGGCGAAGTTTTAAAATTTTGAGCGAAAGAGCCAGAAGTTCACGTGCTAAGACCAGTAAATTTGATTCGACACTAATTTCCTCACCGGTGCTTTTTATTTATTTTATTTTTCTACCGCAGGAAAATGCCTTTACGCACGCCCGACTGTGTCGTTTCGCCAGCCGGGTAGCGTGGGGCTCCTCTAATCTACCCACCTAAAAACTCCCCCTTTTCCTGTAACCACCCTTTCGGGTATTGCATCAGATTCTTCCTCTTCCCTCGCCCTTTCATCTCTTTTATCTACTTATTCCTCCTTCGTTCTTTTCGATGCCTCCTCCCTTCGCTTCTCTTCTCTCTCCTTCTTCGTCGCGATCGCTCTCGTCATATTTATGTCCCAGTCCTCACTCCTCGACATTATTCTACCCATGTTCTCCGCTGCAATTTTCTCCCCGCGGCCTACATCGGCCGAGAGTCCGTACTCCACGAACTCCTCGCAACAGAACACCGTACGTTCCACTGTGTCCCTCTTTGTACAAAAAAGCACTTATCGTCCGCGCTCCTCCCCATTCTCTTCAAGTACTGTCCGAATACCTCGTGTCCCGTCGCGGCCTGAACCACGTGACTACCCAAAATCCCAAATTTCTGCACCCTCCACTCTCTCACATTTCCTACGAAAGTCCCTTCTTGCCGGCACCGACCTAACCTGAGCTAACCTGAATTCTTTAAATTCAAGTGAGACAAAACAATTGTTTCACATACGACTGACGTAAAAACCACGACACACACACAAGACCTTCAAAATCTTCCGAAATGCGTCATTTTGACGTGACTCAAGGACGAAATTGCTCACGTGGCATGTCACGAATAGATGCCCAATGTTCGGGTGGTGTGCCCTGTCACGTGGACGTTCGTCGGCCGGTTTAAAATCGGCGAACGTGCGCACGCACGTACGTCTCTGTAACATTTGGGCGATTGAGGTCTCAGCAGATCAAAAGCCTGTATCACGGCGGTGAGGTGAAGTTTCTGCGGAACTGCCCTCTTGACGTGTCCAAGAGTAACGTCCCGTGATCTTACTCTTTAGATAAGATTATGAAATGCCGCAGGCGTTATGAGAGGAGAATTGCACACTCGTCGGAAAATAATAAAACGGTTTTGCTTCCACCAGCGGTCTGCATACCAGCAGGACCCTAAAGTCTAAAAAAGTGGTAAGTTGCAGTTACCTCCGGAAACAGAAAGTATTTTCAAATTTCTCGTGTGGTTTGGACCGAAACCTTCTTTTCGAGATTGTTTTACGTGGATCGTCGCTTTCGATGGGGCGCTAATTTTCACCCCCAAATTAAAAGAGAAATCTTTTAAAGCACGAAGAGCGATTCACGCGCATTTTGCTGTGAGTAAGCGGCAAATTAACCGCAATGAGTCTCACATTTTCCATATTAAATACAAAAGCGCCATACAGAGTAGTTTAAAATTTCCTGCATTGTCTTTCAAAATTTAATCTTGACTTTTGCAGATTTTTTTTTTTCTTTTTTTGTTTTTTTTTGTTTTTTTTTTTTTTTTGTTTTTTTTTGTTTTTTTTTGTTTTTGATAAGCGCATCAAAACCATCTGATGCAGAACTTGAAAATGAATCCCAGCTTCATAACCTACCAAGTTTCGATGTTACAAGAGGAGTCAATGCGATGTTTAATATTGCTACGGCTACCAACATACCAAGATATTTGAAACCTTCATTTTTTTTTTTTTCGGAAAAAATATCTTTCCATTTAACACGCCACCATCTGTTGCTAATCACATTTAAGAAGGTGTAAAATCTTTTTCTGGGAGAATAGAACTTCTCGCTGAAACGTAATAATTGCAGAGTCATGAAATTTGATATACCTTGAGATATAATTAGACAAATCTAATGAAATGCAAGTGTTGTTTTCAAGCTTCCACCTTTGTTCTCGAGAAACCAAAATTTCGTTGATAATGATACTCGAGATATTTTCTTACATTTTCCAGTTCGGTCCTGGAGGTTCAGTTTCCATTCTAAGTTTAAGGGCAGTTCTAAGCGGTTTCCGTGAAATATTGCAACAATTGGAACGATTAGACACCCGGTATTCAGTGGAAAAAAGCAAAAACAGTTTTTTCCCCAAAAGCTTTTTGCGTAATAATACGATTGTTTCTGCGCCCGATATGGCTTTTAAGAGTGCCTCGAACCCAGAACTTCTTAAGCATCAGTTTCTGTTAGTAGTTCGTACGGTCCAAAGGTTAGGACAGATATCAGAGAACCGTGTCTTCTAATTCGCGCATTTCCTAAACAAACAGCAATATTGCAAATTAATGCAGGGCTCATAACTGCACAAGTGGGATAGAGAATTTTACGGAGAATTCAAATGCGCAACAAAAATACGAACAAAAAATATAGCCCATTTTGTGTGCGTTTACACCACAATCAGTTCATAATTTGCGCCTGTGTAAGCGCAAGATTGAATTTTTTAATATGAAATATTTTGAGGTTGGTTTTCTTAGTTGATTATTATACAGAGCATTTACAAAAATAATTGCCCATCCCTTCGGAATTCCTACGTTTGTGTGTAAAAGCGAAAGCCAAGAAAGTATAACAAGATTCGCTGTTGAACGTTGAAGCGGGGTGACCGTCCTCCATTCACAAAAAACAAAATAATAAATTTATTTCTTCAATTTTGCGCCTGCGTATGGTAACAGATAAACGTATATGGAAAATAATGGAAAAATATTGCTCTTTACACTAGAAGATATTTAAAAGGAATTTGCGCAGGTCAATGTCAGGTGCCCCGAAAAGATTGTGACAGCGAAACATATCATTTTGGTGTGCCTGTGGTAAAACTTTTTGCTGCACACGTGCAGTAAAGTGCTACTTTCAGCTTGTAAATGGATGCGCTAAAGCCTGAAACCTCAGCTCGTAAGAAAATCAACTTGTATAACCGTTTTTTTATTACTTGTAGAGCATGGGTTACGATCATTTTTCTTGACATTTTTACTTATCTTTGGGGAACTTACAAAAGGAAGTTAGGAGGGGTGAAAATTAAGAATCCGTAGTGAGTAAATACGTAAATAATTTGTTGTCCGATTTTATCAATTTTATTCAACAAAAAGGTTAGGATAACCCCAAGGGATGATTAGTATTTTTTAGCGTTTGATAATGCTTGCGAAGGTTGAAACTCGAACAGGAACCCTAATTCTCATATTTTTATGAACTCATTCTTTGACGTGTGAGGTTTTTAATCTTAATTATGTATTCTTTACAATTTATGTGGATCCCGAAATTCCTTAAATCGGCATTTTTCTTCAATCTATCTCCATTCTCTATAAACCCCTGGCTGTAGCGTTGAATAACTCCTAAGCCCATTGTCCTAGCTTAGTGATTTTTCACGTTTTTACATTTTTATCTTTATACTTAAACCTTTGATCCTTGCACACGGGAAGAACCAAATATACCTCGGTTTTTTCCTGAAATTTTGGAGCCATGCGTCGATCATTACAGCCCCTTAAAAAATTAGCACTTTAATTCACAGTCGATGTACGTTTTTTCCTAAAATTTCGCTTTTTGCATAAATAAAGAAGTTTTGCACTTCGAGACGAAATTAGCACAGCTTTTTTTAATGGAAGTAAAATTATTTCTTTAAATCAGTGCAAATAGGCTGCGGATCCCTTTTTAGATTTGGCGTGGACGTTCTTAAGGGATCTCTCGTTTCGTGCAGCAGTTTTCAACGAGCAAAAAAAGTGTAAACTATAAAAAAACTAGCGATAATGGACACTTCATTATACCCAGCTGGGGTCACTTTCGATAAGACATGTTAGTAATAAATGGGATATATGCCATCTTGGAAAGCTCCCAGGAAAACTCTTGAGAGATAACTTAACGAAATTCGCATTTAGTGTCAAAAAAAAGTTCAAAGATATTTTGCGTTAAAGTAAATAATAATGATATGATTGCCGTCTCATTATCGGAGATATCAAAGCCAACCGAAAACCAAATCTAATCTATGGGGATATTTGAGAAAAACCACTGTATGCTTGGTTCACACGGTATGCAGTGACAATAGACTTGTGTTAAAAACCTTAAGAAAAGTGTGCGATTCTTAAAGAATGGACCTATTTAAATGCAAAAATTGCCAAAAAACAGACAATAGGTTTAGACGTTATTTAACGTCAGTATCGTCGAATATTATTAACGGTGCGTTAATTTTTTCTAGGAGTTTATATACAGGGCGTCCCGACAATGCTTCGCCTGACGCAAGGCCCATCCTTGAGAAGTCAGAAAATGAAAGCATAGGCTTAATGAAACTATCATGTACTTCGAAATATTTGCACTTTTTTCAAAATCGACGAAAACCGACATCACTCGATATTTCATACTATCACCGTTACGTCACTCCAAGCAGAGAAACAAAATTTCTGCGTTAGTTCCGTCGATGGTCATTGCTCAAAGTCACATCAATAGATTTTACATGTACGCTTCGGATTTTCAAAAAGCATCTTTATTTCAACAGTTTCCCGATAACTCCATTTCCATCGTGTAACTTTTGCTCCCCACTGTAGCAATGGATGTGCAGCCATCTTGAAGCCCGCAGGCTCACAAAGTAGCGCCGTTCTTCTAGACTCTGAAGTGGTACAATGAGTACGTGTTTCTTAAAGGGAAAATACTTCTTTGGCCCGTTAGATGAAACAAGTACAATGCAAACAAAATACAAATACAAAATGCTCTTCCAATGTATTAAAAATTCTGGCTCGCCACTGAAAGCGATTATTTTCGCCCTCTATAAATAAAGGACAGTGAAAGCGTCCGAAGTATAACAAATGTCTAATGCATTTGTGCAAAATTCATTTTAAAATTGTCCCTCGAATTGTTCCGAATCGAGGGTGCGCCTTAATTAGGTGTTAGATGGTAGAAGTAAGTAGACCCGTGCAACTAGACGGGTGAAAACATTTAGGGGATTACAATTAATTAACTCACGTCGGATTTTTGTCCAGGAAATAATGAATGAAGAACCGCAGGTTCGCTCAAATATCATTATAACTGGGCCCTTAACATGAAACCGACAGAATTTTTTTTTTTTTTTACGACTGTGGATTTTAATATATTTTCATTCTCAACGGGGTGCGCGCGCAACGATAAGGAAATGAGTTTACTTCCCGCGGTTGCGTATCGTCGTTCCTAGTAACGAGGCAAAACCGGCAAGCATCAAAACTCCGGTGACCATTTTGGTGACATCTGCATCGAGTTTCGTTTTAAAATGGCCAGTTTCTTTGGCTTTTCACAGGCTGTTGTAGCTGTAGAAAAGTCTCCTTTATAACTTGCGTGAAATCGCCATTTTCTACTCGTATCGCTTAGTGCACTCACTTGCTGCTCGCGTGCAAACGCCATTCGCGCTTATTGTATAATATCCTAGCATGGCATTAGGTACCCCTAACCGTGCAATAAACAGAAAGTTCTCCATTTTCTCTTCGGCGTTTTGAATTCGAGTCTCTGCAAGAAAGAGGCCCCCCTCTCTGCCTAATATCGTGAAAACCTTTGTCTAACAAATCGTGTTAATCGCGCCGTTATGGTGTGCTTGGCGATAGGAGTAGGTTGGAAGCACCTCTGCCTCGCAAAAGCTCGGATGCAAATCTCTTAGGAGAAGGCGGAAGGATTAGAGGGGCGATTCAAACCTAAAACTGCGGGGCTGCTGGCAGTCGCATACTCCAAATTCAGTCTCATCTCCCATGACAAGTGTGTTGAAAATTACCAATTATATTCGGATTGCCCTAACACACTAGTGCAATTGAGAAGTGAAAAAATTACTCGTGTTCCCCGATAGCTGCTGCTTTTTCCTGATTTCGATTGGACGAAAGCGTCCTCGTATGAAGTTATTTAGAATTTTTGGTGCGCGCGTCACATTCTGAGGAAAATCTCATGAATCATAAAGAAAATACCCGGCTCGCGCCTAAATTTTAAAGATTTTGGTAAAGTTTAGTGAGCTTAGAGTAAAATTATTTTCATAAAAATGCAATCGCAGTGTACAATGTCCCGTGCCGCCTGGTATAAACTAGTAAAAGATACTAAACCACTCGGTATAAAATAACGTAAAACACGTGAACACCGGATTTACTTAATCGCTGCCCAAAACCGCATTTTTCATGTTGATTGAGTTTGAAATTATTTCGCTTTGAATGAACCAATGAAACGATCGACATGTTTCATCTGGCCAGAAGCGTCCTCAAATGCGAAGGTTTATCACAGGAAATTACGCTTTCGAACTCCTTATCACTTCTTCCATTGTTTCCCTTCCCGTTTTGTTTTGAAATAATTTTTCCAGAAATTTATTTCATACTTCGAGCCATTTGCTCACGACGATGAGATAAGTATCGATAAAAACGAAACTAATAGCAGCCCTGAACTGTCTCTCGATTTAAATGTGGGTCGCACCATGGATGTGTAATTTCCCCTCATAAACGTTGAGTTTCGTGAAATTTGTTTTATTTCATTTTGGATCAGTGACAAGCTAAGTGTCTCCACTTTTAATTCAATATTTTATTCACGTCCACGTCCTTTTTCAGTCGTTGCCTGTACACTTCCAAAAATAGAACAATTTCAAACTTAATGTCCTTCCTTCCTTGAAGAACATTATGGTTTAAATAAACTAACGTGATTGAGCATTTTAAAAATGTAAGCAATGATTCGTCATTAATGAAGCATTGTTTTCTTGAAAAAGCAGCAGCTCGGAAAACCTCCCGCCCGTTCGGTTTTTCGGGGAAAATGCCATCCTGTTAGGCCCACTTTCGCGACTTGCAATTAATCAATACGTTATAGTCGTACTAGTTATGTAAAGACAGTGATCAAATATTGATCCCTTGATGTCGAAGGGCGAAACACAGGTCATTTAAATCCTTTTTAGCAGCTTTTACATTAAAAATGCAGGCATAAATTACTGCGAATTCAGATAACTGAAAGGTTTAACGTGTTAGCTTCGCATAGTACATCCCCATGCATAATGCATCCCTGACCCGTACTCCCAACACGATATCCCTATATAGCCCTCACAAGACTTACATCTTTTAAGGCCATTTCAATACAACCACCCCCGACCTCTGCCACCATTTTATTTTTATCCACATGACGGGGTCCGACATTATCTACCACTCTCCCCCAAAAATACACCCCCTAAACGACCGTATAATCCCCTCGTCGTTCCGAATTTCTTTCTTTGTCCCCCTTGGACTATCAATTTCCTCAAGAAGTCCTACCACGTGACTTGGGGTTGCGTGTATCGGTCAGCGAGGCACTGGGGCGGCCCAACCCCCTGCCGCCCCGCCCACGCAGGGGTTAGCGAACTACGAACGCCATTGGTCGATGAGACCTCGGTCCCTCCCTTTGCGTAGGTGCACCCCCGTCTGCCACGATGTTACGATCCTTTGTCTAGGGTTGGGAAAAAATGCCGGTTTTCATGACGCAATGGTCATAGCTTTCTGCGGTTACGTACGGGACTCCTTTTTCCTCTTTTCCTTTCGTTAAATATTAATGGCAGCTCTTCGGGTTAGGTCGAGGTAATGTACATTATAGTCTATTGAAAATCAAATTGTATTTAAGCGATTTACATCAATATACGCGATGCAGGAAGTATGCCGGCACAACAATTGGCCACACATGACTACACAGTAAAGTGCGTCAAAGGAACGCATAATAAATTGTTGCCGGCTCTGGTTATCCTGTTAACGAACCATCCAAGTGAATGAGTACCCGCCGAACCACGCATCAAGGTGATTTTCTTAATATCGGTAGTTGACAGCACTTTGATCGGTTATTGTCCGGGAGGATATCTTTGACAGGACATCATCGTTGTCCACAGACCGTGTAACTGTCAATTGGGGAATATCTGGAACCAAATTCTCCATACGCGAACCCAGTTATGTCGATAGTTTTTCCATTCGTCTCAGTAGGGATTCGCGTAAGGATCAATTTGACCTATGGCTTTATCTCTACAGTCGCATGCTTCGTATCCCCGGATTGTGGACCGACATTGTGACGACGAGGTGGATGAGGATTTACAACGACAAGCAGCATCCCCGAAGACAACTCATAAAAAATGTACAGAGAGTAAAATCCCAAGATTCCATGGATGGGTCCATCTAAAAATATCGTTAACAAATTTCCCTCGACCAAATAAACGCTCACCAAGGCGATTAACCAATTTGATGTTTCCAGTTAATTTACTTTTCAATTAGCAGTTTAATTAATTAAATCAATTAATTTTTAATACAATTTGGTTTAAAAATAAATGCTGAACTTGATATTAGGCATCTTCAAACGACTGAAAGGTTGATAGAAATTTAATCGAAATATCTCTGCCTAATACTATTACTTCAGATTTGTCCCATGACATTTCTCCGTCTAGAACTCCTTCGTGCAGGTTTCAAAGCAGGTCCTGGCTATTTTGGTCTAGAAACTTCAGGTTAATTCCGGTTTGTTTGGATAGTTTCGTAATTTATAAGTTCTTCTAGAAGTTTTCTTTTGTTTCTCGAAGTTTTGCTTTTTTTCCTTCTTCAAAACTTAGTATAACTTGAGCTAACTGTGTGGAACTCTGATCACAGCTGACAATGCGGAGTATTGCGATCTAACTTGAATTCAAAATGCGTTCTTCAGAGCTTGGATACTTCATTGTCTCCTAGATACTTTAGATTACTTGTAGTTTGTTCGATGAAGTTCTCATGTCCCAAACGGCTTCTTGCGAGTAAAAACCTCCACCATTTTAGATGAGAAAGCAGAAGTTATTTGATCTTTGTTCGATTAGATCGACAATCCGGCCTATTTTCGCTTACGAATTTCAAATTCGTTCCGACTAGATTGTATTGTTCCTCCATTGATGTGAGCTTCGTCTCTTCCTCAGAAGAACGCCAGCAAGACCGAAAACGTTTGTCAAGAAAATCTTTAGATTGGCATGCCTAGAAATTTTTTGGGATTTTTAACGTCTACGCAGAAGTAGGTGCCATAAACGTGATTTAAGTAATTAAGTCGCAAAATGATCATTTTCGGCAAATTCGTTTGCAATAGATTGTGGCAGGTACGCACGCAGTCGCCATGCAATTAAGCAAATAATTCAAGAAATTGGGCAAAAAATTTGATTTGGTCGTGAATCGTGAGTCCAAGTCAGCACGTGGAAAAAGTGGATATTTCGCATTTTATGACAATGTGACTTTCTCCAGGAACGTAATTGCGCTTGCGTCGCCAGTGCTCTTCCTCTAAATTAAATTCGAACGACCAAATCTTCAGCCGCAATCGACTTTGATTGGCCTTCGAGAACTGTCACAGTTGTAACAGAAGAGGATTGGAAGAGGCTAAACAGAAATGAACGGGAAGGGAGTAAAAATTACAAAATGGAAATTTGCAACCAAATCTGCGTTGAGGTCATTCCATTGATTGTAATAGAAGATAGGACAGCAAATAATTTGAGAAGGAAACGTTATACCTAGAGTTTAAATGAATAGAAGATTTATTTTCTGTCTTATCCTTTATTATAATCAATGGAGCGACTGCAAAGCAGATGCGCTTGCAAATTTCCTGTTTGCAACTTTTACTTCCTTGATATTCATTCCTGCCCTATCTTCTCTAACTTATTTACAGTTCAGTTATTTTAATCGGAGCGACACTTATTGGTAATATTGTTTGATTATTCAATTTTTCGACCTCAAAACCACATGACACGACTCGATGTTCTATTCTTAAAATTTTGGCGTAATTTAGTTTTCACTCGATTTAGCTGCCTCAAAAAAAAAAAAAAATCTAATATCATAATCTGAAAATTTCAGATTGCACACTGTCAACGATCGACTTTCTTGATTTGCGTGTGAAAAATGCACTTTTCACACGCGAATGATAATATTGTTTCTTTCCAGATTTAAATATCCAATTAAGGGGGTTCCAGCGTTCTTGCAATATTTACTGTTGTGTTATTGGCCCATGTTTCGTAGTTTCTGCGATTGTAGAACTCGTATAATGTGTGTCATTTCGCTCCTACGAGAGTTGTTTCCAGTACTAGTTGCGCAATAAACTATTCGAGTCAAGCCAAGTCGCTTAAAAAGTAGTATATTTGTCTGAGTGTCGTTAGACAAATTTCAATGAATCTGTTGCTAAACCCCAGAGAAGCTCACTTGAACAAATGATTTTGCGACTGTCCTAGGCAGATGGGTTGTGTCTATTTAGATTAATACAATTCCGAAATTTACACCACTTTCAAGAACTCCTAAAGATAATATTTAATAACGTGTATATATATCTTAATACTCCACAAGCAATGAATGGCGCAGTTGACTGAAATACTATATGTATTCATAATAGGTGCTTTCACAGAAGTTTGCTCTAGTCATAAAATAAATAAGGTTCATTACTCCCTTCAATTTAACTTATCTACCAAAAATGAAGGGAGTTTATGTGGAGTTAAAAATATTATTTATGAATTCTAATAAGACACGTTATTAAAACCGACCTCTAGCGAACCTTGGAAAGGCACGTGGATATTTGCGATTAGTTCAAATATGCATTTGGTATCACTTGCCAAAATGTGCAATATTAAGAAATGAATTCATTGTCGACTAGTGAAGTACCGAATGTCGATATGTATTTAAGGGATATAAAATGACGAGACCGCGTAGCCGTATTTTTCATATGACTTTCGGACGATCAGTACTGAAATCGTCTTATTTTAAACCAACTTACGTTTTTCATAGCTTTTTTAAATCATAAAAATGTATTCGTTCAAGTCCCGAACCACCTCATCCACTTCTCTTTCCGCATTTAATAAATTTATATCATTCGTTCAATTTTTGAAAACTGTTTTCGCCGATGACACTAACTCGACCAGCATCTGCCCGATGCTGCCTCGAGGGCTGCTGAATTCATGAATTTCGTAGGGCATGAAGGTGTGACAGGTGAAACTTTGCTGAGTCTCCTACGGAGTTAGGGTAAATTCAGGCAATCGTCCAAATTCCATTTAATTCATGGTTTGTTCTCCTGAAAGGTAGCTTCGTGACATTTTTAGATGATGCAAAGTAGCACTTTCAAAAAAATGCAAAATGCTTTAAATAAACCCATTCCAATACTGCTGACGTCCTCGTCGGCATTGCGTTTCCTCCGTATTTGCGAATTCAAAAAAATAGCACAAGGAAGAATGAAAAGTTGTAGTCAGATTCATACCGCCACGATAACTGGCGCCAATGAAAAGGGCATGAACGAAAAAAAACAAAAATAGTGCCAGAATGTTGATTTAATAAGAAAAAATGCCTATCCGAAAAGTACCGAGTCATAAATGGAAATGGGTCAACGAGCATCAAGAGCAACAAGAAAAGAAAGATGTTGACAAGCATTCAGCTTAAGAACGAACCAACCTTCCAACAAGAATTGATGCAGCAAGAAATTATAGTAGACGAGACATGAACCGAATGAAGGGCAGATGAAGAAGTCTGAAGTTCTACCTGATGCGTGCCGGGAATGTGAGCATTCAATAAATGCCGGAGATGAGGTTTTAGAGAGTGTTATAGAGAAACTCATATCAACACCGTACCGTAACGACCGCCAGGAACTTTAAGAAAAGCAATGGGCCAAAATGCCCCTGAGTAAAAAATATACAAATGTCAAAGCCGATGTAAGAAGGGCGTTTGACAAGCCTCGAATTGTTGAGAGCGGAGAACAGTTTTCCACCGAGTGCCCAAATCGACGAAACTCCACATAGTTCAATAAATAACAGGAGATGTGACAATCAGAGTCTTAACAAGGGAAAATTACAGTTGGACAAGCCCAAAGATATTAAGGGAAAATACTACGACGACCGCCATAGCTGATAACCATAGTCAGGGCTCGAGAAGCACTTATAAAATTATAGACAAAATACCTTAACTAACTTTAGGGCCAACTGGAGAATTAATGAGTTATGATGACTAAGGGCAAAGAATAAAAAGAGAGGCAAACGCCGAATTCGACGTAGGATGAATGACGCTCGACGATTGCCAAGTTAGAGAGAAAACAGTCGCCACGGCGAGCGTCAACATCGAGAAGAAAAAGAAGAGTTGAACAAGCGCCTAGTTACAGAAAGCAAAGGAACCTAATAAACGCAGGGACCAATCGGTACCCAAAGGAAAGAACGAACCCACAAGCGGAACAATGCCCATCTCTGCGAATGCCGGAGCCAATAACAAAAGAAGGAGTTCGAGAATCGGCTAAGTCAAGAATCATAAAGAATCTAATAAGTGTAGGACCTGATACATTTATCAAGACAACGTGACATGTTATATGCGGAGCAATGGCCCAAGAAGCCCCTGGACCGCCAAGGGAAAGGGAGAGGGATCAGCGCAGAGTTCGAGAAAAATGACGCTAATGAGGACGGAAATCGAGAGGGGAAAAACAAGGTACGACAAGCGCAGAGTTTAAACTGACGAATCACAGGGACGCCACGAAGGCAAAAAGCTCAACAAGCGCTGAGTTCCAGCAACGGCAAACGCGCAACGCAAGTGTACACGTAAGTGGAAGTAGTAAAAATCATTCGATATTCTCTTTCACAGTTTTCCACTGGCAAATTCAGGGCAATTATTCTATTTTATTAACATTCAGTATGTAACAATGACAATAGAAAAGCCGTTTCCTTTCAATCGCCGATCGCGCGTCGAGACACGCTGAAGCCACGTCTGCGTGTCGTGCAATTGCGCAGCCCTTCCACTACAACCTCCGCCGTTGGTGGCTGCTGTACGTAAATCATGACTGAGCTTTGAGTAGGACAACATGGCCTCTACAATCGATGCTCCCGTCAAGTATCAATTAAAAAGTATCGTTGATCTGCTACGTACAGAAGGACGTACCGCTTCGGATATTTATGGTATAATGAGCATAGAGGTGTGATCTTGATTGAACGTGTATTTACACGCTCAACCAGAGCTCTTGTGCTCAAGTAGCGATGACTTGCGTCGCAACTTAACTTCGTTACGGATGTCGGTTTCCACTTCTTTAAATTTCTTACTATATATCCATACACTGTCGTCACATACAAAATTTACACTGTGGACCATGCTCATTCTACGATGAATTTCGAAGTTGTACGTGCTTCTGCCTGTAGGAAATGCATCACACTTCTTAATTCACACTTGGCGGGAGCATCGACCGTAGCGGCCATCTTGTACCGCCCGTAGCGCGGCTATGATTGACGCAACGGCAGCCGCCAGCGGCGGAGATTACTACAAGGGCTTCGGTCCGACAGGGTAGAGAACCCATCCCGGATCGTTAGACATGGTCCCAAGTATGTGGAGGGAATCTCGAATGACATACCATGTGCATATATTCCTGATGATCCAAAATCGATTTACGTACCTCTTTGTCGGAACAGCCTCAATGTGGTGGGGCTGCCCAGTTGCCCGACGCGCAGACTCGGCTCCTGAGTACCTCAAGTTGTCTCTAATCCTATGCCGCACTATCACAAACGTTCAAAAATACGCACAGTACACCAATCGGGACTCCTTGTGCATAATTTGGACATTTTTTCCTGATTCGAAATTGGCGATCTTCCTTACTGGTACAGAGCTTCTGAAGCGCAATCAGAGGATTCAAGAAGAAAACTGCTCCACGAATATTATTTTGCATCAGTTTTTTCAATAAACACGCTGTACAGCCCACTTTAGATTATCTAATTTCTTCTGTAAGAAATTTGATGTAATGCGCCTTTACGTCACAACAGTATTTTGCTGGACAAGCCACGGCCTGTAATCCCGGAAAGTCCTGCTAAATATATTTCCTGTCATGTATAGCGTGACGTACAGGTTTTTTTATGATCGATTTTGACTAATAATTTATTCGCTTTTTGGGTTTATTTTTCGTTTTCCAAAAAAATTACAAAAAAATGGTTTTAAAGACTTTCAAATTTTGCAGACTTACAGCATTGTTCCACGGGCAGAAGGATCGAGCGGCGTCATAACAGTGACTAGAAAATGGCGGATCTGCCGCTCCCGTAGGTCAATTTCCCGCTTTTGACCAGCTCGGTTGCAAAGCATCGCTCT